>NC_134056.1:12795361-13106126 GCF_965140245.1 Athene noctua | reverse complement strand
GTGGGACAGTTCCAAACTGTTCTGTTTCAAACAGGCAATAAAAATATTTTTAAAAACCTAAACAACCTAGAACTGAAACTGCATGAGTGGAAGTATTTCACCTTGATTTAAAAGAAAGCTGTCTGAGGTCTGAACTCAGCATTTGCTGGTCTCAGTTGCTGCAGCAAAGGGGGTGCTGCTTTGAGGTGCAACTACGATTCATCCACCAGTGGACCAGGTCAAGTGCTCATTCTGCTCCAGCTCCGCCACAGCACCGCCAGGCTCGCACTGACACACACACTTCTGGTCCTGATGCAATGGACCACATCCCATGATCTCCAATTAGAGATTTATGTACAGCAGTAGACTGTGACCAAGGGGCATCACTCACATGAAGCTCTGGAGCAAACGCTGTATCGGAAAAGCCTGTGAGGTCCCACTTTGTGCTGCAGCATCCAGCACAAGCAGCTGCTATCCTTGGCCACAATTCAAGGGCGCCAGGGCTGGTGTCACCCCACTGAAATGGGGATGTCCCAGAGATGGCAGTTCTCAGAAGTTTTCCATGCAGTGATAAGGAAAAGATGGAATCTGCCCAAGGGTGATTTGACATCTCACACCTACCTCCTGAAGGGGCCTCTCACTGCAGGGAACAAAACCTTGATCTAAGCAGGAAGAGTCTGAATCCAAAGCAATACCACAACATCAACGATGTCATTCTCTTTTTCTCTTATCAAAATCCAGCAGACTGATGGGAACATATTCCTAGGAGAGGGTTGACCATGGCACACATGAACAACACAGCAATGGGACTCTCCATTTATGACAGTCCCAGGATTTACGGTGCAATCCTACAACCACTGGATAGTTTTTCCAAGTTTCTGATCTTAAGTTGCCATGAAAAAAAATATCCCCCCAAAATTTGAGTAAGCCTACTGACCTCCCAGCTCTAAAACTACTAATATTCATGACTAGAGTTCGTAACAACTGACTCATCTTGCTGCACATTCCTGGAGTAAATGGAAATATCTATCCCTCTGGAAAAAAGCATCCACCTTATTTTCTGCAGCATATGAAATACAAATAGCTCAACCAAACAAAAAACAGAAGATGTCTTGGCTGTTAGACAGCCACCAATGTTGCAGTAAGTCTTATTCTGCATAGAAAGTAAAAAACAAAAAACAGATTTTTCAGGAAGAATGGATTGATCTTGCAAAAACAGACCAAATTTTCCTGCTGAACAGGTGCATCAGCCCAATATACAACAACAGTCAGCAAAAGAAGAATAAAGAAAAAAATCCAAAATCCTTAATTCTGCAGAGCAGTCAGATAACCAGAATGGCTCATCAAACTGTGATGAAATGGGAGGCTATGCTGCAGCCCATGCCCAAGACTTACATAAACATTTAAACAGAATCACAAATCAACTAAGTTGGAAAGGACCTTGAAGATCATCTAGTCCAACCGTTAACCTAGCACTGAACACTAAACATTAAAACACTTGCAGAATGTAAAAGTGTCTGTGCTTGATTTATAACATCATCTCTAAGGCTGCCTAGAGAATGTGATCGCTTAATGCTTGTATTTAAGATCTGAAAGCAAATCTAACCAAGCTAAGATTTATCATCTCAGAGACAATAACAATGACTTTTTTGACTATTAAAAATATATCTTGGGTGTTCCCAAGACTAAGTTTTGAGTTGCTTGGTTCTTTTACCACTTTTTATCACAAAAAAGGGGGAAGGGGAAAGGAGGAGCTGTTCAGTCTTTGCAGAGGGCAGACTGCAGGTGGGAGCTGCTGGGAACCTGGACACCTGCAGCCAGAGCACAGACGAGCTCAGGGGTGACCCCAGCCCCGCAGCCAAGGGCGGTACCGGCCGTGTAGCCTCGGGGACACCGAGCAGCGGGTTGGCACCGCTCTTTGCTCTCGTCCAGCTCCATACCACGAGCAGCTCACTGGAAGCAAGAGCCTTCTGGAGCCTGCATCCCCTCAGAGACCCACAATCCCCATAAAGCCTGTACCAACGACGCCAGCTCACTGGGAAACGCCTTGCAGGGACACGGGGACGCTCCCAGGGACGAGGCCACGTCGGCAGGGACACACAGCAGCGTGCCCGGGTTCAGCGGCACAAAGTCTCCCTCCTAATTGCACTCTCTGGGAGATAAAACCGAGGGCTGATTCCCATCTCCAGCATTAAACTGGCTGAGAAAAACAAACCAAAGGAAACCAGAAGAACCACATCCCCCTCTCCTGGTAGAAATTAAGAAATGCTGCCTGCAGGACTGATGCAGCTCAGGGCATCCAGACGACTTGGGCAGGGTACCGGCAGTCACAGACACACCAAACTTTCTGGACTCCTGAAAGCATTGCTCACAGCAAGGGAGGCCAGTCTCGCACAGCTTGCCTTCCCTTACCCTCTGCAGATGGTGGCACAAGGCAAATATGCCGGCTCCTTGCTGGCCTGGCAGGGCAGAAGACGAAAGACCCAGCTTGGTAAAATTATTAATTTAACTGCGCTCCCCTGGCCTGGACCCGTCTGCTTCTAGGATTCGTCCCTTCCCCCTGACCACGACATCCTCAGGCAAGAGGCAGTGACCACCACCCAAGCGGTTCCCCTACCAAACCCCACTGGTTACATCTGGGCTGAGCACTGACACCCTCTTCTGCTCGGCTGGACATGTGACACGCGTGGCTGGTGGAAACCCTGACTGGACCAAGCACACGTGGCCCTTGGGTCACCAGTTTCCTCCTGCTCCCTCCATCACCACTCAGCTCTGTCCAGAGTCCAACGTGGCAGGAAAGCTCCTCTGCCCTGTGACCCTGATGCTTCTATTTTTGCTTTTCTTTGGAAATTTTTACTTCCCTGCCCACACATCCCCACCTCTTTGCTGCCAGGTTTAGGTCAAGGCTGTGCAGACACTTGCCACAGTTTAGCCAAGTGTCTCTGACCACAGCTGGTTTTTTCTGGCTTCCTTTTCTTATGATTATTTTTTAACGGTGCAGTTACATTTTATAGAGGGGAGACATGTCTGAACCTTTGCAAATAAATAAAATAGAGTGTTCACTAAGAAAAAAAGCACAGGATATCCATGTGAGACATACATCTTGTGGGGGGAGCACAGCACCCCACACCCAGCCACCGCCTCTCCCATCACCCCCATCTTTCACACACCCACAGGGTAACCAAGGAAAGCTGCCAGCATCTGCAAGGCTCCAAAAACCACGGATGCTGGGCCCTCCTGAGCTTCTTCCACACCACCCATCCGCTCTGCTCCCAGATCTCACCTCCTTCCTGCACCGCAGGTGGACAGGCTGGACCAAGGCCTGCCTTCACACCCCTGAGATCACCTGTGTGCCCCAGGGCAGCTCCCCATGCCAGGGACAATCAGTCCCTCTGCTCCCAACCCCCCAGGGACTTCACCCACGAGGCACCACGCTGTCCCACGGCCTGCTCACCACGCGCTCTCCAGCCTCAGCCCCGGTATTTAACAGCCAAGAGTGAAAATTCAATGTTTCAGCTCCAAAGTGCCTCCACAGCCCCTGCCCTGGGCATCTGGCTGCCTGCATTCGGGGCCTGTGGTACAGCTGTAACCCCAGATCTCTCCCCACTCTGCCTTCTTCGCCATCACTTTGGCTCCCACTCGCCTCCCCGCTGACACCGGCCTCCCCGCCAAGCACACTGCCGCCATGCAGGCTGCTGGATGCCACCCCGAAGGTGACACCGCCGGACGCGGCTCTCTGCCCCAGGGACCCCGCCAGGAACATGGGCCAAGGCTTCGCGGGACGCCGCGGGGATGCGCCTGCCCCCCGCCCCGCGCCCCCCCCCGCGCCTCGCACCAGGCCCAGGGCTGGACCCAGCCACCCCGGCCCGTCCCCGCTGGCACCCGGCCGCGCTTCGGTTTTAAGACAGCCCCGGCCGGCTTTTAGGACGAGCCTCTGTACGTTCGGCACCGACTCGGCGCAGGGCCGTGCCGAAGAACCCGCCGGGACAGACGCCCCTGGGCCCCCCCCGGCCGCGCTTCTGAGCCCGCGGGCGGGAGGGGCGGCCCCGAGGGCCCGGAGCCCCCAGACCCCCCCGCCCCGGGTCGGGCCAGGCCGGGCGGCCCCGCGCCCCGCTCACCTTCCGCCTCCCAGCGCTCCAGCGCGGCGGGGCCGCTGCGGCGGGCGCTGCCCAGCAGCCGGGCGGGGAGCGGCTCCATCCGGCCGTCCAGGCGCTCCGGCAGCCCCCGCTGGCGGGCCCCGGCCGCCGCCGCCAGCCGGCAGTGCTCGCCCAGGCCCGGCGGCAGCGCGGCCAGCAGCGCCCCGCGCTCGGCCGGGCCCAGCTCGGCCCAGAAGCGCATCAGGTGGCTCTGCCCGCACCGTGCCAGCCGTGCCCGCGCCTCCTCCGCCGGGCCCATGGCGCCGCGCCGCGCCCCGCCGCCCTCTGCCCGCCCGCCGGACCGGCCGGGGCGGGGCGGGACCGGCCGGGGCGGGGCGGGGCCATGGCACGGCGGCCCCGCCCCCCGGGACGCGTCCCGGGAGCCGCCGACAACGGGCGCGTCCCGGGGCCGGCGGCTGCCTCGGGGCCGCAGCACCCTCTGCCCGCCGCCGCCGGGTCCCTGCCCGGGACTCGCCCGTCGCCCGGCCCGGTGAGGCCTTTGGCCAGCGCGGCGCTTCCCCCGTGGCCGGACTCGGGGCCCGCAGCCTCGCCCGGGCACGGCCGGTAGCAGCCAGGGCACCGCTGTGCCCCTGCGCCAGCGGCCGCCGGATGTGTTTGGCTGCTGCGATGGACCCGACCGGCACCTGGGGCCGTTGGAGCCGTGACCTCGGTACCGGAGAAAGGCTCACGCTGCCTCTCGCACCCACACAACCAAACGCATCGAAAAGCTCTTGGGGTCACTTCAGCCCCGCAGGCGGGTGGGTGGATCCCGCAGCAGCCCGCGACGCCTGTGGCAGGGTCAGGGCTGCGGCTCCTCATCAGCGACCCGCCAGCAGCAGCCGCGAAGCGACAAGACACAAAAGCCCAAAGCTCAGGCCTGGGCCGCTAGTGGGGTGACAGAGGGCACAGAGCGAGGCAGCCGCCCCTGCAGCCTGCACTGGGGTCACCAGCTGCTGAGTGGGGACTGTGGTGTCCCCTGCTCCTGCCCTCCAGCCCCCGGTATATTCCGTTCGCTCCTGCCACGGGGCAGCCTGGCACTAACCCCCCATCCCAGCCATCCCGCTTGCCGTTAGAGCCCGGCTGGGCAGGAGATGAGAAGACAGATGGACAGACAGACAGACAGCTCATCAGACACAGCCACCTCCCTGCTTGTGACCCGAGTCAGGGGAGCTGGACTCCATCCTGATGTCACAGTCAAGTCAGGAAGAATCCCTGATAGTTGTCAAAGCTTCTGTTTCACACTCTGTTTCCTGTTTTATGCAAGTCGCTTGGGCAGAGGCTTAGGGTTCCAAAAACTTGCTCTGCTCCTGTTTACACAAAATCTCTTCCTGCCGTGGTTGCATTCCCTGCCTGCCTGGTGTGTGAATGCGCGCAGGTCCTTCCACACACATGGCGCCCACATAACCTCTGACCCTTATACACCAGAAAAGGTTCTGCCAGACCAAATGTACAAATCCAGCCCAGGCTTTTCCTGCAGAACTGGTACAGCCCTCGCTGCCTTGCTTTGAAGGAAGCCCGGCACGTAGCCATGGGATCTCCTGCCATGGGATCTCAGCTCTCTGTGATGCCAGACCCAATACAGTCTCCTAGGAGAACCACGGCCATCACGCTGCTGGTGGTGAATGCGCTGCCACCCCCCAAATCCAGCCCTCCCCCAGAACAGGTTTGTCCTGCTGCACAGAGTCCACAACCCATGGCACAGTGTGGGTAGAAATTTTCTTCTGTAAAGCAATAAAAACAGTGGCAGGTTAGATCAGATATACTGGGCAGGACAACCTGAGAGAGCAGGAAGGAGCTACACTTGGGCCAAAGGAAACACAAACATGCAGGTGGGACAGGAAATTCAACATTAGAAAAGCTGCAGCAGCCCGAAAGCAGACAGCAAACACTGCTCCATCAGGGTAGGATACTCTGCCAGGAGAGAGGCAGAGCTTATTTTTAGGGTCCTGCTTCAGGTTTCAAGTATCCACCAATATGTTCCCCAAAGAAATATGGTTTTACAGTCATTCCATTAATAAGATGAAAGTCTGGGTAGTTTATGGCCATGTTTATGACTGTTACATGCTGCCCTTAGCCGTTCCTGTGATAGCCGACTTCAGCAGCAGCAGCAGAATGGAATTTGTAATAGGACAGAGCAATTGCTAGATGGATTCTAATCAACGGCCTTGCAGCATCTATCACACTTTCATTTAAGCCTCATGACTCCCTGTATTTAAACTCGTGCTGAGACCCCATCAGCTGGAGGGATGGGAAGGTGGGGCTCGACATGAGGGACTGCCATTTCCTACCAACACAGATTTTCAATCTGCAGACCCAGGCATGTCCCAGAGCAAGCAAACAAAACCCCCACCACCCTGGACAGCTTATTTTAGCTTCCTACCCGCTGTGAGCCGCCAGGCAGCCACCAGACTTCCTGCTCCCCGACCTGGAGGGAAAAACAGTCTGGGGGAAAGAAAAGTAACTTTGTGGGAAATGCTGGGCCCCCTCCAAAGCAAACAGAGCACGTCCTCAAGAGGACCAATAATCAGCAAAATGGAAAACACGATGGCATCTCAGAGCTGGGAAGATCAAACAAGACAGCCCTCCCACAGGGGAAAATCTGCTGCATCTCCCCAACCACGCTCCTCTTGCCATTTTTAGGTTTCCTGGGGACAGCTGCATTTCTGGGTTGACACTTTTTTACCCCACTGGAAGTGATTCCCTGCACAGCGTCAGTTTTGGGGCTGAAAGGATTAGCACCAAGTGCACTTAATGAACTGGACAGTGACGGGGAGCACCAGAACTTGGCATCTGTTATTTTCACAGCTCCTGGTGTGGGTTTAACCAAGCCTCGATCCACCGTTCCTGGGTAGGGTCTGGTAACCTGTGCTGGCTGGGGACCAGCCCACTCTGGATGCAGCGCTGTTCTGGGCAGCAGTGCAGTACACAGGGGCGGGCTGTGCCGTGCTGTCCAGTTCGCGTGCCAGGCAGCAGCATGCATGCACTGAGCCACAGACATGCAGCTGGTCCCCCCCCAGACCTTGCTCTCCCTCAGAGAATGCAGCAGCAGAGGCTCACAGCATCTGCCTGAATGTGGTTATCAGGAGGCAACCTCATGGCTGCAGCCACCATGTGTCCTCTGCAGAGTCAGGATTCACATGTGAACGCCTACAGACTGCTCAAGTCAGCCTGGGACTTCATCTACTGCCACAGTCACCCAGCATCACCCGTAGATGGTCAGGAGCATGTAGGAAGGTGCCTCAGTCTCCAACACCAGAACCCTATTTCCCCAGTGTTCTGCTGCTGCCTCTCCTCCCAGGAGTGGCGCTGCTGGCTGGTGGGACACACTGGCTTGCCACCAGTCTTCCGGGGGACATCAGACACCCTGTGCCCTCCCCAAAGAGAGGTAGTGGTGTTGGGTGCCACCACACCAGAGCTGCGTCACCACCAGTGCCTGTAGGCCAGCAGTGAGGGAGGGTTGGCCCAGGTTTGAATGACAGCTGGTGCTTCCCAGCAGCTTGGAGAAAGCAGAACTGAGTAACTACATTGTTCATATTAAAAAAACCCAGAGATGGCTCTGTCAATCAGAAGAGCCTGGCCTGGCCCCAAGATAAACTATTCAGTGAGAGAAAAAAAAAAAAAACAAAATCAAAACCAAACAAAACCAAAACCAAACCCCAAAAGGCCTTTTCCAGGAATTTTCAAAATTTCTCTAACCTCATTCACCTGACCATGCCAAGGTCATCACATCAGCCCATCTCGTGGCAGCCTCTTGTGGGCACTTTGGTATGGAAAGCACAGTAAGACTAGCTGTGTCCCAGCTCCCTGTTCCCAGAGCAGAAAGCTCCACATGGAAGAGTGAGAGTATTTCAGCTGAACCACTGGACACAATGACAGGAATTGTTTCTTGTATTTCTGGATTGCTTTCCTAGTGGGATAGACCTGCCAGGCAAGGAAATTGGACAAGAGACATTAAGGTCATTTTGCATTCCCTCTGTTATTCTTGTCTGTTTCAGCAAGCCCAGAGATGTGGGAGGAACCTAGAGAAAAACTCATTTTCCTGCAGATGTAGCCTTTGCTGAGCAAAACAGCCCATGTGCTGAAGCTACCAGAGCTGAGCACTGTCACATTCGCTGCCCTGTTTCTGGAGCAGAAAGCAGAGGGATGATGCAACGGTTCCTTCTCCCTGTATCTTACACAGATGTGAACCTGTTCAGTCAAACACAGCTAAGCCAAGCAGAGATCTTAAAGCAGGTAGGACAGGTCTGGGAAATTTATTAAAAGAAATGGTTTAAAGAAAAGCAGGCTATGAACAGCCCGGCCATAGCACAGAGGAGACCAGCCAGAGCAAGTCCTTGATAAAGAAGAGCCCAGTGAGGGTCTCCAGAGACTGCTGTGATTTACCTGGCAGCCTGGGTCTGACAGGGCTGAGAAATTCCGTGGAGGAGTGACAAGAATGGGCTGAGAAGCCAAGAGTAAGACCAAGCTGCTGAAGACACTCGGGGATGGAGTCTGGCCTGCACAGGGAAGCTGATGGTAAGAGGAGCACAACAAGGGCCAGGTGGATGGGAGGGCCTGAGAGTCAAGCACGTTTCACCCTCTCCCTTTGAAGCCAACTCAGAGCTAAAGGAAATCACCCCTGGCACGTGCACGGGGAGATGCCTGTGCCACAGAGGGGTGTCCATGGCACAGGCAGACGCACAACCTGATCATCTGTCACTCATCACCCCTTCTGGCTGTCACCCTTCTCCAACACTCTTGATCCCTGATGCTCCTTCTCTCAGCACCATGAGCATCAAACCAGGCGGGAGCTCTGGGGGTGCTGGCACATGGCTGCACCTCAGGTGAGTTGTGGTGCCTGTGACATGGGAATCTTGACAGCACAGCTTTGCAGTCTGCTGTGGTGCACCACACCGTCTGATGGAGGGATTTTGCAGAGCAGGGCAGCACCTTTCACTAGGGGTAACATGCTGCTGGGTCAGACACAGCGAATTTCAGTATAACGTAGAGATCCCTGGTATCTTAACAATGTCAGTTTGTACTAAGTTTATAAGAGACACGATCCAAATCCCATTTCTTTCACATTTGTCAACACTGATCTATTTTTTTTTCCTCTTTTCTCCACATCTGTGGTTCCTCTGGGCCCCCACCCCGCTCCTGCTGGCCAGTGGCCACTGGTGCGGCACCAGCCACAGCGTTGGGATGCCTGGAGGCAATTGCTGCTGTAAGCACCGGCTGCCCCTGTGGCACCGGGCAGGTCAGGCCCAGAGGAGCCCTCGTAAAGAGCTGTACATCCCCCTCCCGGGGGGGTGCTGCCGGGCCGAGGAGCTGGCTTGGCCCTCGCTGGCTGTTTGCAAAGCTGCAGCGAGGGCCAACACACGGGCGGTGGGTTTCCTGTGGACTAACCACGTTTGCTCTGGAGTCTTTATGGATGCAACCTCTTAAAGTATCTCTGCTTACAGAGATCCGCTCTCCTTTCTGCAAGGTTATGGCCTCTCTGGGGTGCAAGAATCCAACTGTCCGAAGCTATTTGTGGCCGCCGCATCCGGGCACGGGCAGCGGCGTCCTGAGTTCCGCCGGCTGGAGCAGCTCTGCGCCGCCGGGGGACGGACACCGGCCGCGCGGCTCCTCCCGGCCGCCACCGAGGGTGCGAGGTCCCGGCGGGGCGGGGCGGGGCGGCGCGGGGCGGGGCGGGGCGGGGGCGCGGTCCGCAGGCCGCTCCCGGGACCCCCCGCCGGCCGAGGGCGGGGCGGGCGCCGCGTGGAACTCAAACCGCCGTCCTCCCGCCCAGCCAATGGCCAGCCCGACCGCCGCCGCCAGCCAGTGAGAGCGCGGGGCCTCTCGACATCAGCCAATAGAAGCGCGGGGTCTCCCGCCGCCAGCCAATAGGAGCGCGGGGGCCGGGGCGGCGAGTAACGCTCGGGAGCGGCGGCGGCGGCGGCTGCGATGGCCCCGGAGCGCGGCGACCGGTCGCTCCCCGCCGGTACCGAGGGTCTTCCTCGTGTGTTCCTGCAGAGCCTGCGCACTCTATTCGATATTCTGGATGACCGGCGGCGGGGTTACGTGCACCTCCGGGAGATCGAGTCCCGCTGGCGGGGAGCGGAGGCCCGGGAGTTGCCCGCCGGGGTGATGGAGGGGTTGCGGCGGGCGGCACCGGCCAGCGGGTACCTCACCTTCGAGCGGTTCGTGCTGGGGCTGCGTGCGGCCCTGACCGGTGCTGATCCCCCGGTGGAGAGCGGCGGGCGGCGGAGCGTGGAGAAGCCGCCGAGCCCCCGCTGTGCCGAGGAGCAGCGCGGGAAGAGCACCGGGCAGCGGGACCCGGGGCAGGGCCAGCCCCGCGGCCGAGGTGAGCCGGGGGGCCGGGATGTGCCCGGCTCGGCGCGGGCAGCTCCGGGGAGCGGGCAGCGCCATTGCCGGAGTTCGGCCCAGGGCGGGTCGGGACCCTGCGGCTTGCTCCGGTCCTCGGGCAGCGCAGAGCCGTTCCCCCTCCGGGCTTAGAGTAGCAGCAAGCTCTTCCCGCAGGCCTGGACGGAAAACTCCACAAAAGTTACTGCTGCTTTTGCTTCTGGCTTTGGTGGGCTTTGATCCAAGCTGCAGGAAACCTGGGAGGGCGAGCGCGCTGCTCCGCTGCCCGGCTGGGGCTTGCGCTCCCCTTCACATCTCCCCTCGTGTGGGTGCGTGTCTGTTTATAGCGGTGACAAGAAGAATTAAGGACATTGCTGTAACGTGTCCGTGGTTGTCCCCTGGCACAAAGTCTGTAGGTGACCTTCCTCGGGGGGCGTGTGATGCTGCCGGTCATCTCGGAGAGCCGCTGGCCCTGGGGTCGCGGGAGCCAGGGGTTGTGCTCACAGGGCACCAGCGTGTGTGCCCCCCAGCAGGGCTGGCTTCACCAGTTCGTCCACGTTTTGGACAAAAAAATTAGCAAAATCTGATCCACCTTTTTTGTTTGGATAATTCCGTGGCATTGTTTGCAACAATAAATAAATAATAATTAAATAGGAAAGCAGCATCAGGGAGATGTGCCCCAAGTGCTGTCTGGGTGGCCAGTCTCTGCAGAGCTCGTCGGCAGGTCCCTGGGGACTCTGCCCCTTCCTTGGGGCCTGGGGTCTCCGTGCTGGGTCTGCCAGGGCCCCCACTCCCCGGTGACATGCTGACCTTGGCAAGGGGAAGACTGTTTCACTGGCACCTCAATTTATTGCTAGGCAGAGAGAGACATTATGAGGAAACCAGGCTTCTGAACTTAACTGGTGTAGATAATTCTTTATCTAGATTTGTGAAATGCTTTGAGATCTACGGACACAAAGGTCTGTGTGAGGAGCTGGTGTTTGTTATTGCAACACTTGACTTCCTCTACCTTGGGAAAGTTGAGCTGATTTGCCTTCCCCTCCCACTCAGTCGCTTCTGCTGGGTGGAGAAGAAATGTTAACTGTGGCTGAGGTTCTCTGCTTTCCATTTTGCTTCTAAACTAATCACTGGAGCTTCATCTAGGGGAATATTATTAAGCAGGCTGGTTCTTCTATCGTCAGGAGTGTAAATCTGGAAAAACCTGAAAAAAAGTCCTGCTTGGTATGTAAAGAGCAAATTGAAAGCTCTGCCCTGGAAAGGGGTGAGTAGATGAATACAACAACTTTCTGTTTGCTGAGGATCTTTCCATTACAGGCTGATGTTACACTGATGTCCGGAGCCTGCGGGCAGAGTTGGTGCCTCAGCCCTTGCTGCTAGGTTCCTGCAGTGCAGGGCTGTATTCTGGCAACAGGCCTGAATTTCAAGTTGATTCAGCAGCTTAGCGAATGTTATAACTCTGAGTTATTCTATCTCTTCTAGCTCCAGATCCTGCACAACTGCCCAGTGCTCTCTTCCACCATGGAGGGTTTCTCAGGGTGTGGTTGAATGGGTAGATGTTCTCCTCAACTGGCTGCAGGGAGTTGGTCACCGCCATGGCAGGTTGCAGCTTGCTCTTGCTGTGGAGAAATGTACCAAATGCTGAGAGCTGCCTGTGGGTCCAGGAAGCCCTACCTCCCTTCAGACTATATTGTTTGGGCTCAAGGCTGCTCTGAGCCTCCAGCTTCATGAGGTGGTTTCTGTAAGAACCCAACCAAGTGCAGCAAAATGGTGTATCAATGCTCATCAACTGCAAAGACTTTGAGGAAACTCTCCCTGTCTATGTTCTGGGTGCTCACAGGGTGCCACCCCACCGCTGCTTCCTGGTCCACAGGGCATTTGCATGCATCAGAGGCGGTTTGGATGCAAATCATGGCAAGATGGCAGAGTTTGGGGCCAGGTGATCATCCTGGCATGTCCAGGGGGGAAGGGAGCCAGTGGGACAGCACTTCTGTCAGTTCTTGCCTGCTAACCTCCATTAGTGTATGGTCAGAAGTTCTCCTGAAGAAGTCCTTGCTCAGAGTCAGCTTCCAGCTCCTCAGAAGCTCTCATCACCCTGGTGGTGCCGTACGGCCTGCGAGATGCTGCTGGGCGCCAGCCATGGTCTCTGGGGAGCCAACAGCATCTGCTGGGCACAGGGATGATGAGGCCCGTGCTGGAGAAGTCACTGGGCATGGAAGTCCCCATGATGACTTCCCTACCACTGGTGCCAAGGTGGCCTGTCCTAGCAGCCTCCAAGTGTCTCGGTGATGGGCATCCTTACCCTTGTGGTTCCCCTGAGAGCTGAGACCTGGGGAAGTTAAGACATAAAGTAGAAAGTGCCTTGCCCAGGAGGTCTGTGGTGGCCCTGGGCCTTCTCCCCAGCACAGCACTTGCCTTTGCTGCTGGGGTGGCCTGGCTCTAGCTGCTGCCTGGGGAGATGGTGGCCCCAAAAGGAAGGAGG
The DNA here is from genome assembly GCF_965140245.1 of Athene noctua. Classification (NCBI taxonomy): domain Eukaryota; kingdom Metazoa; phylum Chordata; class Aves; order Strigiformes; family Strigidae; genus Athene; species Athene noctua. The sequence goes on along the minus strand of NC_134056.1, from coordinate 13,093,208 downwards.
GGGTGGTTTGTAGGTAGCTGTGATTGTCTGGGCCATTGCCAAGGACACATATGTAAATGTGTAAAATGACCATGAGGTGTCTGCTCTGTGCTGGGCACTTGCTCTGGCTGGCGAACACTGGGCTCATGCCCTGCAGGGTCAAAGAGGCTCTGGGGGGGAGGAGGCCATCCCATCTCATGGCAGGATCTCTTCCACCTCTAGTGAGCTGGTCCTGCTCTTTGTCTAAGAACTGATCCCAGCTCATTAGCAGTGATCCTGATTTTAGCCATGACATTGTCAGCTCAGGTGCACAGAGCTCAGCTGTCTGAGCATCTCCTTATCACAGGTTCAGCGCAGCTCAATCTGACATTTCTAAGAAACAGCAGTGAAAACTTTTTTAACATGTTTTTATGCTGCAGCTCTTCCCAGGGGTGCTCCCGGCTTTGCTTTGGGATTCTGCCTATTGAAGCTACCCTTGGTTTTGGAGCTGTTCCTCAGCTTCCCAAGTAGGATGTGCTACAGGTCTGCTAGGAGAACATGTGCATGGTTGTACTCATCTTGCTGAGTCCCTCCCAGGTAGATATGGGTGTATGGAATCAAAGACAGTTGGCAAAAGAGATGAATGGGCGATATCAAAGACTTTTATTGACATGCTGGAGACCTGTCTATGCTGGAGCGTTTCCTGGTAGAAGTGGGACGCCATGATGGACCAGAAGGAGGATTTTTCCTGTGGCTTCTTTCCCCAGTGACACAAAATGACACAAAGGCTTGAGTGAGGTGCTTGTGTAGTGTTGCCTGCTGCCCGCTGACCCTGAGTCCAGCCCGTTGCTGAACTGGCACAAACACACAGCACAGGCAGCTGCAGTGTGGTGCAGCTCTCCCAGACCCTGTGGCCTTCCAGATGAAGGGTGGCTCCTGTGGCCATGCCTGCCCTCTCTTGCACCATATCCCTCTTCCATCATGTCCTTGTGCTCAGCTGAGGGGACTTGTAAAGCAGCAGGCAGTGATGTGCCAGCCCAGGCAATGCCACGTGCCCTGTCCCAGCCCTGGCAGCCCTTGGTGCCTGCGCAGCCCACGGGAGGAGGATGTGGCAATGGCTGGGGGTGTGTGGGGAGCTGTCCTGAAGAGGTGTTTTCCCCAGTTGCCTCACTGCCTGCCTTCACTTGCCTACCTCCCTGCTGCTCTTGTTTGAAAGGCAGGTTGGGAGAGAAACTTTCGAGGAATGCTGTGTGCAGAGAGCAGGGTGAGCTGCGACAGCAAAGGGTGAGCACAGGGCAGGGTCTGCCGGGGACTTGACAGGGGGCCAGGGTGAGAAGGGAGGTGCAGCAGGCTTTCTGTCCAGGGGTGTCTGGGGAGGGTGTTGGCTGTACCGTGGTTGCCCTGGTGCTGGTTCGGGGCAGCAGGGCTGTGCTTGGCCAGAAGCAGGGATCTGAGCTGGCCTGGCCATGGCCACAGGGCTGTGTTTCTGGTGAGTTTGTCAAGGCGGGCAGTGTGGGGCTTGCACTGACTTTACTGCATGTGCCCAGCCAATACCTGCTTGGGCGTACAGGCAGCACAGGCAGGAGGTGTCTGATCCAGCCTAAAACCTGCCAGTATGAACTTAATCTGCAAAAACAGGTTATGCATGGATTTGCACCAGTGTCATGTGTTTGTAGTAGATCAGTCTTTTGCATGATAAGATGTTGGGATTTTAGGTAAATTTTGGAAAATGTACAGCCTGACTTACTCTATGCTTAGATCCCAGCAGAGGGTCCTGGGGGGACATCTGCATGGCCAAGCCCATCACCAAGCAGGAGCTGCCTTCAGGGATCTGAGCGGGATCTGGGGGTTCCATGAGGCTAGGACGAGGGTAGGCAATATCACTGATGGTTTAATTGCCTGCACTGTGACTGAAACAATACTGCCTGGAAGCTGCCTGCTTTTTGCAGAAGGTGACCACCGAGGTCACTTTCCAGCCTGTCACAGCTAAGTAAGTTGTTGCTGAAGCCTTCCCTGCCCATACAAAGACATGAGCAGGCACTCAGGCCTGTGCTTTGCTCGGCTGCTCCCTTCCACATCCATATGCAAGACCACCCTGGAGATAGTTCCATAGAAGTGGCCATGAGGAGGTTTTTGTTGCAAGCAGCTGGTGGCCTCAAGCTTTCCTCTGTTACAGGTGGTGACGCTAAGGCTGCTGGGCAGTGCCAGGGGGATGGCAGCCATCCAGGAGCTGGAGACACTCGGAGGCATCAGAGGGGACGTGCAGAACACCGGAGACACACCATCACCAATGGCGTGGACTTCAGCATGGTAAGGGGACAGCCCTGTCATGGGCTACAGCAAAGGGGCCCGTGCTCCCTGGGGGATGTGGGTTGTGGGTGTTCCTCAGTGCTGACACCATCTCTGTTTGGGCTGTGGCTCCCCCTGCCCAGCCTGCACATGTGAGTTGTGAGGTGTCGGGCAGATCCTGGTATTTTGGATTCAAAGCTCTGTTGATGTACGTGGAGGTCCTGCCATTACTCTGAGGTGCTTTGTGTCCTGAATCATGCCAGACAGGGAGGAGGTGCGTGTTCTCTTGTCTCGAGTGGGAGCAGCCCATGGAGCTAGCACTGACTGCATGGGTGCCTTCCCCAGGGTCAAAAACTTGGGCAGGGAAAGGCAAACATGCAGGTGTAGGAGCAGGTGGGTCTCTGGGCCATTCAAGCACTTCAGCAAAGGTCAGGTATGCTCTCTGCTGATGAGCAGTGGTGCTGGGCTGTGTCCCCTGCCACACGTTCTCTGCAGATCAGGGCTCAAGCATGCTAATCCTCCTGGCTCCTGAAAGAGTTTTTGCTAGTAATGCAGAGAAATCAGCACTGAATTTAGCTGGGCAGCCCAGGATGGAGGAATCTGCTCCCCTCTCTCCATCCCTAAGTGGAGAAGCTTGGATCAGATTGCCTGGGTGAAGGGATCTGCACTGCTCCCAAGTGGGATGATGGAGTTGCCTGGGCATGTTGCCCACAAGCTCAAGCTAAATTTTCCTGGGAAGGGAGCCAAGACGCAGCCTGCAGGATGAGTGATCAGCTGGAGCTTGTCTCGCCAGTGTCAGAGCTGCTGCCAAGGCTGTGACTGTCACTTCTGCACCTCTTCCCCTTGCACACTGGTGTCACCCTGCTTCCTGAGCCCAGCAGGGCTAACTGTTGGCATGGGCAGCATCAGCCTAGCGCTGTCCTTGAAGGACATAACATCCTCTGACACCTGGCTGAGAGGAGGTGGTTTGTGTACACATAGTTTGCTGGGCTTGCAGCCATGAAAGGGCTTGGGGTGCTCTTGGGCTGAGGGAGTCTCTGCCGAGAGGTTCTGGCAAGGAGTAATTAATGTAGATGTGTGTGTCTGGGGTTGGGGGTCTCTGGCCCTCAGGGTTTTGGTGGCTGGGAGATGCTGCTTCAGAGAGGGAAGGTCTCTCCTTCTCTGGCAAGGCTCTTCCCCCTGTGCATGCAGTTCCAGGCTGGAGGCCATCGCTGCCATGAGCTCAGGATCCTGCCTGGTACTGGTGAGGAGGAGCTGTTGGGTTTGTTTCCAGCTCTGCCACAAGCACTCTTGCTCTGGGCTTGTGTTGCCCTTGCCCCTGTTTCCCCAGGTTGTTGTGGGGGTGGTGGGAGGGAGGTCCTCAGCCTTTCTTCCCCCTTCCCTGTGTACCGAAGTGCTATACTGCCTGTCGCGTGCTCCTCCCCCTGGACAAGAGCTGTCTGTCCCTGTCCCACAGGTGAGAAGCCTTCCCTGGAACCCCGACGGGAGCCTTTGGGTACCAATCCCCCTTCTGAGTGTAGAGACAGTTGTAGCAGGTTGGAGTCCAGCAAGGACCAAATCCCAGGGCAGGGCAGTGCTGTCACCTCCTCCCTGATGCTGGGAAGATATTGGGCCCCACAGAGCCAAGGCACTCAGCTGTGATTTGGCTGATTTTACCCCTGGACTTGGCACTGGTGAGGCCACCCCTTGATGAGTGGGTTCAGTTTTGGGCCCCTCACCCCAAAAAGGCCATTGAATGACTCGAGCGTGGCCAGAGAAGGGCAACGGAGCTGGGGCAGGGTCTGGAGCACAGGTCTGCTGGGGAGCGGCTGGGGGAACTGGGGGGGTTCAGTCTGGAGAAGAGGAGGCTGAGGGGAGACCTCCTGGCCCTCTGCAACTCCCTGACAGGAGGGTGCAGAGAGGGGGGATGAGTCTCTGGAGCCAAGGAGCCAGCGCCAGGCCCCGAGGGAATGGCCTCAAGCTGCCCAGGGCAGGGTCAGGCTGGCTCTGAGGAAGGATTTCTGTGCAGAAGGGGCTGTTGGGCGTTGGAATGGGCTGCCCAGGGCAGGGGGGGAGTCCCCGGGATCCCTGGAGGGGTTGAAGAGTCGGGCTGACCCAGCGCTGAGGGATCTGGTGGAGTTGGGAACAGTCAGGGTGAGGTTCATGGTTGGACTGGAGGAGCTTCAGGGGCTTTTCCAACCAAGATGATTCTGTGGTTCTGTAATTTGCCTAAAGCTCACAGAGGCCTGGGAGCTCTGATATTCATCCTGCATATCCTGGGGTGCACTAGGACTGGTTCATCCTGAGCAGCAAAGCGGAGGTGTGGGAGCTGTGCTGCAGCCTCAGGACACTTCACACCACCACAGCTGATGTCTGCTTAGCTGGTGTTTTTCAGCCAGTCCATCATCCATCAGCCTGATTTCCCCATGGCCACAGGGGGTAGCTGGGATGAGACCTTCTGTGAGAGGCTGAGCACTTTAGGTTGTAGGCGGCCCAGGGCACGGCACTGTCCCCTCTCCTTCTGCCTCGGGTAGCACTAGCCAAATCCGGTGCTGCCCCAGAAGCTGCCTCGGTCCCCAGAGCATCCTGTCCTTAGCAAGACGCCATCTGTCCCCACACCTGGCAGAGCTGGTCATGTCCCACTGCTCATTGGGATGCTACCTCTTCCTCTGGTCACCATGCTGGCCAACAAGCCCAGTGGGACCAAGGCAGGCCAGGTGGCTGCAGGCTGTGGCCCGAGCTGGGTGGGGTCCTTGTCATGGACAGCACCTTCTTCATTCCCCTCAGCAACAGCTGGTGTAGCACCAGGGCTCTGCGCTTCCCCTGTGGGTGTGTCCCCTCTGGTCCATCGATCCATCCAGGCATGCTGGGGGGGGTGTGGGGGTGTGGAGTTGCAAACAGCAGTTCCAGGAGCAGGAGCAAGAGCAGCCCTAGTGTACGAGGTGGCTGGTGAGGGGCGGTTGGGAGGCTTCAGGGCTGGGGGGATGGGGAAGCAAGCTCTGGTGGCCTGAAGAAGGTCTTGGCTTAGTCTCACTTGTCCCTGGGGGTGGGGATCTGTCACTTCTGAGCTGAATCACCCCCCTCCAGATGCTCTCCAAAGCAGCAGGAGAGGTTCCTGAGCATCCAGCAGCTTCTGGATAACTGAAGTCCCACTGGTGCCTGGAGGAGACTCTCCTGGAGCCCAGTCTGGGCAATGGAGGCCTGGCTGCATTGTGGCAGAGAAGACAGAGGCAGCTCGGCTGGCAGCTCCCTGTGCTCTTAGCATAGAGCCAGGGGGACAGGAGTCAGGGAGAAGCCTGGCATGGCTCAGGAGAAGGGGATCAGGAACCCTGGGCTCACTGGGTGAGGGCCGATGAACAGGTCACTGCACCAGTCGCTCCCAGTTCTCCAGGGATGTTCTCTTGCCACCTCTGTGATTGCCAGTGGCAGCGCAGTGCTGAGGGGCAGCAGGAGAAGAAAGTGGAGCAAGAGAGCCCATGTGCCCCAGGGCTCCAGCCCCCGCCTGCCCTGCAGCAGCTTTGGGTGTGCCACGATCTGGCCCAGGAGCCTGCTCTGCTTCTCCAGGAGGGTGCTCTGGGGACAGGAGCCCTGGGCACCCTTGTAACAGCTCTCCAGGCTCCTAAAGGTCTCCGCATGCTGATCTTTGAACTGGAAGACTGGCAGAGACACTCAGCAGAAAATTATGCCCTGCTTTGCTCAGCTCGGAGGTGCCTCAGGGTGGGAGGTGGAGCAGAGGGCTGGGGGAACAGAGCTGTAGATTTTTCCCCAGCTTCCAGTCTGCACTTTAGCTGGACTCCTTGCTGCTTGCCAGAAGCTCTGTGTGTTTGCTGCTGGCTGATGCTTTCAGCCTTGGGGGAATTTGGGGAGCGTCTGCAGGCCCTGCTCTTGCTTCGTCCCTGGATAAATGAGGTGGAGAAACCTGCTTCTGCAGTGGGGAGCAGGTGGGTGGAGGTGGCCTGACTGTTTTTTGTCTGCTTCAGTTGTTCTCCCAAACTGGAGAACTCTTCCCCTGAAGCAGCAACAAGCAGCAGCCATCATTCCACTCCTCTGTGGCTTTTTATGGAGAGAGGGTCTGAGACACCTGCCAATATCCATATCCCTCCAAGCCTTCTGAAGAAACCAGCTCCAGGGGCTTGACAAGGCACTGGTGGGGAGCAGGTGACATCTCTGTGTGCTTTGTCCTGCAGCTGAAGCACATGAAGGAGCTGGAACAGGAGAAGGATTTCCTGCTGCAGGGTCTGGAGCTGGTAGAACGCACCCGGGAGTGGTACCACCAGCACATCCAGTTCATGCAGGAACGCCAGAGGCTCCTGGGAAAGAACAAAACCACTGCCGTGAGTCTGGGGCTTGTTCTTGGGGTGCCTGTCTGCTTGGAAGGGTCTGGGGCTGCTCTGTGGGTCTGGAGAACCAGGATGGGACTTGGCTGGACTTGGAACTGCCCCCATGGTAACCCCCAGCCTCTTCTTCCTCCAGATCTCAAAGGAATTCCTCCCTGAGGGCGGACAGAGCCACCTGGGGCGCCTGGTCCCCAAGCTACAGGAGGTGAACCGCTGCCTGGGTGACCTCCTTTCCACTGCCAGCAAGGTGAGAGCAGCATTTTAGCACCTTGTGATTGTTTGTGTGAGCTTGGGACCCATCCTGTCCCTCACCTCATGTGGGTGGCTGGGCTGACACACTGGAGCTGCCAGGGTTTCCCCAGGCTCTGGGGAGGTGACTTGGCTCTATGTGCAAGATAGGGGATGAGGGACAGATGGCCAAGAGGACAGCACAGCTGGTCCCAAGGCGAGCTGGAGGATGCTCAAGGCATTTGGGGGACTAAAGAAGATCCTGCAAAAGTTGTAGCCATTGTCAAGTGAATAAGGAAACCATCCTTCTGAGGTCCTGAGTCAGCCCTCTCAGAGCTGGCTGTCTTGCCAGACTCTTGGCAGGAGCTGGGCACACCGGCACGAATGCTTCCCACCTCTGCCTGCCATGATGGAGACCCTGAAATGGCCTGTGCTGGGCTTCTCTCAGTTCCCTGTGTGCCACAGAAACAGCTCTGGTCTTGGAGAAAGGTTGGGGAGGGCCAGTGGGAAGGAGGCTCAATGTCTTCCCTTCATCTCTGCAGCCAGCAAACCCCTCCTCAGCTCTGAGCAGGCTGGTTCCTGTGGCATCCCCAGCCTCAGCAGGCTCCCAGCAAGCCATCAACATGCTGAAGGAGCAAAACCGACTTCTTACCAAGGTGAATGGGGTATGGAGGAAGGAGATACCCTTGAAAGAGGCTGGGAGAGGAGATGGGCTGCGATGTGGCTGGGGAAGGAATACGAGGCGCTGGAAGGTGTTCCTTCAGCTTGGCCAACCTTGGTCATCCCAGAGAAGGGCATGTGGGCTGCACCTGGAGGCCCCCTGCAATGCATCTGTGTCCAGGTGCTTGCTGGGGATGGGACATCTCTGCCGGAGGGCAAAGGCTGTCAAATACAGGTCATGAGAGGGTGCAGACACTGCAGCTGGGGTCTGTGAGCAGGGCTGCTGGGGAAGGGGCACCAGTGATGCTCCTGCCAGGGTCAGGCTCACTGGTGGGGTTCACATCCCAGTACCCACAGCATGGAAAATGCCAGCGTTTTCCTCCTCTGTCCCATGCAGGAGGTGACTGACAAGAGCGAACGCATCACCCAGCTGGAGCAGGAGAAATCTGCCCTGATCAAACAGCTCTTTGAGGCTCGTGCCCGCAATAACAATGAAACAAGCCAGCTGGACTCCACCTTCATCTAGTGCCTGTCTCCCTGCTCCCTGTCTTCAAATTTCCCTGGGGGTTTCGTGGGACTCTTGCCCAAAACCCATTGCACCTGTTGCTCCAGGTGTCATATCTTGAGGTCTGGAGCTGCTGGTGGCATCTCTGCGGGAGGAAAGCGGGAAGGCGTTTCCCCAACCCTGCCTGGGGAGCATCCCCATACTGCTCTGCTGCTGGGCTTCTCAGCCATGCTGCTCTCAAGCTGCTCCTTTTCTGTCTCTAAACAGATTGCAAGGACTGTACCCCCAACCCCGTGATCCCCAACGTGTTGGAGGAAACAGCCGCTGCCTTCACGAGGGGAACTGCTGTGCTCTTGGCCTCAGGCTGAATTTTGGCTGCTCTCAGAAAAAGATGATGCATCTTCAACATTGCATCTGGCACCTCCGGGCAAGCCTGGCCACTGAAGGCTGGCCTCTCCCCTGCCTTTCTCACTGTTGGAGAACAAGATTGGAATTCCAGTGGGACATGCCTGGCCCCTCTCTGCTGCCTGAGTTCTGCCTGCCAGTGACACTGTATTGGGCCAGAGCAGTGCCCACTAGTGCTCCTCCTGGCATAATCCCTTTTTCCAGTTTGTGGTAGTGATGCCATAGTCACTGTTTACATGTCTGCAGGCTCTGGTAGTTAATGAGCCACAGACCCAAACAAGGTAGCCTGTAGCTCTGAGCTGCTGTTTCAGGCTGTTTGCAGATAGAAGCAGACACCTCTACATCCCTTTAATTGGCTTGACCTGGCAACTGTTTTCTTATTATTGCCAGGCTTATATTTTTTTCATGATGACTTTCAAAGGAGAGGTGATGTCTTACAACATGAGGATGCTAACACAGGCCTGATTTCACAGAGGGCTTTAGGACAAGGTTTTGTACTTAGCTGAATGTGGGTGACAGAGCCAAGGCTGATGGGCTCTTTCATTTGCACATCTCCAAGAGGAGAAATGGCATCTTTGCCTGTCCTGGTGGTGGATGCTGGCTCCCCAGGGTGACGTCCCAAGTGTGAACTACACCTCTCCCCAAGTCTTTTGGGGAGGTGGTGGTGGTGGTCTAAGTGTGGGTCCTGTTAGACTGGTGCATCTCAGAATACCTCCTCTTTTCCACCCGGCTCTGATGATACTTGAGCTGAACGATGTCTTCCACTGTGGCCTGGTACCTGGTATTTATGGTACTTTCCTAGAAGATCCTTGTGAATCCCCATGTAGCACACTCCTGGTCCTCTGTAGCTCCATGGCAGGACTTGTCTCTCCAGAGTTGTTTCATGCTCTGACTTTCCTGGCATGATGCCGTGGCACAGTGCACTGAGACGAGCAGAAGGTGCTGGACCTGCCCTGCCCCGTGCAGACCGATTCCTTTCTCACTCCTGTTTTTATCTGTCCAGTGCTGTCTGTCCCATCCACAGCTCCTCTGAGGTTGATCTTGACCTGAAGGACGCTGCAAGGCACAAATCCCTGCTCTACCCTTGTGCCTGCTGCTGGGTGCCAGAGTGGGGATAAGCGGAGTGCCAGGGAGAGGGAGGAGGAGGAGGAGCAAGGCCATAGCTAGTCCTGTCTCTTGTCTGCAGGAGTAGGGTGTTAGTTGTCCCCTGGGCATTGGTACTTGCCATCTCTTTCATGACACCACCTCTGGTGTCTAGTACCTGTTTTGCCTGAGGCTTAATTAAAAGCAGCCCTCTTTATGAGGAGGGTCACCTGTCTGTAGAATAATAAAGTAGGACGAACTATTTAATTTATCTTTCTCTGCCTAAATCAGCTCATCTACTGCTACGAGCACTGAAGTTCCTGACTTCTGTACCACAGGATGTGGGGTAAGCTGAGGTTGCACAACTGTGGCCTGAGCACGAGGATCCCAGGAGGTCTCTGCTCCAGGCTGTGTTCCCCTGCCCTTTCACATCTGCTCTGGGCTTCCCTGTGCTCTGGGGCTGGGGACCCCACAGTCTCTTCTTGCTGCTGTGGGATGGGGTCATAAAGCCACCTGCACCCCTTCCAGTGCTTGTAGCTTCATCTGGCTGCTCCTCCAGAAGCTGTGCTGGGGGCTCATGCTCCTCAGGTGGTGCTGGTGTAGCTCACAGTCTTTTATTACACTTTAAGCCTGCTGTCCCTGTGACTGTGGGCAGCAGTGGCCGTGGTGCTCTGCAGTGACTTGTTCCTGTGGAGACAGCCAGAGGGGACCTCGCTGGCACAGCACAAAGCAGTGCACATCCCTCTGCCCTGTGCTGAGGGTGCCAGTGCCTGCTCGGGGCCAACTTGGGGCTCTGCGCTGGCCAGAGATACCTTCCTATGCCCCTCAGCACAGCTGGGCTGTGGGGTGAGCTGAGACCCCCTGCACCCGGCAGAGCCAGGAGAGGGATCTGAGCCAAGTCCCGTGATCTTTGCTGCAGCCTCTTTCAAGTGATGCATATGGCAGCCACGAGTCCCAAACAGAGCAAGGAGGGGGGTGATAATTGTCCTCAGTTCCCATTTTGTGCTTTTGCTTGGATGCAGAGCCCATGAGGGCTTTCAAAGGAAAGAGCATCATTGTCCCTGCTCAGTGCTGCTCTGTGCAGAGCCAGGGCAGCTCTCCCCCTGCCCTGCGGCTGTCGCTGCCCCAGCCCAGGGCAACGTCCTGGCCGTGGCCTGGCAGTGCTGGCCCCGGGCCGGCTTCCTGGGGGACTGCTGCTGGTGCGGCAGCGGAGCTCCAGAGCGTGATGGGCCTGCTGGGGCTGGCCCCCCGCAGGAGCTGCAGGGCTGACCTCGAGCTGTCAGCCCTGGCCTGGTCACCCTGGTTCTCTGCCTGACCCTAACCTGTGTGTTTGCGCTGTGTCCACTTTGGCACCCTGAACTGTGGGGACTGGACCACTACAGTGGCAGTCCAGAAGCGACAAGACCTGGGTTTGTGGCCAGGTCTGTAACAGATGCACTGGATGACTTGGGTGAACATCTTCCCTGCTTTTCAGTCTCTGTTCCTGCTAGAACTGGGTTTGCGCAGATGGGTGAATGTGCCTCCAAGGCTCTTAATCACATCTGCAAACCACTGTGTGAAGCTGCAGTCCACTCTGGGAATAGCTGGAGCAGGTCTCTGCTGTTCCCAGCCAGGGCGGCTCCTGCTGACCCACCTCACCTCAGCCCCTCCATGCTTGAGATTGTCAAACCAAGGTGCAACACCACATAGTCAACACATCATTGGGTATTTATCACAGGCACAAGGGTGAGACTGCATGGGGGTCCCCACTGCCGAAGCCTGGCGCTGGTCTGTTATCAGGAGCAGAGTGTGCTTGGCCCTTGACTGGGCTCAACCCAGGGATGTGTCTGCCCCCTGAGTTGCTCTGGGGGAAGCAGGACCTTGTCCTCTGTGTCCTCAGCCATGTGGTTTGGGAAGGATCCAGTCACCCAAGTCTATTTGTAGTTTCTCTCTCTTCTCTTGCCCAGCTCTATGCCCTTCTCACGCCCTTGGAGGCTGGGCTGTGTGCCCAGCTACCCCCCTTAAAGAAAGACTGCTTTCCCGGCAGAGCAATTATCCGAAATGCCAGCAGGAACAGACACATCTTGGGCCTCTCACCCGTACGTTTTGTGCTTTTTTCTTTTCTTCCCTGCTGCATGGTTAGAAACTGTTAGAAACATCATTAGGTCCTTGCTGCCCTGGGTGGTTTGCAGCAGCTCCAGCACCCAATGTGCTGTCAGCCCACACGCTCTGTACCCACTGTCCTACAAATCCCTGAGAGATGAACCAAGCATGTGCTGAGCTGGAGAAGGCCCTGGGTCCTCGGGCTGATCCTCACCAGGACAGGGAGCTGGGTGTACAGGGCTGTCTTGGCTAAGGGGGTGCCTGCTGCATTTCAGACCTGCCAGCTGGCACCCACTACCTCTTGCTCATCCCCTTGGTCCCTTGTTGCAGGTGTTCTCCTGCCCCAGCCCATCCCTGTGCCTTGTTCCTTCAGCCCTGCCTGTATCCCAGGCTCCAGCTCACCAGCATTTCTCTCGTCTTGGCAGAGATAAAGTTGCCTCCTGCCTTCAGCATTACCTGGCACATGATCAGTGCTCCCCATTCCTCCTCCCTGCTGCAGCCATGGACCAGTTCCATGTTCCACTGACAAGTACTTGAGGCACAGTGGAGTAAAGATCTACTCCCAGGTGGGAAGGGACTGGGTCTGCCCTCCCCTCTGCGGGATACAGCAGGGCAGCAGTGGGTGAGCCTCTGTTGCCCCATCCCAGCTCCTTCCCGGGGGACGCTGGAACTGGGGCTGTGCCTAGTGCTCCCAGCATCTCCATCACAGGGGGACTCGGGCAGAGCACCCTGGCTCTGCTCCAGGTTCCTGCCAGGTTTGATGTCTCCCTGTGGCCATGACCCCAGCCTGGCATGGGTGCTCACTGCTGCCTGCGCAGCCAGACAAGCCTCTTCCAAGGTACAGCTGATTGAAGACAGATGTCCCCTCCCAGGGAGACCCGGTGCAACCAGGAGGGGTGGGGCTCCCAAAATTCCTGCTTTGCTCTGCAGCTGCATCTCATGGGAACCATGACTCTACTCCCCGCATTACATAAAGACGCAGCTGCCTGTGGCAGATGTCCACTCTGTTTCCTCACCCTTGGAGAAATGGTTGTCAGGGACCAGAGCGGGGGCTGGTGTCCTGGCCAGCACCCGGGGGGGGGCACACTCACTGTACAGGTGCCTTTAGACCCAAAATGCCCCCCTGTGGGGCACTGATGTGGCAATGGGTGCACACATGGTGGAGGTGGCCCCCTCTTCCTGCTCTGCCATTGGGGCACCTCTGGTTGCCCTTCCTCAGAGATGGGATGGTGCCAAGTGGGGACGTGCCCTGGGCAGGGATGGGCAGCTGAAAGGGCCGAAATGTCTGTACGGGCAGAGATCCTGCGCTGGAGGCCGGGCTACAGCCGTGTCCCAGGGAACAATCAAACCCTACCATGCAATGACACCATTTAACTGCCCGGCCTCAGTTTCCCCAGCTGTAGGTGAGGGTTGAGCAGATGGATTAGCATGTCTCTGTGGTAGGAAGCCTGGGCTGCTCTGTGCCTGTGCCCTTTCACCAACAACATTTTTCCTTCATTCATTCCCATGTCTCTCTGCAGTCTGGAGACGGGGCAGGACAACATGTAACTCCCGCTTGCCCTGCAGCCAGATTCAGGGGCCGGTGCTGGGAGCAGTGAGTCCTACTGTTACTGATTCTTACTGATTTGATATTAATTTGAGCTGATTTTAATGATTTTTTTGATAAGGAATGATTAGGCCTTATCAATTAAATGGGATTTTACAGGAGTATCAGTTTTATAAAAAGAACCTCGCCCGAGTGCATGCCTCCCATTTACCCCAAGGCATCCCTGCAAGGGTCTGAGGGACCCCCCTGCTGCAGGCAGCTAGCTGCACCCCGTCCTCAGACAGGTCCAGGCAGGCAGGTTTGGTTTCTTTTGGATGCTGAAAATGACCTCCTGCCCATGGAGGAGGTCTGGGGGGTGTCTACAGGCCCAATAAGACACCAGGTAGAGATGTGGTGGCTATAGGGGCCATCCTGGCCCTTTCTTGGTGTGGAAAAAAAAAAAAATTTTAGTAAATCTTCCCCTCAAGAACCTGATAGCAGGCAGGGCTGCCTGTGCTGCCTGTAGTATTTCTTCGCCAAAAAGGTTTTCAAGCATTGGAACAGGCTGCCCAGGGAAGAGGTTGAGTCACCATCCCTGAAGGTATTTAAAAGATGTATGGATGTGGCGCTTAGGGACGTGGCTTAGTGGTGGACTTGGCAGTGTGAGGTTAATGGTTGGACTTGATGATCTTAAAGGTCCTTTCCAACCTAAACGATTCTGTGATTCTGTCCCAGGGCATCCTGCAGTCTCCCACAGACAAGGGCCATGACCATGGCCATGTCTGTGTGTCCCACAGGTGGGGATCCACGGGGCAGAGCGCAGATACAATGTCCAATGCCCAATGCAAGCAGGATGTCTAGCCTGAGCTCCCAGATTTGTGGCCCCGGCTATGGCCTCCAGTCAACCTTTGCCAGCAAGGACGGAGCTGCTGTGGCAGGACTGGTGCTGGTCAGGCCCTGCCAAACCTTGTGCAGCTGCCATGTGTCACCCTGCTTGCAAGGTGTCAGGAGTGACACGCTCTGTCTCAGCCCTGGACTCCTCCCCCCAACACCGCTGTGGTCCTGGCAGGCACCCGAACAGGATGGGCAACTGGGCAGGTCTGCGGTGGAGGGCCACAGAAAGCCGGCCATACGGAACTGGGAGCGTACACCAGCTCTGTGGGGTGACTCTCCCCCTCATGTTGTTGCACACACATGCGTGGCAAAATACTTACCTGTATTTACCGCTTGGGGTCCCCAGGAGTGATGTGATGGGCTCTGAGCAACCTGATTATGAGGATGTCCTGCTCATTGCAGGGGGTGGATGATCTTCTGAGGTCCCTTCCAACCCAAACTCTTCTATGATTATATGGTTCTTTGTGGAGCTGGAGGGGGGTGAAGGGAAGTTCTGGATGAGATGTGCCAGAAGATTTGAGTGTGGCAAGTGGCACAGGTGCAGGCAGGCTCTGCCTGCAGTAACAACACTCCCGTCCGCAGGGTCTTGCACAGGGTTTTGCGTTGCTTCATTTCTACAAAGGCACTGAGCAGCTCTCAGACCACAACAGCTTTGTCCATCCCTCCCAAACAGTGCTGGTCAAACTGGGAAAGAAACAGGCTTTGTTGTCCTGTTGGCTAAATAAAGAAAACTAGATATTGCCTTATTTTAAAGGTTTTGTTTAGCCCAAAATGAAAATATTTTGTATTGTTTTGAGTTCAGTTCGGGCTTTTTAAACATGCTTTCCTTTTTCCTTCTGCTATAATTAGGGCCAGTTGAAATGGAAACGCCATTTCTAAGTAGCACACGGAGATGTGGCCCCGTCCTGGTACTCCTGGCACGAGCTCTGTCATGCAGAAAGCATCCACTTCTTTGGGATGTTTCCAGAATCTTCACTAGATCTTAAAATCTTCCAAAATCTCCATTAGTCCTCAAGCTGAAACACTTTGCCAGAGAGACCTGGTCACATGGGCAGATCAGATGTCCCTCTGTGCTGGGCTCCTGTCCCTTCCTCCTGAGACTTGTGCCCCAGCCAGCTTGGAGAGAGCTCAGATGTATGGGCCAGGAATATATTAACCAAATAATCTAATGATTTCATCATTAAATATTGCATATTATTGGCTTAGGAAGGTAATAATTTGGGCCTGTGAGACATCCTAGTGCTGATGCTCCTGCACCAATGTACACGCTTTCTCACTGGTGGCTGTGTGGCTGGTCAGTGCTGGTGGCTGCAGCTCTGTGCCAGGCTGCTAGGCTCGTCCCACGGAGAGGGGTGAGCCCAGGAGCCCAGTATCATCCCTGCCCTTGCAGCAGGGCTGCTGCCCCCAGGAGGGACATCCCTGTGGCCAGGGCGGCCGGGGGCACTTGGCTGATTCTGGTGGGGTTCTTGGTGGAGTCTGCAGGGACAGCTTCATCCTCACAACTTTCTGTGCTCTGCACCACCCAGGACACCTGGACTTGTCAGTTCTCATTTTGCTTTTCTGTTTGAAATCCTAAGGGTATTTTTACAGTCCAGCCATTTTTCCCATTTTCCTCTGATGAGCATGCTGTTGCACCGCTGCCAGCTCCCACAAAGTCATAAATCTCCCCGGCCCTTCTAAAATCATGAAGTTAGGGGAAAAAAATAAAAAAAGAAAAAAAAAAGCCTTTTGTAAACAATACTTTTAGGAGAGGTTTATTTCTCTCCAGGGTCCTCAGCCTTCACCACTCTCATTGCTCAGCTTTCCCCTGCAACCCCTGCCTTTAGCGGAAGCCCAGTCTTGCAAAACCAAAGAAGCTGTGAAAACCTAAATATTGCAAAACTTTATTTCATTAAGAAGAAAGTCAAAGCCGTTGGAGCCGTTAGGGTTGCGAGGTTGGGAGCAGGTCACCCAGCAGGATCTGACACCGACAGAAATGCCCTGGTTGCTCCGTGTCCCCCAGGACGGTGCTGCTGGCACGGTCTGCGGTGGGGTCTGGCTCCACCATGGCTGCACTGTGACCTGGGGACAGCAGGAGCTCAAAGGCCACCTGCCCATGCTACCCTGGGGCCCGGCCCTGCTCCCTGGGGCTTTTCCAGGGATTTTCACCATTTTCCCAGGGCTGTGAGCTGCTTTTCCTCCAATCCGTTGGAGGAATTGCCAACCAATTCCTCCCAGTTGGATCAGTGGCTCTCGCCCCACAAGAGGTTTGCGTGTCAGGCTTGGGATGTGGGTCTGCAGGGCAGGATCTGTTCTCCCAGGTTCTCTGTCCAGATCTCCAATGCCCCAGGCCCCTCCTACCCCTCACAAACTGGGCTGGCACCCGGCTCCCTCTGCTGCAACCACAGGAGCCATGCTGGCTGGAGGCACTCGCTTGCAGGGTGATGTCTGCAGGGCCAGGGCAGATTTTGCCATCCCTCCAGCTGCCAGCCCAGCTGCAGGGCCGGGAGGTGGCCTTCTCTGTCCCTGACATGTGCTGGTGTCAGGCTGTGACAGCCACCCGGCCTGGCCATGTGCATGGCACTGCAGACCACTGCAGCACTCGAGAGCTGCTGGGCTGCTCCAGCCCAGCCTGTGAGCATGGTAACAAACACCCCCAAACGACAGGCGGATGGGGGGCTGCCACGGGGAGACATCAGCGCAGACAGGAGTGTGCCAGGGTTCATGGTGCTGCTCGAGGTGAATGCTCAGGGATTCAGGCACTGCTGGAGAAACCCCCTGCCAAGGGCACACACGCAGGCGCAGGCACGGCACAGCAGCATGCTGCAAGCGTGCACGCTCCAGCTGTGCCAGGCTGTCCTGCAGCCACGCACACCCTGTCCATGCTCACACCATGTCCGTGCTCAGACCGTGTCCATGCTCACACCGTGTCTGTGCTCACACCGTGTCTGCACTCACACCCTGTCCATGCTCAGACCGTGTCCATGCTCACACCCTGTCCATGCTCAGACCGTGTCCATGCTCACACCGTGTCTGTGCTCACACCGTGTCTGTGCTCACACTATGTCCGTGCTCACACCGTGTATGTGCTCACACTGTGACCACGCTCACATCACACCAAACTCTCCTCTCAGCCACACACACCGAGCCCCCTCACCTTCCCCACTCAGTTCCTGGCTCCCCAACAAGGCAAAGAGGAAGGAACTCCTCCATAGGCAGCAAGCTCTGTCAGGGCTCGACATCCTCCACTCCAACCCACCCCTGCACCCCAGGTCCACCCAAGCACCCCTGTCCACGTGTGACAGCCCTCCGGCTGCATGAGCATTGTCTGTGCTGTGGGGTGAGCCCCCACCACGAGGCGGGGAGAGGCACGTCGTCCTGAAAGAGCCTGAGAAAAACAGTCTGAGTATAAAATTAGCTGGAGTTTTTATTGCTGGGATTTTATTTTTAAATGCAATGGAAAATACATCACTGGAGGGAAAAATCCAAGAGGTCTGAACCAGCCTGTGGGATAACGGTGTACCTCTGTCCCACAGCGAATGTCCCGCTTGCCCCTGGATGGGATGCAGGGTGGGAGCTGGCTGTGGGGTGCAGTCAGTGCAGCAGCAAGGACTGCAAGGGTTTGATCCTGCTCCCCTGGAACACGCCCAGGGTGGTGCATGGGGAGCAGTGGGGGCACAAGGGGCATCAGGAATGGATGAGCTCTGCCTGCAGGCATCATGGTGGTCACAGTGTCCCTGAGAAACTCTGGTGGGAAAGACCCTCCAGCCAGAGAAGATACAACCAGGGGTCTGGAAACTCAGGACTATCCTGGACAGGCCAGACAGGGATGGAGCCACCAGCTTTTCCAGCACATGAATGAAGTGAAGGTGGGAGCCAGATTCAACCCAGCCTGAAGTAGGCAGTTGTCTATGCTGGAGTTGCAGGAGCTCCTTGTTGAGGGATGGTGCTGGTGCTGGAGGTTTGCCTATGCCTAAAGGGAGTTTTCTGACAAATTCGAAGAGGAGGGATTTACTGAAGGGTGTAAATACAGAGAAATTAGGAAATCATGGCTCAGGAAATCCCCTGAGCTGAAAATAGCTGGAGACGGGAGAGGGCTCAAGGGAAGTATCACATATGCTTGTTGTCATATTCCTCATCCCTGGACACCGCTGGGTGGCAGGAGGGGATGCTGAGGACAACGTAGCTGTGTTACTGCTGGTGCTCCTAGGCCTATCTGCTCAGAGAGGTGTGTACCAGCCATGAGTACAGCTGGCACAGGCTCCAGCTGGACCCTGAAATGGTTACTTTTTAAACCAGTGAAACTTGTACCTGTAAAGATCTCATTTGAAAGTTTAAACCCACTGCCAAGGGTCTAAGCAAGTGCCTGGTTCCCAGGTGAGCTCCTCATGACAAGCTGCCTGGTGACTCCCGGGGGAGGGACCCCAGTCCTTCCAGACACTGGAAACGTGGCTTCTCGCACAGACACCCCCTGCTGAAGCCACGGGACCCAGCATCCATCCTCTCCCCTCCAAGCTGCCCTCCCGCCCCACAGGCGCAGTGGTCGTGGCAGGGTGACGAGAGGATCCTGAGCTGCATCTGCAGCCTGGTGCAGGGCTCAGGGTCTCCATCTCGGACCCACGTGCCTCTGTCTGGCACTGGCCAGGATGAGGCAGCTGTGCTTGGCCTCGGTTTGTGGAAGTCCTGCTGCAGTCAGGCACCCGCATAACCACAGAAGAACTAAAAGTGCCAATCCCAGAGCTCGCTTCCAAAGAGAGGCACATGTGGGATATTGGAAAGGGAAGCTGAATCATTTAGCAAGGCACATGCAAGGCTCTGTGACAATGTGGGGGCAGGATGCAGTGGCAGGTGGGCAGGCTCCTGGCAGCAGTCTGGCTCTCAAACCAGCCCCCAGAGGCTGAGCAGGCTCCTGCCACAGAAGGCGAAGGTGTGGTATCCTCCCTGGGCTGCAGGTGGACACCTGCTTCATGGGGACCTCCACGGGCTGCAGGGCACGGCTGCCTCACCATGGTCTTCCCCACGGCTGCAGGGGAATCTGCTCTGGCGCCTGGAGCACCTCCTCCCCCTCCCTTCACTGACCCTGTTGTCTGCAGGACTGTTTCTTTCACATCTTCTCACTCCTCTCTCTGGCTGCTGCGCAGTGTTTTTAACCCTTTCTTAAATACGTTATCACAGAGGAACCACTCTCTTTGCTGATGGGCTTGGCTTTGAGCAGTGATGGATACACCTTGGAGCCAGCTGGAGCTGGCTGCGTCCCGCATGGGGGCAGCTCCTGGTGTCTTCTCTCAGCAGCTACCCCTGCAGCCCCCCACTGCCAAAGCCTTGCCACATAAACCCAATGCACCCCCCAAGGATATGATGTCCCCCCGGCAGGAAGGGGACAGGCTGGAGCAGAGGGGGTAAGCACTGGGAGTGGGATGTGGTTGCCCGTCCACACCAGCCTCTGCCCAGGTCCTGTCTCGTTGATGCACACCAGGCCGGATCATTTCTGCCCTGGCAGCAGCTTCACACACTCGTGGGCCAGTTGCAGCCCTCTCAGCCCTGGCAGCGCCTCCAACGCTCAGCTCAGGGTGTGTTTCAGGAGCTGGACTTCACCGGCTGCTTATTGGAAAGGAGAAGAGCAGCTGCTGACTGCCGAGTGCCCCTCTGGCCAGCCGTCAGCACCCCCAGTCTCTGTCAAATTTCACATTCATGCAAAACGTTATTTTTATGTGCTGAGGTTTTAACTTCAGCCCTGCCCAGGGACTTAGAGATGAAAAAATAATTCCAGCAAAGAAAGATTTTCCCCATGGCGTAGTGTCTTCCTGCAGCTCCTGTCAGCAACATGTGAAGCTGTGACTGCTATTTCACCCCACAAAAAAGCAAAATCAAACTGAAGCTGTAAAAATTGCATTCAGCAGTTTCATCTAAGTCACCAGCTGAAACCTGAGAGCAGGAGTGAATCTGAAGGTGGAAGAAGTATCCTTTCCATTGCCCTTCCTGAGCATGTCCCCACCCCTGCAGGCACAGAAGAGCACCTGGCGGTCACACTGCCAGCTTCCCACAAATGAACCTGGGTGTGTTTTTCTTTTCCTCTTGTCTCAGTTACAAAGCACAAATGTGTCTTAAAAGAGCCAGGTGGTGGCTTTGAGTTAAGCACTTGGAGCCCTCAAGGCCTCAGAGATCATCCCAGGACACAGCTATTCTCCCTCTTCTTCCCCCTCCCAGTGACTCCATCACCTCTGTAACCTGGTTCAGCCTCAGGGGTGTATGTTTAACTGGTGCCACATCAGGCGTGTGTCCTGCTTGCTCTTCTGTTCTGCAGCACGTAACATCTGCTATGGGACTGTGTTTCTTCAAAATATTTTGCTAGTGAAGGAGGGAGGCTGGACCCTGTGCTGGGGTGGAGACCCTGCCACCAGCAGGATGCTCCCAGAGCTGAGCGAGGTGCTGTGCCATGGAGGATGGCCAGGAGATGTGGAGCAGTCCCTGACCCGCTTTATGCACAAGCAACTCCCTTTTAATTTTTCAGAGGGTTGCACTATGCCAGCTGACCTCCCTGAAGTGGCCTGAAGAACACTCACAGAGATGTCTCTGTTTTGGGGCAGGAACAGGTAACCTGCAGCATTTGAGGGTCCATCTGCAGCTGGAGACATCCCTGTGCATCCTTAGGAGCATCCCGCTGCTCATAAATCATACTGTTTTGTAGCATACAGAGGAAGAGGAAATGAATGAGGCTCTCAAGGGCTTTCTGAGAGCTTCACAGCACATGATTTTCTCAGCTTGCAGCTGGTGACATCCCATGATGAGCTCAGAAATCCCAGTTCTCCCCAAAAGACAAAGTCCAGCATTATTGAAATTATGTTCAAAAACTGTTCAAAAATCTCTAGTTCACAAACTTTCTTTATTTAAATGTTAGGATTTTGGGTTGTCTGACTCCCACTTTTTTTTGAGTTTTGAGTAATTTGAGAAAAAAACTCTAAAGAGAGACCAAGGAGCCAGAGGTGTACTGAGAATACAGCAGGAGGGTTCATATGAAAGGCCTCAGGGTGGGCAGTGGTGGAGAAGAAGAAGGGTTAAATATGGGAAAAAAACTGATTTAATAAATTGATTAAAGCTGATTAATTCCCTCTCCTGGGCATAGATCAGTTCAGCAGCCTGCTCTCAGGAACAGGTGATTTCATGGCAGCTCTACAGAACTCATCCCTGCTCCCTGGGCAGCCCTGGGAAGTGCCGGGTTTGCTGAAAGGAGATGAGCCTGGATGCTAGAGGGCTGCTGGGGGGTGGATGCTGAGGGAGTGTCTCCATGAAAGCAAGTTCCCAGTGGTGTTTGCCCAAACTGGGAGCCATCAGCAGCTGGGAGAGATCTTCTACCTGGTGTCCAGATGTCAGTGGGTCTGGGCTGTCATCCTGCAGGGCCTGGGCAGTGGGGTCTGTTGGGTTTGTGTGTGCCAGGGTTTTGGTAGCAGGGGAGGGGGCTACAGGGGTGGCCCCTGTGAGAAGCTTCTCAAAGCTCCCCCAGCTCCAAGTCAGACCCAGCTCTGGCCAAGGCCGAGCCAATTAGTGATGGTGGCTGAGCCTCTGTGATAATGTATTTAAGAAGGGGAACTTGGGAGGCGGTGTGGGAGTTGTGAGGAGGAATCATGATGAGGTCGGAGGAAGAAAGCAGGAGGAGGGGGAGGAGGGGAAGGTGTGCTGGAGCAGAGACTCCCCTCAGCCCGTGGGGAGAGGGCAGGCTGTGCCGTGCAGCCCGTGGAGGACACTGGTGGGGCAGATGCCGACCTGCAGCCCGTGGAGGAGCCCACACCAGAGCAGGGGGCTGGGACTGAAGAAGACCAGGACTCTGAGGGAAGCTCGTGCTGGAGCCGTTCATCGTTGGGAAGACTATGATGCATGGGAGGGACCCATGCTGGAGCAGTTCGGGAAGAGCTGCAGCCCGTGGGAAGGGCTCATGTCAGAGAAAGTTCATGGAGGGCTGTCTGCTGTGAGAGGGACCCCACACCAGAGCAGGGGGAGAGGGCGAGGAGTCCTCCCCCTGAGTAGGAAGGAGCAGCAGAAACAACGGGGATGAACTGACCACAGCCCCCATCCCTCCCCCCTGTGCCACTGCGGGAGAGGAGGAGCAAAGCTGAGCCCAGGAAGGAGGGAGGGATGGGGGGGAGATGTTTTTAAGGTGTGGTTGCATTTCTGACTGTCCTACTCTGTTTGATTGGAAATTAAGTGGTGGTGGTGTTTATATTAAATTGATGTTCTTTTTCTTCCCCAACTGAAGCTGTCTTTTACCCATGACCATAACAAGTGAGTCATTCCTCTCTGTCCTTATCTCCATCTCTGAGCCTTTTGTTTTATTTTTTCCTCCACATCCCTGAGGGGGAAGGAGTGGTCGAGGGGCTACATGGTGTTCAGTTTTTCCCTGGGGTCAAACACAACAGGGCAGGCAGAGCTGCTGCCTGGAGGCAGCCCAGGGCAGCCACCAAGGGCTGGGAAGCGACATGGAAGAGGAAGGGCTCTCCTGGCTGAGCCTCGGCCCAAGGGTCACAGCACCCACTCTCCTGCCCTTGTTCTGCAGCGGGTCCCTTTGCTGCCATCCCTGCAAATAGGTCTTTGCAGCCAGCCAGGCTCCAGGTGCCTCCCGCTGCCCTCCCTGCCATGGTGGTAGAAATTAAGTCTGCACCATGATTTGTCCTGCAAGTGTCATTCCTTGTCCTGCCTGTGCCATTGTCTACCTGTGCCATCATCTGTCCTGCCTGTGCCATCACACTGGCACTGCTTTGCTGCACATGAGGGGTCCCGCTGCCAGGAGTGTTGACAGCTTGAAGCAGGAATAACAACAGCCCATGATGTCCCCAGTGCCCCTCTCCAGAGGGGGTCTGTGCTCCTCCCTTCACCACCAAGGACTCAGAGCCCTGGGAGTATGTCAGAAATTACTTGCTGAGGTTGCTCGGAGCTGAGCCCTGGTGCAGCTGGGCAGTGCAGCAGGTTCTTGGCTAAGTCAGCAGTGTGACAGTGGGAAGTCATTTTCCTGGAACAGAGGATGCTTTTCCAGTCTCTGGACCAGCATGGATGGCTTTGAGTCACCTTCTTTTCCTCTAGCAGTTGGCTGGCTGGGGCTGCACACTGGAAGCCCACCAGGCAGGGAAGGGTCTGGCTGCCCATGTACCAGTTTGATGGGGAGGGTGGGAAAATGCCATTTGGACTAAGGCTGGGAAGAGAAAGCGTGTCATGCTCAGCCGGGGCTGCATTTTGGGATGCAGAAAGGACTGGAAACATGCCCACTGGCTGGCTGGTGATCCTCAGGGCTGTGTGCTTTTACACGGAGAGAGTAACCATCTGTCAAAAGGAAGCTGTTATTAGTGTGAGAAACAACACTACTGATACACTTCAATTTAGAGATTGCTAAGCCAGGTAGCTGGGCTGCCCTGGGCTGGGGGCACCCTCAGGTGTGGGGCTCTGAGCTGCTGTACTGGGGCTGCTCTCATGGCTTCTGCTGGAAAACAGTGGAAGAAGAGACTGGCAGAGGCAGGAGTCTAGATGAGATGCTTCTCTGGTGTGGAGCTTTCCCCAGAATGCCAGTGGCACAGGGAGGGGATGGGATGCTGCAGGATAGCTGTGCTGGCTGTCCCCAACCTCATGGGGAGGTGAGCAGGGAGCCCCAGCCTGCATTGAGACTCTAGTTTTTATTAAAGTCCTGCCAAAGAAGAGCAGAGACTCCTCCTTTCCCTCAGGTTGAGTTCCCAGTGCAAGGTCTTGGGTCAAGCAGTCATACTTTGATGCCAAAGATTTGAAGGAGCAGTCACCCTGGGGCTCCTGCAACAGCATCGAGGGATGTGATTATGCCTCTGCAAGTGTCTGCAAGGACCTCTTTGGTCCTCACAACCATCTGCAGGCATCAGAGGGAAGCAAAATGATCTTGCTCAGTACAAAGTGGGATTGGGCTGAATGGACACCTTCCTGCCTCCCTTCCCAGAGCTCAGGAAAGGGCTGCTGGAGCAGCATCGCCCCACTGGGCTGGGGCACGCTGCCCGGACAGCTGCAGGGTGGTGATGGCAAGATGACTTATGCCCTAACAGAGGTGCTCTGACCTCCTGAACTAGCTACTGTGACTCAGTGGCAGGGTGGTGAATGCACAGAGCCCTCCTGGTGCTCAAGTCCTCCTAAAATGTTAGTTTTGTCTCTAACACCTCTAGGGACTCAAGGGCAGCTCAGGGCAGAGAGTTTCACCATGCAACAGCAATGGGAAAAGAGCAAATTCACTGCATAGGAGAGCTAATGGAGAGATTAACCATGTTCCTCCAGGTTCTTTGAATTCTCCTCACAGATCAATGCAATAGCTGAGAATAGAAAAACAGGTCTTGTTTGGACCTTCAAGGGGCAAAATCCTCCATGAAGCTGGATTAAATGTAGATAATTGGGGAATAAGAGACTGCTTCGGGTCAGAATGTGGTGTGGGTTTTGGGCAGAAGTGTATTGCAGTGCTTGCGCTCACCCCAGGAGGAGGAGCCATGGCCACAGGCACCCCTACGCTCCCCCCCAAGCCCTGTTGCCTGTCCTGCTGCCCACTGCTGCTCACAGGGGGACGTTTGCAGTGGCCCCATGGTCCTGCTCACCTCCAGACATTGGGAAGATGAGCAGCAACCCCAGTAGGGGGTCACACACAGCTGACCCCAACAGCCCCCTGCTTATTCAGAGCCCCTCTGATGCTCCAGCAGAGGCTCAGCAGGGATAGCCTGGGTGTTTGGGCATCCCACAGGGGAGCCCCTCCTTGCTGTGGCTCTGCGGGGGGCTGCAGTGGTGGCCGTGGGCTGCCTGATGCATGGGGCTGTTGCGGCAACCCTCCTGCCCCGAGAGCCTCCATGTCACCTGGCTACTCCCTGGCACTGGCCATGGGGCTGGTGGTCATGGTGGTAAGCTGAGGTCATTCAAAATGTGGTTTCTCACTTGTGATTGGATTGTGATTGGAGCATTGGCCAGTTTTAAGAAAAGTGACAAATAGTTGCCTGCTTTATTCCAAGCAGAGCATAATTTCCACCTCCATCCTGCCAGCTCTGTCCCCACCCCACCATCATCCCCTCCCTCATGCTGAGGATGGGGATCAGCCCCGTAAGCAAGGCTGCCTCCTTTCATGTCTTGTGCTTCCCTCCTGCCCACACACCCTGTCCCACAGGTTTAGGGAAAGGTGAGCCCACAGCAGCAGTGAGATGGGCCCAGGGCTCCGCATGCCAGCACACCTCTGCCTTGGGGCCATGGCTCAGGGGAAGGATGCTCTGCCAGCGGGTCCCATGTCCTGCACCAGGACCCTCAGCCTCATACCATGAGCTTGGGGAAGCAGCTCCCCAGGCACCATGTCACAGCCATGGGAGCCAACGGCACAGGACACCTGCCAGACCACGGTGGCTCCTCGCTGCAACACCTGCCCTGCGAGCTGCAAGCACCCTGTGGCTGGACGCCTCCCCACCCTCTGCCCCATCACGAGAGGGCTCCTGGCAAGACAGCCAGAAGAAACCGGTGGGTTTTTTCCGGAGCAGCCACCTATTTCCTGGCTTCTTTGGTGCCCAGGCAACGGGGAGCAGATCCCTGCCCGTGGGAGCCCCCCTCGGGCTGTCATCGCAGAGACGCTGCCCTGGGAAACCGGAGAGAGAAAAGGTTTTAGAAAGCAAGGCAAGAATGAAGATTTGTGCTTCGGTTTGATCTTCCTTCCAGGCAAGTGTCCTTGCCAGGAGGGGGATTATAGCCTTGGATACACTGGGTCCTTCCCGTCCTTTGGTGCCAGTAAATGGAAAAGCTCTGGGCTTTAAGCCGAGGCTCAAGTGAATCAGGGGAGCTTGTACCCACAGGGTGTAGATGCAAAGCCACTGGCTCAGCGGGAGCTGCCCTCAGTTACACTTTGGTTTGTCACACCTCTCATTTTCTCCTCTATCAATGGGAACACTGGTTGGATTTGCAGCCTCGTTGCCCACAGACTCAAAAAAAATGTCAAAATGCTTTGCATGCATGTGCTGTGGGCTTGCTCAGTGCTGGGACCGGTATGGGCAGCCCCAGCTCCTCCCAACGAACGGGTGCTGGCTCCCCAGCCAGCCCCGACAGCCCTCGCTGTATCGGTGACACTGCGGATGGGGGCATGGCTGGTACACACTGAGCTAAAGCATCATCCTGGCTCCAGCTTGACATGTCTCTGCTGGGCTGAGTCCTGTATCCCCCCAGCAGGACAGGCTGCTGGAAGGTTTTCCAGTACCCCGTGCAATTCTGGGACTCCTCCACACAAAGCAGCAAAACACTGGGGAGAGAGTCATCACCAGCAGCTTGGGAAGCGCAGATGCCCAAGTCCTTTGGTTGGTGCAGGACTCAGCCTGCCTGGAGGTCCCTGAGGAGGGGACAGCTCTGGTCTTGTGGGGTGGCTGGCCTGCGCTGGCTTGCAGTCTCTGAAAAATACACCTGATTTCTCAGCTGAGTCCCCAGGGTTGGGGCAGTCCAGGTCCTGACTCCAGTGAGAGCTGCAGAGCTCAGCCAGGCTGCTCTGGCCCTGGGGACTGGAAGCAGGTGACAGCTCCTCCTGTGGCTGTGGGTTCAGTGCTGCTCCCAGGCAGGACTCAGGTTGGGAGTGCTATTGGGACTGGGATTAGGGTTGGGACTGAGAGCAGGGCTGAGGGATTCTCCCTCCCATGAACAACAGCACGTGGCCCTGGGAGTAGCCTCAGCCCAGCCCATGGCTGTGGATGAGTCCTTGCCCTCGTCCCCTGGTTCATGCACTGCTCGAGAGCTGCCCATGAGGCAGACAGGGGCCGTGCTCCACCTTTGCAGCCTCACGCCCTCCCGAATATGCTGCTGGCTGTCCCGGGGACCATGCTGTTCTCTAACCAGCCCCTCTCTCTGCCTGCTGTTCCTTGCCCTGGGTGTCTCTGTAGAGTAACCGTGGCACCTGCTGTCCTCCTGTGCTCCCTTGGGAGCAGGTTGGGACCATCCTGGGGCTCTTATTAGGGCTGAGAGCAGCATTTTGCTGTAACAGCTCCTGAGTGCATCGTGGGACTGCTTGTGCATTGTTTGTGACTGGCCCACGCTGGTGGCTCATCCTAATCCCAGGGCTATTGAATGCTGCTGGATGCATCTCCCCTTGCTGTTGGCCAAAGATCTTGCAGATGAGAGCAGAAAACCCTGTCCGTAATCCCTCCCTTTGGACCTCAGCCCATTGCAGTGTCTCCAGGCTCATTCTGTTCTTCCTGTTATTTCCCAACCACATATGGAGCCGCAGTGCCGCCCACCAGCGCTCCCAGATGTGCTTGTCCGTGTTTAATAAAGACATCGACAAGCCCTGAGCCCTTCCACCAGCAAACCACACCATCCCCAGACACCACCTCCCAGGCCCAGCCTGTGAGTCCCTTCCCTTGCTCCAGTTTCTCTGCTCATTCAACCCAGGCAGCCCTCGCCCAGGTAGCCCCATGTCAGATGCTTTTGTTCTAAGAGGTGGATTAGCAAAACCTCTCTCCTTTGTCTGGGAAAGCGGCTATCCTGCACCGCGGGGTGAGTAACACGCTCCCCACCTCCTCGTCTTTGTTCCCCACCTGCCACTTTGCCCCCAGTCAATAATGAAATCGTTATTCCTGCATGTCCCCCGGGGTGGGGACAGGCTTTGTGGCCCAGCTGGGATGGGGCTGCCACCAGGATCTGTGTTTCCTGGGGAGCCTGAGCCTGCATCTCTCCCTGGAGCAGAAGGAGGAAAGCCCTGTCTCCTCCACACCACTGAGCTGAAGTCAGTGCCCGCATCGGCTGCAGGAGATGTAGAAGTACATGCCAAAAGCAGCATGTGGATGGCACAGCCTCATTCAGCTTTACCCAGGACCCAGCTCTCAGTGTTTACCCCGGTATGGAGTGAGCAAAAGGCACCAGTGGGGCTGGGATTTGGGTCTCCCAGTCAGGATTCCCCTTTGCCTGTGATATCCACCCACTCCTCTGGGCCCCTTCACCATACCACATCTCACAGGTACCCCTGGTCCTCCTCTGCCTTGGCCCCATAACAGAGGTGACACCCTGTACACAGGCTCTAAGTATGAAAACTGGCTTTAGATAGTGGGGAACTTAATGCTGCTTCACAGCAAACCCTGGCCCTGCATCTGATTGATGATATGGTTATTTCGAGTTACTGTAAGCGTCTGGTCATGTCGAGGATCCCTCTCACTCCTGCTATCAAAGCAGGCCCCTAAAATTTCACCACCTGCCTCTGTCCCTGGGGACACCCAAGGCAGGATGAATGGATGGAGAGCAGCCCTGTGGAGAAGGACACAGGGATACTCGTGGATGAAAAATTGGGCATGAACCAGCAAAAAGCAGATATGGTACCAGGGGAACGAGGACAGTGGGATGCCAGAGGTGCTGGACAGCCTTTCTGTCCAAGCCCGGGCATTGCTCTTCCTCTGCCTCACCTTGCTGTGCAGCAGGGTGACGATGGAGGAGCGTGTCAGGGTGCAGGGAGGTGGTAGGGCAGCAGAGATGGCAGAGTGGCAAGCAGCAGAGGTGGCTGTGGCAGGGTAGCCAGGCTGTGCTGGGCTGGTTCCCCATGCAGCTGCTTGTGCATTGAACCTGCTCGTTCAAGCAGATCCTTTGCTTCACAGCCTGGAGTCTCACAGAGGTGACATCTGTGCAAGCCCTGCTCTGCTGGTGTCCAGCACCCACGTGTCCTTGGTTTCCTCAGACAAACAAGGCTGTGCTCACCATCTCATGGCATTGGGAGAACCCTCGTTCCATCTTCCATGGCAGAGAAAGCCCTCCCTGCCCCCTGCTTTCTTTTTCCCACTGAATTTGTTCCGCCTGGAGCCCTTTTCATGCTCCTTGCCAGGCATTGCCCACCAGGGGTGGCCACTTCAGCACAGGTGCCTGCTCCTCCCCAGGGATGGGGCTGGGGCTGCCGGCACAGTGTGGGCAGAGGCACTGACACCCTTCCCTGTCCTGCTTTCCTCAGGTGGTACCTCCTGTAAAAGTGAAACGATGAGAAACGAGAGGCCATGGGAGCCTCCCCTTGCTGGGGCCAAAGCAGCCAGTGCCTGACACTGGCCCGGATGAGCTCAGGACGGTGGTGTCCATGCGCTCCCTCTGCCCCACAGCAGAGGTGTTTCCCTGGCTATGCAGGGATTTGCGTGGCTGTCCTTCCCTTGCATGGCTGGGCGCATTTCCAGCCCAGCACGTCCCAGCTCTTGGTGCCTCCCTGTTTGTGCTGGAGGCTGAGCCCTCTGGGACACCAGCAATCGGTCAGGGCTGGGCACAGGCTCCCTCGGACTTCACTCAGCTCAAGCCTCCCTGACCCCTGGGGCCGGGCAGAGGGTGGAAAATGCGATCCTGTGCAGAGATGAGGACAGCCCCCCTTGCAGAGGGAAGGGATGCAAACCCCTGCTCCTCTACATACGGGCAACCTGGGAACAGGGTGACTAAGTCGTGTGAGACCAAGATATGGAAGACACATCTCCACTCAAATCCCAGGAGGCTCCCGGCACACCGAGTAACTGCCTGCCAGAAAGAGACTTGCTCCAAAGCCCCCAAAGCAAAGTAAGGATGGGGAGAAAAAGACCACACCTACCCCCACAGGGCTCTCCCATCCTCATCTGTGCTCACTACCTTTCAAATAAGAGATTTTTGTAGCTTTTCAGTTTCTGAAGACTTCTCACTGCTTGTCCAGTCTAGAGGAAAATCAGGAGGCTTGGCAGCTATTAAGAAAGGGATTAAGTGCAATCCAGAGAAGATATTTCTGCTTCTGTGTTAATCCCTGGTACGGTTGCACCCATGAGGGTTGCAGATGTGTGCCTCAGAAAGACTGCATGGGTGAAGAGAATGGCAACAAGAGTCAGGTATGTCCCTGTGGAAACTTGAAAAAAGCCTTAAAGTCAGCAGTGATGCAGGAAGGCAGCGGAAATGATGCTCTGCTAATCCTCAGAGACAAGACTATGATCTCCTCTGGTATTAGCAGCAGGAGCAAAGGGGAATAATTTTTTCACATAAATCAATATATTAATGTCTTGGAGTTGATTGACACAGGTTTTCCAAAGGCTAAATGCTTAAGGAATTGAAGTGAGGAGGTAGACAGACCTGCGAACAGACCCACAGATTGAATGCAGCTGTCCTGCGGAGAGGCCCTGCACTGTGCTGATGGGCACTGGCTGGCAAGGGTCACTCTCTGTGCCCCAATTTAGTCATTTTCTTCCTCAGACTCTGCTGCTGGTCACTGCTTCAGGGAACAGAACTGGAACTCGTCCTCCACGGGACCTTCAGTGGCAGATCTTCTGTTACACAGCGACCAAGGGCCCCAGACCACAAGCCCTTGGCACACGCTGGGCCCCTCGAGCACCTCTGCGCCCAGACACCACAGGGGTGGGCAGCAAGCTCTGAGAACCCCAGCCCCGGTGCGATGCGTGCTACTTGCAGTGAAGCTGCCAGTGGTAGAAAAAGTCCCTTGTTGAAAACAATTAAGTGAGGCAGGCTGCAAGCAGCTGAGGTGTGACCCTCTAGCCTGCAACCCATCTGGGCTGGAAGCCGCGTCCTCCTTAGCCTCCTCTCCTTGGTGATATCTCCTTGTTTATTATTTTGTTCACTGTTTTATCCCTCTGTGTAAGCAAGCTCAAAATGTCCTTCTCAGAGCCAGGGGCCCAACCTTCCTTGGCTCACTGCTCCATGTGGAAATGCATTACATTATTCACTTGTGACCATATTAAAAACAATCTCAATATACGTCTGGGCTCCTCAGGGCTGTCACAAACTCCTTGTAATGATTAAAAGCGGTTATATATTCATAGCTGTTAATCATGGCAGGTGAGAGTCTTTCTCAGAGCTTTTTCTGTTGCTCGGGTGTTCTCACCTCTGACCAAACCCATGTCTGGTCTGAGTCCTGGGGCAGAGGTGATGCCCAGGGAGGCAGGATGGGGCTGAGTCCTGGGACAAGACCAATGTCTGCTGGGGGGAGAAGGTGGGACTGATCCCGAGCAGTACTCATGCCCGGGGGGCCAGGATAGAGCTGAGTTCTGGGTCAAGGCCCATGGGTGGATGGGGCTGACCCCGGGGCAGGGGCGATGCCCGGGGGGGTGGATGGGGCTGACCCCGGGGCAGGGGCGATGCCGGGGGGGGGTGGATGGGGCTGACCCCGGGGCAGGGGCGATGCCCGGGGGGGTGGATGGGGCTGACCCCGGGGCAGGGGCGATGCCCGGGGGGGTGGATGGGGCTGACCCCGGGGCAGGGGCGATGCCCGAGGTGGGGGAGAAGGGGGGACCAGAGCCCGGGGCAAGGGCAGCCGCGGGACCCGCAGCTCGGGGCCGGCCCCCCGCAGCCCGGCGGAGCCCCGTGTCCCGCCCGGGTGGGCCGGGGCGGCGGTGACTCAGCCGGGAGAGGCGGGCGAGGAGGAGGAGGATGAGGAGGCGGGGGAGGAGCAGCAGCAGGAGCCGCCGCAGCTGCCGCAGAGCCGCTCACCTGCCCCCGCTCCGGCCCCGCCATGGCCCGCCGGGTCGCCGCCGTCCTCCTGCTCCTCGCCCTCGGCTGCCTCCTGGGCATCCTCCTGCTCTGCCTCGGCTCCGGGGACACGCGGGGGCCGCCGGGCTTCAAGGTGAGCGGGGCCGGCACGGGGGGCACCGGGCACGGACGGGATGGGAGCGACGGGCACCGGGGCGACCCGGGCTGGGGGAGTCGCAGGGAGCACCCGATCTGCGGGATGCGCGGTGCGGGAGAGGCTCCGGCATCCAGGGGATCCCCGGAGGCGGGGGGAGGCCACCGGGGCTGGGGGGGCCCGAGCTGCAGGGTGGGGGTCGCAGGCAGCAGCCTCCCCCCACTGCCCGGGCTGCCCCCAGCGCCAGGCCAGGAGCGAGACCCCCGGCGGCGGGGACCCCCGGCTGCCCATCCCCAGCACCTCAGCCCTGCGCTTGGAGAGAGGACTCTTGCACACGCTGAAAAATAACAGTGGCGTGTCTGGATGCGGCCCCCCCCGGCCAGAGCAGCCGTGTCAGCATCTGCCTCCACAGCTCTGGGTTGGGGCACCCCTGCGCGCCCCAGCATTGCCTGGCGTTCCTGAGCTGCAGCTGCATCTCCTGAGACAGCGCTGCCGGGCCAGAAATGCACTTCCATGTGAAAATGAGATTTTTTTTTTTTCTTTTTCATTGTAAATTCAGATGCTGAAAGAAGTTCCCAAACAGTTTGGGAACAATCTTGTTGGCTGAGTCCCCCAGTTGACTCTTTTGCAGCCCAAGTCTTTTGTTTTAAAAAAGGCATATTTTTTCTGATGACAGACCAAGCTATCCTGTGGGGATCAGGCTCTTGTCCTGGAAAATCCAACCCCCCCCTTTTTCTCATCCCAAGCAATTTGCTTGGAAACTTTCTGAGCCAGCCTGAATGCCAGATGTGTTGTCTTCTCTCCGGGTTTGTCAGATGTAATGAAGATTAGGTTGAGAAAATGAGCTGGCTTAAAATACAGCAAGCTATTTATTAACTCTCCCTGTGACACCTTTCTTTGCCACCCATTGCCATGTGCTGGCACATCTTGGGCAGTGCCCTTAGCTGGTTTCAAAATGGATTCTGTCTCTTGGGACACAGGGGGATTAAACAGATCAGTACTTAGAGGCCTACATGCAGCACTTAGGTCAGCCTGGGAAGCCTTTCTCCTCCTGGTTTCAATCTGGAGCTTTGGTTTTAAACCAGATGTATTCCCAGAAATTTAATTTAATTTTGGGGCGTTTTGTGCTTTTTCTCTCTCTGGGTGGTAGCACCTTCCAGTCTGCAGGCAGCACTTCAGTTTGAGGCTGAGCATCCCCAAACCCCCACATGGTCCTGGCCCCGCTGACCCATGGCTGTGCCACCTGGCCCCGTGACCCGGGGTTTTGTGCCGTTCCTGGATGTGCCAAGTGCTCGCGGGGTCCAGCACTGCGTGTGCTGTGGCGCTGCCCACCAGTGTCCCAGCACTGCCTGGGCCTGCAGGCACCGAGGGGTTTGCTTTTGCACAAAGCTCAGGGATGTTTTGGGGATGCAAAGCTTTGTTTTAGCCTGACTCAGCCCAAAATATGCCAACACAATTTAGAGGAGATTGATCCTGCTGTGGGGGACCCTGGGCACATTCTCCCACCCACCTGAGCAAGACGTGGTCCTTGCTGGCTCAGTCCACGTTAGCAGCAGTTGCTGAGTGATAGCTCCATGTCTTCCCTTTGCAGCTCCTTTGCTTGGAATATAGCCCTAAAAATACCCTGGATTAGTTATCCTGCTGCTGGAGGGACTGATCCTGGGAGTGTGGTGTTCCCCTTCCCACGTGAGCATTCTCCTTCTCTCGTGGGGCTTACGGCACTGCTGCCTGATGGCTCGGAGCTGTTGCCTTCTCTTGACAACCCTTTTTTTCCCGTGTTTTGGCAAATCTCTTTACTGACCGTTACAAAGCCAGCTGGGCTCTTTCACTGCCAGCCAACCCAGGGGAACTGCAGCTCCCACAGCAGGAAGGAAACTTGTCGTAACCCATAGCAGACCTGGGAGTCCCACAAGTCTCACTCCCCTCGAGGGAGGTGGGATGTTGTGGGGCAGGGCTGAGCCCCTGCTGCACTATGGGGCAGCCCCGAGAGCCTGTGGGGTGGGTGACTGGCGACCCAGACACAACCACAGGGCATGATGCCAGGCTGCAGTGAGTTGGGCAGTTCTCAGCATCCCCCTCTGCCTCCTCCCCTGGGGTGTGGGACATTTCTGGGCAGAGCCATGCACTCACCAGGAGCCCTGAGTCCTGCCCGTGACCTCACTGCCCCATGGCCTTTGGGGACATCACCCCCCTCTGCATCCCCTCTGCAGCAGCTTCGGGACTGAGCAGCCCTGGCTCGGGCTGGGCTGAGTGACGCTGTGGTGGGGCAGAGCCCATGGGCCTGTGGGTGACCCAGGAGGCAGCGGGGCTGCAGGTGGCACAGGGACACTGTCCAGGTGTGGGCCCACACTGGGACCCCTGTGTCCCCCAGCCCTGTGGCATTACCAGGGTCTATACAGGGGATCCTATTGTTAGAAAAATCCTTCATCCCTCTGCCACTGGGAGATGCTGGGGTTGGGCACTGTCCTGTGGGCTGGGGCCAGAGCCACAAACACGTGTGTGAGGCCCCGCCAAGCCCTGGGGCACTGTCAGCCGAGTGTGCCAGTGCAGATGAGAGCGGTTATGGGAGCCAGGTGCCAGTGTGGGAATGTGCCAGGGCATCCTTGTGTCCCTCCAGCCCTCACTGCCACCCTGCTCATTGGCAGGCGCAGGACACGAGCTGAGGGCACTGCTTACACTGCCAATCACTAACGAGTTGGGCTTTCAGTGGGGTTTCTCCATGCCTGCACGGCAGCTCGCTCTGTGCTGGGTGATGCAGTGGCTCCGACCCTGAGCATAGGGGCTGGGACAGGGACAGGGGCCAGCACCATCCCAGCCCCACTGCGGGTGACCCCATCCCCAATTCCCGTGTGGGTGCTCTCAGGTCTGGGGGAGAGGCTGGGACCTCTCCTTCATCCCTGGGGACCCTCTTGGCCATCCAGGTCTGCCTCGGCCCTTTTGTGCACACACACCTGTGCACATGGCTTCCCTGCTCATCGTCACCAGCACTGCCAGGGATGACGTCTCCTCCTCAGGGACAGCCTGGGGTGCAAAACCCTGCACCCCCGAGAGCAGGGCAGAGAGGGTGGCATGAGGCCATGGCAGCTCCTCTCGTGCTGGGGCGGCCAGGGAGCAAGCCATGGCGCCGGCGGCTGGCTGGGCGCCGGGCACTCCCCCCGGCTGGCAGCTCCCACCGTGCTGCGGCACTTCATGTTGGCGCACGTTGTTACCTTGGCTGGGCCTCAGCGCTGCTGCTCCCACTGCCAGGGCTGGGCCACCACCAGCTGGGGGGTCCCATGGGTCCTGGGCCCATTGCCCATTTTTGCTGCCCCACACCTGGCAGCAACGGGCTCTGGGATGCACCCACATGGGGCAGCTGTTTCTGCAACCTGCCCTGGTTATGTCACTGTCACCTCCAACACGACACCTTCCCACTGGGCTTCCCCTGGTTGCTGCCCCTCGCTGCCAGCCACCCCACGTGGGGAGCAGAGCCGCAGTTGCAGCCACGTGTGCTGCCCTTCCCCGGGCCTGAGCAGGCAGCACGGCTGTCCCAGGCACACACATGCCCACATGGGCGCACGCTCGCGTGTGTGCCCACACCCCCACACATGCACACCCACCTAAACGCATGTACCCACAGGCAGACACGCACCCACGTGCACACATCCATGCACATGTGCGCCTACATGTGTGCACCCCCCCCACCTGCAGCCCCCACACATGTGCAGCCCCCGTGCCAGCTCTCCGTGGGGCTGGAAGCAGGGCCCAGCTGAGCCAGCCCTGGCAAAGGCAGGAGAGAATCCCCTGACTCAGGTTCCCCCCCATACAGGCTCGTGGGCTTGCCCTGCACACCCTGTGTCCGGCCGTGTGTCCAAGCTCGTGTGGCCATTCTTTCCACAGGTCCCTCTGGCATCCCCAGTGCTGCTCTTCCTGGGCTGTTCCCATTCCTGGTGTGTGGCACCAGGTGTCCATGGTGCTGTGGGTCATCCTCCTGTCTCCTGCTCCAGCAGTTCGTAGCCCCTGCCACTCCATAGAGATCCCCATCTCCAGCCTCATCCCCCTTCCACGGGCTGCAGACCCCCACCATGTCATCCCAGGCTGGGAACCACTCCCGGGGTCCCAGCTGTGCTCAGTCTTGGGTTTGGGGGTGACCTGTCAGTGCTTTCCCTTTGGGGACAGAGTTGTCACCCTGCTAATGCTAGGGTGATATCTGGGTGATATCCGGGGGGATATCTGGGGTGGTGTGGAGGTGACATGGTGCCCTGCAAGGACACCAGGGACATCTGCATGGTGGCTGCAGGGTGTGTGGGCACACGTGTGGCAGAGGCAGGCAGGGAGATCTCCCCAGGGACCCCTCGTGGGGACACCAGCACCCACCTGCAAGGGCTGGGACAGTGAAGAGGATGTGCCGAGAGGACTGTGGTGCTGGGAGCCAGTGGTGATGTGCCAGCAGGCATGCCCTGGGACAGACAGCTTCACTGGGGCAGACTCAGCATCCTTCTGTGCTTGTGCTTGTGCCTGGCAAGTGTTTGCCCACCCAGCAGTGAAGAGGGTGACCACGAGGCCCCGGAGCAGGCAGGTGAGGCAGAGGGTGCTATG
The DNA here is from genome assembly GCF_965140245.1 of Athene noctua. Lineage (NCBI taxonomy): Eukaryota > Metazoa > Chordata > Aves > Strigiformes > Strigidae > Athene > Athene noctua. Next base: position 13,057,155 of record NC_134056.1, on the reverse strand, counting down.
GTGAGGAAGGACTGGGGGGATGCTCAGTGCCAGGGGGTGCACGGCCCACAGCACACTGGGCATAGGTGGGAGCTCAGAGCCTCCCTGAGGCTGCCCGGGGCACTAACCCCAGCACCCAGACTGGGGGTCCTGCTCCCCCCTCTCTGCAGGGTTCAGCATTTCTGGGAGCTGCTCCCTGACACCAGTGCCGTGGCAGACAAACCACAGTCTAGCCACAGGTGAGGATTCTTTTCTAGCTCATAGCTTTTGACCCAGGGCATGTGATGAGCTCCTGACAGTTAAAGTGAGCTGGGGGATTCTGAAGTGGTTCCCTGGGGGGGTACTCCTAGTGGGGGACCATGGGGGAATGGGGGTTGCCTATAAGCAGGGAACCCAGGCATCCCTGCCTGTGCCCTGATACTTTATTTCTGCTACCTGAGCTGGCCCAAACGCAACCCTGCAGCCACCTGGGCTGGAGCCTGCTGGCAGCGACAGGGACAGGGAGGGGACCAGGGCACCCACCAGGCAGAGCTGGGGTGGCTCCCGGGTGCTGGGGAGGGAGAGGAGCTGGCTGCCCCAGCCCTGGGGCTCCACCCAGGTCTGGGCAGGGCAGGCAGCAGACAGAGCCTTTGCACAAGCCAGATTTAAGCCTTAAGTGGTGTCACTGCAGAGGTGCTCAGCTGGGGCAGCACTGGATCCTGTCTCGTTTTCCCAAGACTCGCAGCCTCCTCTCCAGCAGCGAAGCAGCCCCGGCTCCAGTGGGGGAACAGAGGGGGCCAGCGCAGGCAGCCCTGAGCCTGCAGATGGCAGGGGGTGAGGCAGAGGGGTCCACCCGGCGGGGCTGAAGGCCCATCCCTGGGAGCTGGGTAACCTTGTTTGGCAGGAGGGAGTGGGGTTATTTATAGCCGGAGAATGGCCAAGCCATACAAGGACAGGAGGGATGAGGTGCCTGGCTGCCCTTCTTTGGTGAGCTGCATCCCTGAGGGGCCACTCCCAGGTGTCCCTCTCCCTCGCATTGGCCCCAGGGACCTTCTGGCACAGCTCAGCACAGCTGCCTGCTGGCCAGGAGGATGCTGTGGGGAGATGGGAGCAAGCAGCAGGGGAAGAACCTCCCGGTCTGTGCTCAAGGAATCAAGGGGGTCCCCATGCCCAAAGAGCCAGAGTCCCTGTGTTGTGCCAGGCGGTATCCCGGGGGGGGCAGTTCCCGGGCTGGGGAGAGCACCAGTCGCATCCTGGGCAGGGCCCCGCGCAGGGAGGTGCCACTTCTGCCAGAAAATGCTCTTCAAGCTGCTGGGCAGGGCACTGCCAGGGCAGGAGTGGCCGGCCACGGTGGGTTGTTGACCCCCAGTGCCCTCCTTCCTTATGGCCTGGGGCAGCTGGGGGGTCTCCTGCCTCTGGACCTGACCCCCTGCCTCCTCCCCCTGCAGTATGGCATTGTGCTGGATGCCGGCTCCTCCCATACAGCCATGTTCATCTACAAGTGGCCTGCAGACAAGGAGAACGACACCGGGGTGGTCAGCGAGCACAGCATGTGTGATGTGGAGGGTAAGGACTGTCCCAGTCCCCGGGGACCAGTGGCTGGTGGCAGGATTTGTCACATCCCCTGAGGGCAAGGCACCATGATGGTGCAAATGCCCTTGCAATGTCCAGCTGCCTCTGTGTGTTCACCAGCGCAGTGAGGTGTTACAAGGGGCCCAGCTCTGTTCCCAAAACCTCGCCCATCTCCCCCCACAAGGCTTGCAGCCATGCATGCCTGTGGTTTATCTTTTCTTGGCATGCGTCGAACTGCCAGGAAACAATTCAGGTCCCTGCGTAGCCCAGTGAGGAGCGAGAGATGGTTTTCCACCCTCCATTTAAGCAACCTTTCCCAGGCTGTCAGCCAGTGGGGGATGTGGCTGGACTCTGGATGGCTCCATGCCCACAGATACCTGCAGCACCTGCCTTTTGAAAAGCCTGGGAGGGGCAAAGCTGCCCACCAAGCTTCTGCCCACTGAGCTTCTGCCCACCCCCCACAGGGTGCAATGCTGTTTTCTTTCTGCAGGTCCCGGCATCTCCAGCTACAGCTCCAACCCTCCGGCTGCCGGGACAAGCCTGGTGCACTGCCTCAACCAGGGTCTGAGAGATGTGCCCAAGGAGAAGCATGAGGGCACCCCACTCTACCTGGGTGCCACAGCTGGCATGCGCCTGCTCAAGTGAGTGCTTGCTCTGGCTGTGCCAGCTGCCTGGCCTCAAACGCTGCTGGGGGGGCCCATGGCAGGGGTGGAGGTGGTGAAGGACAGCTGCAGTGTTGCCCCTTTGTCAGGTGAAGCTTCTAACCCTCCCAGCTGCCTGGCCCCATGTCCCTTGCAGAGGTGGTCCTGCCCTTCAGAGCAGGAGATGTTCTGCTGGGCACAGCCAGCACATGTCTGGGTGGAAAGAGGCTGGCATGGGTCCAGCATCAGGATAACCCACCCAGTCTTTTTGTCTAGCCAGGAAGAAAGTCGCCCTGCATCCATTGGCAGCCTGATGGGATGCAGTGAGAATAATTACCCCATGGAAACCACACAGAGAATGGAGTCGTGTCCCCCTCACCCAGCCACAGGATATGGCTCAGGAGGAGGGAGCACACCTTCATCCCTGCTGCCTGCCTCCCTCTCCGGCAGAGACAAGGGGAATTAGCTGGGTTTTTGGGGGGGCATCCCCACAGGTATCTGGGTGAGGACCCACCTGTCTCCAGCCCCATGTGTCGTGGCGGGGCCGGGCCCTGAGGGCTTTGCAAGTGGCGGGGGCTCTGCTGGCAGCACCCCGGTGCAGCCCTGCCACTCTGCCCTCTCACCTGGCCCGCAGCATCGCCAACCCACGGGCTTCAGACGCCGTCCTCAGCGCCGTGGAGGCCACACTGAAGTCATACCCCTTCAATTTCCGGGGGGCAAAGATCCTGTCAGGGGAAGAGGAAGGGGTCTTCGGCTGGGTCACTGCAAACTACCTCCTGGAGAACTTCATCAAGGTGGGCAGGGCATCCCAGCAGGGATGGCTGTTCTGCAGCTTATCACATCCTTACGCCCCTTGTTGTCTTCCTTGATCAGCGTGGGTGGCTTGGGGAATGGATCCAGCCCCAGAAGAAGACCCTGGGGGCCCTGGACTTCGGGGGTGCTTCCACACAGATCACCTTTGAAAGCAGGGACACCATTGAAGACCCCAGAAACGAGGTGATGCTGAAGCTGTACGGCCAGGTGTACAAAGTGTACACCCACAGCTTCCTCTGCTACGGAAGAGACCAGGTCCTCAAGAGGCTGCTCTCGAAGATCCTCCAGGTACTAGCATGTGCTTGACAGGCACACCAGCTGTCATCACCCCACACATGGTGCCTTCTCACCCTGGTGTTTGTACAGGGCTATCCCCCAGCCCTGGCTCTGGGACTGCCCCACGGGGCTGGCTGCACATCTTTCCCTGACAACTCTTGTGTTTTGCCCCTGACCCTCTCCTGTGGTCCCAGGACTTCCTCCCACCCTCTCCATTAGGTGTTGTACTCCTCAGCCAGAGCTGAGATGTCGCAAGTCATCTCGAGACACTTGTGGCAACTGCCAGCTCTGCATCCTGCTGCCCAAGCTCCTCTGCATCCCCCCAGCAGGGAAACGGAGGCAGGCAGGTGATGCCAGGGCTGCTGTGCAGCGCTGGGGGAGCCGGGGCCACAGCACAGCTCATGAGTCCCGTGCATCACTTCTCTGGCAGGCTGAGAGCTACCAAGCAACTGTTCCCCATCCCTGCTGGCCCACGGGCTACCACAAGAGCCTGTCACTGAGCAGCGTCTACGACAGCCCCTGCACAGAGGAGGAGAGGCCAAGCCTTGCCCTCAACACCACTGTCACTGTGGTTGGCACCGGGAATGGGAGCCTCTGCGCGCTGCACATCAATAAGCTCTTCGACTTCACCACCTGCTCCTTCTCCCACTGCTCCTTCGATGGCATTTTCCAGCCAGAGGTTTCAGGAAACTTCATTGTAAGTCCTGGCATGGAGCGGGGTGGTGGCCTGGCTGCTGGGTGTGCAGGTGTCCCCAGCCCCCGCCATCATGAGGTGGCAAAGCGAGGGCAGTCACTTCTGCACGCCATGCCAGTCAGAGCAGCTGTTTGTGTGAGAGGGTTTGTTCCCAGCCTGTCCCACAGCTGCCTCCTTTCCTCCATCAGGCCTTCTCTGCCTTCTTCTACACGGTGGACTTCATCCAGACAGTGATGGGGAGATCCGTGCACTTGCCCAGTGACCTGAAGAATGCTGCTGAGACCATCTGTGCCACCAGCTGGAGCGAGGTGGGCTCCAGAGACACCGTGGGGAGGAGAGGGCTGCTTTGTGTGGGGCATCACCTGGGCTCTGAGAGCAGCCCTTGGAGGGGGCTGGGTGTCCTGGCACCCATGGAGTAGGGGGAGGGTGTGTGATGGCTCCTACACGGGACCAGGAGAGGCTCAGGTAAGTATGAGCAGGGCCTTGGCCAGCCAAATGCAACCACCCAGAACTTCAGGACACAGAAACAAAGCCCGGGCCCTGCTGGCTTGACCCTTTTTCTCTCTCCCTCCATGCATCCCATCCAGCTGCTCCAGAAAGCCCCCAAGCTGGAGAAGAGGCTGTCAGATTACTGTGCTGTCAGCATATTTGTTTATTTGCTCACCACCAAAGGCTACAACTTCAACAACCATTCCTTCCCCAACATTGCCTTCCAAAAGAAGGTGAGTAACACCAGAGCACATACTCATCCCACAGCATCTGTTTGGAGTTAGGCCAAAAAGCCCTGCAGGAGAGATGATCCCATACCAAGAAAGAGCCAAGAAATCTGAGGGAAGATCTTGGGGAACAGGGCCAGGACGAGACTCCCAGTTTTTGGGTGGATCTTCTGGGAGATGGGAAAAAATGAGCTGAGCTCACTGTAGGGTGGTCACGAAGACAGGAATTTCAAGGTCCTCTAGGTCCTTCCTTGGCCCTCAAGACACCAGCTGTCTCAAAAAACTCTTTGCTCTAGTCTGTTGAGAAGTTATCTCAGGGCAGAATCCCACCTTTGCCAAGTCTCCTCACCTACACGAGTTACAGGGTGGGCAGCGAGATCAGGACTGGCCTGAGTGGATGAGATCCTGCTCCCATTGGATGAGCCCAGCTCAGCACAGGATGGTCACTGCTTTGTCCCTGGGCTGGCTGGACCCATGGGCAAGCAAGGGCTCAGGGTGTTATGGACTGCCCCAAACCCCTCTCCTGCACTGGGCTGACGGTGAGGTGATCCCTGGAAGGTCTCTTGATGGCCATGGAGCTGGGTTGACCACGGTGGTGACCATGCCATGCTGTTCCCACAGGCAGGAGAAACTTCCATCGGCTGGGCCCTGGGCTACATGCTGAACCTCACCAACATGATCCCAGCGGAGAAGCCCTCATCTCACAAAAGCATGCTGTACAACTACTGGGTCATCCTCATCCTGCTCTTTGTGGTCACCACCCTGACGTCTCTGGTGACTGCCATCTGCCTGCTCCGGCGCAGCAAGTCCCTCACAATCTAACGGCAGGGACATGGTGTGTCTTGTCTGCAGGATCCAGCACCATCCTTTCTGCTGGAGTCTCCATGGCCTGAACACTTGGGATGCAGCAAGTGCTCAGAGATGTCCTCCTCCGATACCCAGTGCTGCCTGTCCCAGAAGGAATGCAGTCCCATTCTGCCCTCCCCTTGCTTTCAAGCTGCAGGAAAGGGGGGGACAGAAGAGGACCACTGGCCATGCAGGAGAACAGCTTAAGGGTTTCTAAGTGCTACTCAGGGATGGATCCCGGACCAGGCTTGGGATGTGGATGTTCAGACCTGGGACACCCTTCTGCTGCCAGACCTGGGCTAGACTGGGTGAGCGAGTCCAGACAAGAGCACGATTTATTTTCATGTGCATGGGGTGGGCGGGGAGTATTAATTATGCTAGTCCTTATAGCTGACCTCACTCGCCTGTCCCTGGAGCATCCACCCTGCTTTCCAGGGAGCTTTGGGCATCACTTAGAGCCCATGCTGTCTTCCTGGCCAATGCACAAACCCCACTGACCTTCCCAAAGGCCAGATCTTGGCCTGGACTTCTACTGGCCTCAGCACAGGCTTAGCAACAACCAGAAGTGGTCAGCAAGGAGCAGGTCCCCCTCCATCAACCAGACATGGTGCCTTCCCCATTCCTGTGGTTCCTAAGCCAGTCTTGCCTTTGCCACAGCCAGAGCATCCTCTGTTCCCCATCAATGGCACAAAAAGGCCCCGTGGCTCCCTGGTGCACAGCCGTGGCAGTGTAGAGGTGATGGGCTTGCTGCAGGAGTGGGGCCTTGCACTGCTTTCGGACTTGAGCCCTGTATCACCCCATGTCAGGCAGCTGGGAGGATGAAACTTCATTTCCAAATGAGTAAAAACAGGGACATGCAAACACACAGAAGGTTTGGGTTTGGTTGGTTGGGTTTTTTATAATCAGAAATAAATCTTTGTAACCACTCTTGTGGCTCTGGCTTTTGATCAGCAACAGGCCCATCCAGCCTGGTTGTCTTGCAGGGGTAGAGCCACTTAGGGGCTCTGCTCGGACACAACTGCAGGTCAGGCTCTTGCGTGAAGGTCTCAATCCCCCGCAGCTCGCCCAGTGCTGAGTCACCATCACAGCTCTGCCACGCGGGAAAAGCCCCCCAGACTCAAGATGGGCTTGAAACATCACTGCAGATCAGGCCCACCTGGAGGTGGAAGTCTCAACAAGTCATGGTGGTGAAGCTGAGGTCTCACAAGCACCAGAGCTCGTCAGCCCAAAGGCGTGAGCAGGTCGTGCTCCAGCTGACCCCGTCCCACATTCACAGCCACAGCCTCCACACAAGGAAAGCAAGTTGGGAGCCTCTGCTCCCAGGGTCTTGTTTCCAGGCAGGGCAGGGTTGTTAATGCAGTCACTGGCACCTCAGAGGCCCCACAGCACACTCCAGCTGCGTGGGGCCCGTCCTGATTCTCCAGCCCATCTGGAAAGAGCCTCTGGCCCTGCCGTGCTCCTCTGGGCCCCCAGGAGACGATCAGCTTTAGCCAGCTGCTGTTTCTCGGTGCCATCCTCGCTCTCGCAGGCGGCACAAGCTCTGCTCCATGGGTTTGCTCACTGACCAACACCTCCCCCTGCTTCAGCCGAGCTCCCGGTACACCATGCTTGGCTTAACCTGCACATTCCCCACAGCCACTCTGCTTTTAGCTGTTCCACTGCCTGGTCCCCATTCTCTCTGCACAGGGCAAACACGAGTCCAGTTCAGATGATGTTCTGAGCTCCCAAGCCCTGCTTCCTCCCTGGGCCCCCTGTCTCCTCAGCATAGGGACTCCCTCCTGTGGTGAGGCTCAGGGACTGTCTCTGCTCTGAAACAGGAGACATTTGTGGTCTCTCAAGCTGCTCTGCTCCAAGAAACCAGTTAGCTTCCAGAATCCAGGCTGGGTTTCCCCTTCTAAGAAATTCAGCTGCAGCGGAATCAGAGCTGGACAGCCACCAAGCACAGCCAGTGTGCCCCAGTCATGACTTGGAGTTTGCTATAAGGAATGAATGAAGTGAAAGAGGCTTCCTAATCTTCCTGCGTGCCCCTCTGGGTGCATGGTATTCATGACAGAACCATTCCTTTGCTGGCTGGTTACAGATCTGAATGGAGTCTGTGACTGGCCAGGTGACATGTCCCAAGAGCAAGGTGGGCACCGCACAGCGGGGCTCTGGGTACATGTGCACCCCCCTTGCAGGGAAGAGGACACCCCCAAAGGCAATGCAGCTGCAAGGACTCAGCGCAGTCCCATGCGGGCAGGCGAGAAAAGCCTTGCTGCAATGGGGGCAGGGACACTGTGACTGGCTGGGCTCAAGAAATGCAACCGCAGCTCTACCCTCTCACAGCTTAGCCCAGGCCCATCCCTGCCTGCAGTGATTTCACAGCACTGTGCTGTTGGATTGCCAGGGCATGGCCTCAGAAGAACCAGAGCACTCTGCTCCAACATTTACTGCAGAGGTTGCTTCAGGGTGACATTTACCACCTGCACCCCAGCTCTTCCTGTCCCACCGCCAGCCTTCAATTTGCCCACACTGAGTGCTTTCAGCTCCAGACTTTTATTGTACCCTCCCATGTGCAATGTTCAGAGGCCACCCGGGAGGCAGCAATCTCCATGGTGCCTCCACCATGCTCGCACTGCAGGATCGATTCATCCAAGCTCCTGGGCAGGGCTACCAGTCTCACAGGCAGGCTGGGCAGGCAGGGAGGGGTGAAGCAGGTCACAGGCATGGTGCAGTGCCCTGCCGGCTACTCCACAACATCCCCATACTTGTTTCTCCTCACTGGCAGTGCCGTGTTCTCTCTGTCCTCTGGGCTGGGCAGATTTTCTGCAACAGAAAGAACAAGCTCCCTGGACCCGACTACCCTGACATGTTTGCCAGGGGCAGGGCAGAGAACCACTGAGCCCTCGCGAAGCATTTAAAGCCTCTTCAGTTAGGCCCAGCTTTGGGAGTTTATGCTACCAGTGGGAGAAAGCAGCCAGCAGCCATGGGAACCACCCACTCCAGCTCTGCTCACTACACAGAGCAACAGGTTTGTAGCGGTTTACTGCCTCCCTCCATCCCCTACCCTCTTCTTCCAGCAAACAAGCCCTTCACAGTGGCTCTTGTGAATCCACAAAGCAGGCAGGGCAGCAGGCGGAAGCAAGCACTCCCAGGCCATGCTGCCAGCCCTGCCCAGTATCTGCAGTGCAGGTGGTGGGTCTGGAGCACAGGGAGACACGGGAGCCAGGGAACCAAGCGGGATGCTCCGGCCGCCCAAGCACTGCTCCTGCTCCCTCAGCTGCAGGGTGCCAGCATAGCACTTACGTGGGGATTTTGGCAATGACACAAACAGGCACCAGCTTGATTAAGAGGCAGGAACAGCAAACTGTTGCAGCAGGGAAGAACCAGGCGTGACAAGCCCAGGGAAAGCAGCAGGGAGAGATGTGAAGGTACCTGTGGGCCGAGACACGCTACCAGCCGAGGTGAGCTCCTGGGGGGACTTGCCTGTCTCCAGATAAAGCCAGAAGTCGGAGCACTTCTGTGTCTCAGCTCTGGTTACCGCGTAGCTGGCAACGGACCCTGCGGCTGAAGAGACCAAGATGCTCCCAAGAGCGCTGGCAGCGAAGGTGGGGAAAGCACCCGCCAGCTGACGAGCTGCTGCCGCTGCCTGCGAGCCGTCCCCGAGCCCCCCGGGGGTGCGGCAGGAGCCAGGGGAGCAAATCCCGTCCGCAGAGGACAAAGAGCCCTGCGGCCCGGCCCTACCGCCGCCCCGCTCCCAGCGGGGTCCCGCGGGCGGGCCGGGGCACGGGCAGGGCGCTCACCCGCGGCCAGCAGCAGGCTCCACTGCGGGCGGTACGGCAGCCTCCTCAGCAACAGCTTCTGCGCGGCGAAGGCGGCTCCGCTGCCTGCCGGGACCGGACACCGGACACCGTTACCGGCCACGGCCCCGCCGGCCGCCCCCCGCGCTGCCCACAGCCCCCCGGGCCGGGCCGGGCCGTACCTGCCAGGAAGGTGCCGATGCCCTTCATGAAGGCGTGGGACTGGCAGGCGGCGTATTGCTGCAGGGCCTGCGGGGACACCCTCAGCGCGGGGCGCCGGCCCCCCGGCTGCCCGCCCCGGTCGGTCCTCCCCGCTACCGGCCCCGGTCGGTCCTCCCCGCTGCCCGCCCCGGCCCCGCCGCTGCCGGTTCCCCCGCCGGCCCCCCCCCGGCACGGGCCGTACCGGGTGCTTGGCGGCCACGCTGTCCTCCACCCGCCGCAGCCCCAGGGTGACCATGGCGGGGCTGACGGCCCCAGTGCCGGAGAGGCGCCGCGCCCCCGCCCCTTCCGGCGTTGCCGCCATGGCGGAGCCGGCCGGGCCCTTCCACCTGCTGCGGGCCGGGCCGGGCCGGCACCTCTGCTACTGCCAGCCCGGGCCCGGCCCCGGCGGCACCGTCTAGTGAGTGCGGGAGCGGGGCCGGGGCCGGGGCCGGGGCCGGGCCGGGCCGGGCGGCTCCAGCCCAGCCTGAGCCGCTGCCCCCCGCAGTGTGACCGACGCGCTGGAGGTCTGGGCCGCGGAGCTCGGCGCCCGCCCGCCGCTCGGCTGCGTATGTACCGGGGGGGGCGGCGGGGCCGGAGGCCGGGAGGGCCATTTCGGGACGTGCTCGCTCTCCTCCCCAGAGCTGCCAGCCCGAGGAGCGCGGCTCCAGGCTCAGGTGGGTGCCGCGGCCGCGGGGACCCGGCCCCTCCGCCGAGCGCCCCGCTGAGCCCGGCCCCCCCGCGCAGGGAGGCCTTGGGGCGGGGGGCTGCGGCGCTGAGCCTGGGGGAGGCTCCGGCCACGCTGCAGTTGCGGGAGGAGGCGGCCCGGTGCTCCCGGTGCTCGGCGCTGGATCTCTTCAAGCTGCCCGTCGGCGAGGCGAGGAGGCAGCTGCAGGGGCTGATGTTCGGCATGGCCAAGCGCATCGAGAGCCTGGAGGAGCGCTTGGAAGGTCCGGGGGGGGGCGGCTTGGGGGAGGGCAGAGGCAGGAGGGGGGAGGACAGGCCGCCGCCGCCTTCACCGTGACACCCCCCGGCCCAAAAGAGCCCCGGGTGACCCAGCTCGGCCGGCGGTGGGAGGAGGCTTGTGCCTCCCTGGCCTTGCCCCGGGCGGCTTCTCCTGGGTGGGCTGGCTAGGAGGGAGGGCTGGCAGCGGGAGCGCTGCCTTCTCTCGCCGATTTGGGCTGGCCAGGGCCTGCACCTGGCCACCTCGGACAGAAAAGATCCTGTACGAGCCCCGAGGATGTAGTGCTGTGTCTCTGTGCAGAAACACCACCTTGTCCACGTGCCAGCACCACACCATCACCTCGGGGTGGGGGGAGATGCCTTATTTTAGGGGTCTAGGAAGATCATGAGGCAGCAGCAGCCTGGGTGGGAATGCTAGGAGGAGAACATGGCTCAGTTTGGCTGGGGAGGGAGGTTGTGCTGGGGGTGCTGTATGCCGTGTTGGGGTGCCACAAGCCGTGGCTCTGGTTCTTGTCTCGGCAGCGGTGGAGACACTGGCATCTTCCTGCAGCCCTGAGAAGAACACTGCCCGGAGCCTGCAGCTCTTCCTGCCAGGTACGTAATTGCCAGGGGACGCCTCCCCTGCTCTCCCTGCTTGTTTGCCTTCTCTTCCCCAGGAACCTGCTGGTCCTGTGTCCGCGTGCTCGTCAGGACACCCTGAGTCCCCTCGGTTGTGTGGCTGCCGTCAGCTGCCCCGCTGTTCTGATGTCCCTCCTGGTACAGAAGGGGCCAGGGCTCAGCATGGTGGTTCTCGGGGGTTTCTGGGGTGCATTGTGCTCAGGTCGGATGCCGGTCATCGCCAGGCAGGTTACTTGCTAGCCCCCAGGAGGTCAGGCTTCGCTGTTCTTCCAGGCTGGGGGCCATGGCAGGTCCATGGCTCCCTACTGCGCTGGGAGAGGCTTGGCCCTTCCTCACCTGCCATGGATGGTGGGCCTGCCAGGCTGGGCTGCTGGAGGCTCACCCTGGGCATGGAGGGGCTTGCAGGGCTGCCAAAGCAGCTAGCTGACCTTTTGTAATCCCCATCCTGCCTGTCCCTGCCTGAGGCAGACCCCAGACCCAGGAAGAACAGGAGTGCTGGCTCAGTTTTGCCAGCCAAGAGGAAGATCCCGGGCGAGTCTCTTATTAACCCTGGCTTCAAAAGGTCGGTGCTGCTCCCAGGCCCAGTGCTGGGGCTGGGCTGTGTGGAGATTCAGTGGACTCTGCTCTGTAGCTACATGGGAGCAGACTGTGGGGCTTTGGGCTGTGATGCTTCCTCCACCTCCTTCTAGCAAGAAGGCACCATCTGGAGTGGATTTTGAAGATTCCTGACCTGGCTGTCCCATCCCCACGTGTGTGGCTCGTGGAGGTTTTGCTGCACCCTGGGCCTGCCAAGCCCCTTGCACCTGGAGAGGTGGACGGGGCAAGCATGACCCAGAGGGCTGGAGCCTGGCAGGCCTGCGCAGGCAGCAGATCCTCAACTGGTGTGGCAAGGCCGTTGTGGGGGACAAATGGGGCAAGGGTAACAGGAGTGGTGGCTTTTCTCCCTGCAGCTCTTCCCTGGTGGCAGGGGCCACCTCTCTACCTCACTTGCCTTGAATTGGTGGGGTTTTTAAAGAGCTTTTATATCATGATGTAACAAAAAGATTGCCTGTGCTTAACTTATTGCCAGTAAAGGTGGTTTTAGCCCGCTGGTCTCTAGGAACCGGGACAGTGTGGGTGTGTCGGTCCATTCTGCCTTTCCGTTGCTCAGGAACCCTGTGGCCAATTTCAGCTAAACCTGGAGGGTCAGGTGCTCAGAGGAGTTCAGTTTCCTGCCAGCTTTGTGCCAGTGGGCTAGTGGGTGAGTGGTTGGAGCCTCCCCAGCCCGGTGGAGAGCTGGGAGAATGGCCCAGCCGTTGCTAGGCACTGGGAGAGAACTGGGGGATCTGATGCAAAGCCCTGCAAGGAAGGAGAGCTGCTGGGGCTGCTCACTCCAGACTCACGCTTGTCTCACTTGCAAAGCCTTTATTGATTTCCAGGAGCTCTGATACATGGCTTGGACTTGCCCCGCTTCACCCCCATCCCTCTCCCAGATCTGCTCCTGAGAGCTTCCTAGTTGCTGTTGGAGGACAGTGCTCTCCCCTCACCCAGGATGATGGGGCTGGCCATGTCCGCCACCCGTGCCGTCCCGCCGGCTCCGTTCTCAGGCCTCTGCCATGCCTGTGCCAGTTCTCACCCCGTGCAGCTCCTCAGGGCATCCTGCGGTGCACACTGCCCTGGCACAGCCCTGCCTTGGCTCGCTCAGCTGGCGGGTGGCACAGCATGTCTCCGAGGGAGTCTGCTGGGATGGGTGCTGCAGAGCACTGCCCTCTCTGCCCCACAGCCCTCTGCTCTGGGCAGCTTTTCCTCCCCAGCTCCTGCCCTTACCCTCAGCATTGCCCAGATTTGATACAGATGGTGCCTGTGGCTGTGGCCCCCTTGCACCCATCCTGATGCTTGAGGGACCACAGGGCAGGTCACAGGGGTCCTGGCCAGGCAGAGCGGGTGGCACAAGAGGTGAGAATGCGTTTGCAGGCTCGGGGTGGTGCAGATTGCTGCTGGCACCGTGGCAGGGGTGCCAGCAGGGGGAATTTGGGTGCCAGGGGCGCAGCTCATGCTCTCTGCCCTCCCACGTGTGTGCAGGCAGGACTGTGGTGGTCATGGCAGGACCAGGGTGGGCGCTGGCCTGTTTCCCGACCCTGGTCCTGTGTCCACCTGGGCGCATGCCTGGCTCACTGTGGCAACCGGACCACGGAGCGATAGGCTTGCACGATTTCCTCGCTGTTGGGGCAGGTGTATTTGAACTCCTTGGTTTCGTTGGCACTATTGAGGTAGCGCCACACAGCCTGCAGGTCCTTGGGGATCCCGAAGCGGCGGTAATGCTGGCACACGACCTGTGAGCAGAAACGGGGTGAGCCCTTGCCCAGCACCGTGTGCCTGTGGTGTGCCAAGGAGGGCCCTGCAGCTGGGCGGTGGTATTTATGGGCAGGAGCCAGCCAGGAAGGGTGACAGGGGGCTAGGGGACATCTCAGGCACTGCATGGGACAAAGGGATGCCAAGGGGAGTGAGATCCGTGGCAAAGCACCATGCTGGGCAGGGGTCATGGGGAGGGTTGTGCCAGATGGGCACCAGGGTGATAAAGGGGTTGACAAAAGAGCTGGGGTTTACTGCAAGCACCCAGCAGGAGGTGAGAGCATGGGGCCGATGACATCGAGAAGCTGGGCCGAGGGTGGGGACATGGCACCAAGTGCTTGCGCTCACCTGAACAATGTTGAGCTTGGGCAGCAGGTTGCAGTCGGCTAACGTGAGCTGGTCCCCATCAAGGAAGCGGCGCTGGGAGGCCCGGAGGTGGGGGTCACGGGCCAGCTCATACTCCAGGGGGGCACTCAGGTACTCGTCCAGCTTCAGCAGGGCCCGCAGCAGGTTCCGCTGCAGCGCTGCGGGGAGGGCAGCAGCGCCACTGCATCAGGGCACAGGCCCGCTGCAGGCCCGCGGGTCTGCCATGGCCTCCTGCCAGCCCATCCCTGTGCCCAGACAGTGCCTGCCTGCCATCTTCCTGCCTTGTGCAGGCAGGCACTCACCCCTGCCCGCCCAGGAGAGCCCTGGCATGGCCACCTGACCGCGTGGAGAGGGGCAGTGCCTGAAGAGACCCAGCTGTGGCCTGGGGCAGGGGAGGGCTGGAAAGGCTCAGGGTGACCTGACCAGGCATCAGGCTGGTGGCACCTGAGAGGTTGCAAGGGATCTCCCCCCCCACCCAACTCCTCACCCTCGTCCTGGGCAGGCGATGGGTTCTTGATGAAGGTGGAGAACTTGTGGAAGATGTCATTCCCAGCCAGGCTTGACTCCCTGTACTGTGGGACCAGGCTGGGGAACCTGCGGGGACGTGGGCACAGGTGAGAAGGGGGCAGGGGATGGCAGTATTATGTGCTGCTTGCCTCTCCCCCCACCCCCCCTTAGCCTGTCCTGCCCCTCTTTGGTCCCTTGCCCCATCTTGGGGCAGCGCCAGCCACTGACATGGGGGGGGCCAGGTGATCCTCCAGGAAGTCCTCGATGGTGACGGTGTCAGTCTTAGGCTCGCCGTTGTAGAGCAAAACAGGCAGCTGGGCACCTGGTGCAAAGTCCTTCAGCACGTCCGGTGCCCTGTGGGAGATGGGAACAGATGCTGACGCCTTGCAGTGCCCAGGGCTCTGCAGGGCACTGCATGTGTGTGTGCACACATGTGTCCTGGGCAAAGGGACGAGGTGGTACCCCTAGGCTGCCCCTGCCTCCGTGGGTGTCCACGGCAGCTCTGCCAACGTTCCTCAGGCAGCAGTGGGCAGCTGTGGGAGGGTACAACAGGCTCCACGTGTCCCACAGAACCCACCCTTCGCTCCTCTGCCCAAGTGTTGGGGACCTACCACCTCCCCATCAGTGTGCCAGGGCAAGGCTGTCCCACCCTGCCCGTGGCCCTGGCCCCATGGTGGCAATGCCCATGGTGAGTGGGGGGTCACAACTCACCTCTTCACATCCACGGTGGTGAGGGTGAAGGGCACCCCTTTGAGCAGCAGCACCATGAAGAGCCGCTGGCAGAAGGGGCAGTGCCCCATGCTCTCCCCGTCCTCGCTTGCCTGCAGGCAGAGAGGGAGAGCTCAGCTGCCCCTTTGCCCCAGCTTGGCTGTGGTGGGAACAGCGCTGGCCAGGCCCCCACCGGTACATGCAGGGTGAGGGTGGCAGGGCACACACCACCCCAGGCTAGCCGCAAGCCAGGGAGCAGCACTGGCAGTGTGTGGCACCTGCTAACCCAGGCAGGGTGCCAGCCCCTGGCCCCCACCTGCTCCTGGGCCCACGATGCCCCACCCCAGAGCAGCCTGCGTGGCACAGCGGGTGCTGGCCCTGGCAACCCTGGGGGACCTGGGGCCCCCAGGCTGCCCGAGCCCTGCAGGGCCGAGGGGGCAGCGGCTTGGGGGCAGCTGTGGGTCAGGACAGCCCAGCATGGCAGGGGCTGTGCTGGAGGAGGGCGATGGCCGTGCTAGTGGCCCCGTCGCCCCAAGGTGTGATCCCAGGCGAGCCCCGTCCTTCCCTGCGCAGCCGGACAGACTGCCCTGGCCAGGCGCTGGCTGGGAAGGGCCCTGCCGGTGCAGGCAGGCAGGTGCTGTGGTGGCCGGGCTGCGGGGCAGGGGCCCTGCTCGGGGGGGGGCATTGCAGCCCAGCAGCCCCCAGGACATGGGGCACAGGCAGCAGCATGCTGTGCTCTGGAGTAGAGCCCTGAGCTGCCCACTGCCTGCCCAGGGCCCCATGCCTGGGCACTATGGCGGGCAGGGACGGCTGGGCTACCCCAGCCCAGCGATGCCAGGAGTGCCAGCCAGCAGTGCCCACCGGCCAGGGGGACCCCAGGCCCCCGTGACCCCCCTCACCTTGACGAAGAGCTGGATTTGAGGTTTCTCGGCCATGCTGGGTGGTGGCTGCCGGCGGAGTGGTGGCTGTGGTGTGAGCACCCGTGCTGGAGCCGCGGCCCCTCCCAGCCCACATTCCTCCCCGGGGTGCACCCGCTCCCACCCACGCTTGGCCCCACGGCGAAGCCGGGGACGCCCTGCCGTGGGGCCCCGGCCACCGCTGCTGCTGCCAGCCCCAGGCCTGCTCGCAGCATCGCCAGCTGCAGCAGCTCCTGCCTGGGCCCCCTGCCTGTGCTGCCAGTGTCCTGTGGGGCTTTGCACCCCCCGCCAGCCCCACCGCCACGCTGGAAGATGCCGAGCACTGGGCATGGCCCTATGTTGTGCCTTTTGCCCATAGCAGGCTCCAGTACCCCCACCCCAGGGTAGTGTGAGCCCCCTGCTCAGCCTGGTCCCTCCCTGGGCACCCAACCCTGGCACTCCAGCAGCCATGCTGGCTCCAGTTATTATTTTTTATTTAAAACGATCATTATTTTCACATTTCATTTTTTTTGTTTCTTTTGCTTGCAATGTACAGGCTCCTCCAAGGCGTTCCCACCCCTCGGGGTGCCCCGTGCCTGGGGCCGTGCATGGCACCGGCGCTGTGCCCATGGCTGGTGGCCAAGGACGTGCAGAGGGAGGCGAGGCGGGAAGTGGGGCTGAACTCAACGAAGCGAAATAGTGTTAAGGCAGCAGCCACCCCTGCCCTGGGGCAATGCCCTCCTGCTCCCACCCTCAGGGTGCCCCCAGGCGGGGTTTGTGCCTGGACAGGCCCAGGCCCAGGGCAGGGAGGCCATTGTGGCCACCCAGACTGTGTGGGCACGCCATACTGGGGGCACAAAAGCATCTCCATCGACCATCAAAAGCCACAGGGCATGGGGACAGCGGCACGGCAGCAGGTAGAGGCAACTCTGTGGATGGGCGGGCTGGGGTTGGGGGGGCTCTGTGCCCAGGGGGCCAGCGCCATACCCGAGCCCTGAGCGGCAGGGCAGGCACAGGGCAAGGACAGAGCCCAGAGCAGGCACCATGCCCATCCTGGGCTGCCACCACTGAAGTCACAGCTGGGGACCCAAAGATGACACTGTCCCCTCTCCCTGGTGGCAAAGGGCTAATAACCCCAGGCTGGCTTGTCCCTCACAGCGCCCACCTGGGAAGGCAGAGCGTGCCCAGCAAGGGAGCACCTGTGCTGCCCACCCGGGCCATCCACCCCATGCCAGAACCAGCCAGTTTTCAGTATGCCGTTAAAAAAAAATATGGTCTGAAAAATCTGAAAATAGAGCTCATCTCCCCCAAATTTTTCCCCTATTGAAAATACTGTATATTGTATCACAATCTATAGCAGGTGGCATACAGGACTGGCAAGACTGGGAGGGGGGGGGGGGGGGGGGGAATGGGGGCAGCAGGAGGGTCAGCTGCCACCTGGGTCTGCCCCTGCGCCTGTGCCCTTGAGTGGGGCTGGGGTGGCCCCAGGGGTTGTGTTGCCCCGTGGCAGCGAGCTGGGGTGGCTGGTGCTGCCCGCTGGCTGGGGGGCAGGAACCAGGCGGGGCCTCCAGCCAAGCCCATGCCAGGGAGGCAGAAAGGGCAGTGGGGACATACACGGGTAGCCCAGCCTTGGGTGCTCCCCGGGAAGGAGCGGGGAGTGTGCACGGCCACCCCAGGGTGCTGCAAAAGCCTGGGGTACCCACAGGGTGGCTGGTCAGGGTCAGTGTCACAGGCCCTGCCATCACCCCCTCTCTGGGCACGGCCACGGGGTGCTGGAGAGCTGTGGGGTGCTGCTGGGCTACGGGTGCCGGGTACAGCCCCCACGGGTGACAAAGCAGCAGGACCCTCTGCAGAAAGGAGGGGCACTGCTGGCCAAGGGGCACCCGCTGCTGGCCCTGTTGACGCTGCCAGCCCCACTGCCACAGTCCATTGTCCCCTCCCCACCACCCCAGGCACCACTGCCAGGTTGCGCCAGCACTCAGCCAGGCCGTCTTGTCCCTGTACCTCAAGGCCACCCCCTCCCAGCTTCAAAAACCATCCTGGGGTGTAGCAATCGCTGTCCCAGAACCACCAGTGACCCAACAATAAGAAAACAGTGCAGGTGGCTCCTGTACAGGGCCAGACACGGAACAATGAGTGCCAGGGCAAGGGGGACAAGGAAGGGGACACAGCAGAAAGGTGGTAGAGCTGCAGCAGTGCCCTGTGGTGGGGGAAGTGGCCAGTGAGGGCAGGCAGGAGGGTGAGGGGCTCTGGGAGGAGGGACGTGGTTGGGGGCAGAGGGGAGAAACAGCTGGTGCCAGCGTGTGAAATACCCTGTGAAATACCCCTCTGCCCCACCACGTGCCCCTCTGCAGGGGCGCTGCTGCCCGGCCCTGGGGATGGTGCCGAGTGCCCCGCACAGGCATGGCAAGGCCAGGCAGGGCCACAGCGCTGGCAGCCCACGGCTGGCAGCAGCACAGGTGGGCAGCAGGCAGCAGCAGGGCCAAGGCCCCCGTCTCAGGCAGGCTGGAGATCGCTGGTGACATCCCGTCAGTGACAGAAATGAACTGTAGGTGAAGCACCAGAGCTCCTGCCCCTGCGGTGCTGGAGCCTGAGCTGCACACAGTGCCAAGGGCAAGCGCCAAGCCAGGAGCGATGGAAACAAGGCGAAAGCAGCTGTCCTTCCTCCTGTCCTGCCAGGGCCAGGCCTGGGGTGGTGCCAGTGCTGGCAGTGCGGGGGGAGGGTGTCCCTCAGCCAAGGGTCCTCGGGGTAGGAGCAACGTGGGTGTCCAACCAAAGGCATCGCTCACAAGCCTCGTCTGCTACCAGGTGCGTGGGGCTGGTGGTGCTGGCACCAAGCCGTGTCCTTCTCTGCACAGTCTCCGTCCGTGGCACACGCTGCCTGGGTGAGCCAGCTGAGGACAGTGGCCCCCGGCACCATGCAGTGACACTGCCCCAGAGCTGAAGGGGACAAAGGCCACCCAGGGGGTAGTGGCTCGCAAGGTCCGTCCAGGCCGGCACAGTACTCGCCATGTCCTCCCTGGCATGTGCCACCGGCCATGGCAGCTCTGCTTGACGGGGTGAAGGGAGGGGAGAGGCCAAAAGGGTTCAGTGGCTTCACAGCCAGGGGACATGGCTGCTGCCGGGGCCTCAGCACAGCGTGTCCGTGTTGAACGAGAGCTGAGCCTGTGGGCAGAGACAGGCAGGGCTCAGAGGCTGGGCTGAGCAGGGGCTGCCCGCACTGCCCAGCACACTCTGTGCTGCTGGGGCCAGCAGCCGCCCCTCCCAGACAGCTCTCTGGTCCATCCCTGGCCCCACCGTGTTCCCTTCCCTCGACGAGACCCGACACTGCAGCACCCAGCCCCAGTGTCCTAAGCAGGGACACAGCTGGGACCAGGGACACCCATATCTAGGGACAACCTCTCACCCTCTCCTCCTCGAAGCTGATGAGGCCTTCGTCATCGGTCTCCAGGTCCTCCTGCTCCTCCACCACAAGGGCCCGCAGCTCTGTGGGGGCCGCCCGGGGGCGCAGCAGGCTCAGCACACGCTCCAGGGGCGATTGCAGGGCACAGCTGGGGCTTGTCTCCTGCTGCTCCAGGTTGTCACTTTGCTTCTTGGCAAAATTCACAAACACCTGGGGGATGGATAAGGGGCAGGAGGCTGCAAGGGACCCCTGTGAGCACCTCCACACCCTGGCTGCCCCTTGCCTGCCATCTGCACCATTGAACACAGGCCCCAGCACATCCATGGGGCTGTGCCTGCCACCATGCACCCCAGCTAGCTCCACCTCCTGCCCCAAAGGTGGTTTCTGATGGGCACTTTGACACAGCCACGCCTCGGCACAGCCACCCTCCCTGGGGACAAGCATCCAGCTGCCCACACTGTCCCCACTCTCACGTTGTCCAGCGTGGTCTGGCTGACAGAGTAGTCTTCGATGCCCAGCACATCCACCACCTGCTCCATCTTGCTGAAGACCTGCGCCAGTGAGATCTGGTCCGACTTAAGCTGGTACTGGGCCTTGGTGTGGTGCCGCTCCTGCAGGGGACATGGAGGTGACACCCGTGACTCCCAGACGCCCTCCCATCACCCCGCAGCGGGTCCCACAGGTGTCCCTTGGGGGAAGAAGGCTGCTTGTGCCCAAAGGTGGGGGCTGGCACCACCACTGCAGGGAGCTCACCTTGAGGACAGCCTCAGGGAAGTTGCGGTTGAAGAACCTCACCACCTCCTTGACATTGAGGCTGGACTTGGTGCGCACTGTGATCATGTAGCCATCGCCGAACCTGCACAGGGACAAGGGACCCCGTGAGGACCTGCCCCCCGACCCCCGCAGCTCTGCAGGGAACGGCCGACCTCACGGGAGGGGAGAATGCTCCAGAATGCCACCAGAACAGTGCCAGGACAGCCAAGTGAGCCCACCCCCTCCCTGCCCACCCTCCGAAGCATCACCCCCATGAAGGGCTGACACCTTGTTGCAGGTGCCACACCGTCACCATGCCGTGGGGGCCTGGCCCCCTCCCGCCCCACAGTGCACACAGGGTGCTGGGCCCCCGCCGGGTTCTTACCGGTTCTTCAGGTGCTGGATGCTGCCAAGACACTTGAGGCGCCCGTTCACCATGATGGCCAGGCGGGTGCAGAGCGCCTCGCACTCCTCCATGCTGGGGAGACAGGGCAGGTTCAGCAGGGTGGCGTGGGGGAACAGCACTGGGGGCCGGGGCAGGCTGAGAGCTGAGCTCCCCACGCCATCACCCGGGTGCTGTGGCCCCACCACCAGTGATGGGAGAAGGTGACAGAGGGTATCCTGGGTTCCCCCCGTTCCCCATGCCCCTGCCGAGTGCCATCCCCCCGGCACCAGAGAGCCCCCGCCTGCCCACACAGCACCCCAGGTGCTAGGAGGCATCACGGGTGCAGCCAGAAGTCCCCCCCCAGACCTGTGGGACGTAAGCACCACGGAGCGACCCGTTTTGATGACGTCCAGGATGAGGTTCCAGAGGAAGCGCCGTGCCTTGGGGTCCATCCCTGTGGTGGGCTCATCCTGCAGGACAGACAGCGCCCTCAGACACGCCAGCCCCTGGGAGGACCCTGCCACCCCCTCCCTGTCCTAAGCCCAGCTCAGAACACCACCCCACACCCCAGGAGACTTTGGCAGAGCTGGGGACAGGCAACTCCCACCCAGGGTCATGTCTCCACCCCAGCCCAGCGCCAGCCCCAGGGACACAGGGGGTGGGAGGAGGACCCAGAGGCAGGGTGCTGGGGCCCAAGACGCACCAGGAAGATGAAGGCTGGGTATCCGATCAGGGCGATGGCTGTGGACAGCTTCCTCTTGTTGCCTCCGCTATAGGTGCTGGCGGGCTTGTCAGCGTACTTGGTCAGCTCCAGCTTCTTCAGTGCCCACTTGACCACCTGCAAGGTGCGGACGGCTGCTGTCACCTGCCAAGGCCACGGGGCTGGCAGAGCTGGCAGAGAGCAGTGGACAAGTGGACCAGTTGCCAAGAGGACCACAAGCAATGTGCCAGCCAGGGGAGACCCATGGCAGCCCCTGGCACAGCTCTGAGTAGGGGCCTGTGAGCCCGTGTGCCCAGCCCCAGCACCCCACGTGGGCATTTCACTGGGGTGGCACTGCCATCAGGGTGGCACCACTGGCTCAGATCCCCACTGGTACCTGGGGAGATGCCATTCCCACGGCACAGGGCCATCCCATGCATGCTGACAGTCACCCGCCCAGAGCCCTACCCTCTCCTCATCCTTCCAGGGGATGCCACGCAGGCGGGTGTAGAGCTCCAGGTGCTCCTGGGCTGTCAGCTCATCGAAGAGCGCATCGAACTGAGGGCAGTAACCCAAGCTCTGTTGGACCTGCAGGAGCTCCTTCAGGATGCTGTAGGAGAGGATGAAGGGCCATGGGGAAAAGAAATTGCTTTTCTGGAGCACCCCATTGTTTACCCTCCTTTCATGTGCCTTCACTGGAGCATCTTCTACCTGGTAACCCACAAAGGCAGTCTTGGCCAAAAGCTGCTGTCACTTGCCACCCCCCAGATGACGGTCAGCCCACAGCCCACAGGGCTGCAGAGTCTCACAGAGCCACATGGGCAGATTCACACTGCTTCATCCTGGGAGACCCCCAGGCAGAACCCATCGCATTCCCAAGACAGCAGGCAGTCAACTCCCACCCAGCCCGTGGCCCCCAACCTGTGCCCATTAACAAAGGCCTCTCCGCCCGTGGTGCTCTCATCCCCCGTCAGCATCTTGAAGGTGGTTGTCTTGCCCGCGCCGTTGACACCTAGCAGCCCGAAGCACTCCCCAGGCCGCACACCCACGCACAGCCGGTCCACGGCCAGGATGCGCCCAATCTTACGGGACTTGTACACCTGGTGGGGCAGGGGATGGGGGCTCAGCTGCAGGGAGGCACCCGGGCCCCCAGCCCCGATCCACGTCCCTCGGATGGGACGGCTCCGAGGTGCCTCCTTCCAGCCCCGGCGCGTCCCCCACCGCCACTGCCCTGCTGCTGTACCTTGGTGAGGTTCTCGATCTTCAGCATGTCGTTGTCAGCATCGCCACGCAGGACACGGTGCCGCTCGTTGGCCACATCAATGTCATCCTCGATGGGTTTGGTGGAGACAGGCAGCCGCCTGTGGGAGGGCGCACAGGCAGAGTGGGGATGCAGGCATGGGAGCCGCCTGCCTGCATCCCTGCTGGGAACGGGCAGCTCCCCAGTGCGCACCCACTGCAGGGACAACCTTGAGCTAAGGGGTCCCGATGGCAAAGCCCCACCCAGCCTGAGCCCCACTTGCCAGCTGCACTCACTGGGGCTTCCGGAAGAAGTTGTACTGGCACATGATGGTGATGAAAAAGCCAACAAAGCCTTCGATTGTCATGGCAACGAGGCCCCGCGTCACGATGTCCCATTCAAAGGGCGATTTCATTTTATCAAACTGCCCTGAGTGGGAGAAAGAGGAGAGAGCAGCTGGAGACACCTTCCTGTGGGGACAACCTGGTCATACATCTTGAGCTGGCCTGTGACAATGACACTGTCCTGCTCCTGTGTGCCTTCCCCTGTGGCAGCTGCCTGTGATGGTCAGTGCTGCTGTCACCAGGGCTGGTCACGAAGCTTTCCATTCACAGCACATGTGCTGCTGAAATCATCCTGCAACTTTCCGACCTCAGCAGGATGCATCAACCCAACTGAGAGTGGGTATTGGATGGATTTGTCAGATCCTGCCCCAAAATTTCTCCTCATGATGCCAGCAGCACCTGGGTTATATGCAGAAGCTGCTTGAGAAGTAGAGAACAGCAAGAGGTTTTTGAGGACAAGCTGAAGCTGTGAGTAGCAAAACACTCCATTTGTCTGGGCAGCGCAGCCCTGCGAGAGACCACGTTTGGAAGGAAAGAGCCCTTGCAGTCTCCATCCCTCCTACCACAGCTCAACCTCCCCGTGGCCACCACAGCCCCATCACAGCCCCGCCACAGGCAGTGTGCCACACCAGCAGCAATGCACAACTCTGCCGGGGCTCACAACCTCCTCTCCCCGTGGGGCTGCTATTTGGGATGGCCCAAGGAACCATTTTCAGCATCACTGGCACTACACCAGAGCTGACTGACAACTGTGTTTCTTCCTGCGCCCTAGTCTAGTTCACACCCCCTGGCTTTTTGCTCCAGGTTACTCTGGGCCTTGGGAAGCCCCACAGGGCAGGTGGAGGGGATGTGCCATCCCTGTGGGATGTCCACATGCCCTGGAGCAAGGGAAGGACGGAATGAGCAGCCATACCAATCTTGGCATAATATTCGTTGATGTATTCATTGTAGGCCATCTCCATCAAGCCATGGCCCAGGTTGTAGTTAGGGAATACAAGGAAGCAGCTCTTCAGGTAGCTGTTCACCACCTTCAGATCCTGTGGGGACAGGCAGAGGACACGACCATCAGGAACACCCCTGAGGACTGTGAGCACGTGGTAGGATCAGGATCCCCAGCAAGATACAGCCTGGTCAGCTCTCACAGCTGACCCTGCTGCGAGCAGAGACCTCCTGAGGTCTCTCCCAGCCTGAGCTGTCCCCTGACCTGATGGCAGCTTCTCCCTTCCTGGCAGCCCCAGGCAGAGCTGTGTCTCTTGTACCTTGTCATGCTCAAAGAGCTGCAGCAGGAACGTGGCGACAGTGGCTGTGATGCCGATGAAGAGGTTGATGACGATGAGGAAGACATAGGCAGAACTGGGCACCTCGAACCAGAAGGAGGCAGGGTACATGATGGGAGTGATGGACCAGCTGGGAAGGCGAGTGGCAGGAGCACACATCAGCATGGCACGAGAGGGACTGGGCAGCACCAACCACTGAGCCTTGGGATTGCCCCTCTCCCAGCCCCATCCTCCCATCCTCCCCGGGCTCTCCAACCCCAGCTCTTGCAGGCCACCAGCTACAGGAGCTGCAGAACCTCAGCCAGGTGGGCAGCCCCAAGCCCAGGTCCTGCCCATGTAGCCACAGTGCAGACGGGGCACCAGAGGGACCCACCAGTGCACCCTGACCAACGTACCCATAGAGCAGAAAGAGGGAGAGGACGGCGGGGAAGTTGGTGGGAGAGGTGTATGCCGGGAGGTCGAACACGAACAGGATGATGATGCAGCATGTGGCCGGCACCAGGTAGTTCAGCTTGAGAAAACAGAAACTTCTGTGACCATCCACTCACACGGCCCTGGGGGCTCACTCAGTGGGGCCATGCATCCTACTCACCATGTCCCACACGTAGTTGGCCAACCAGTAGATGACAGGGTCGCAGCCGCTCACAAACTGCAGGTGTTTGGCCTTGGTGGCCTTTTCGGCCACCAGGAACACCACAAAGCTGGCTGGCACGAAGGACATGGCCACAATGATGAAGATGGCAATCACTACATCCGTGCCTTGCAGGCTGAATGGGGAGCAAGGAGGAGAGCAGCTGCCCTCAGCTGCCTGGGGCAGGGTCACCTGTCCTGCCATGGGACAGTCATTGTGCATAGGGCAGGACACGGCCCAGGGACCTCCACGTCACCACCACCCGCTCCCCCTGACACAGCCTGCAGGGCAGAAGCCTCAGCGCTCCCCTGAAAAATGCAGAGGGGAGCTCCCTGCCCCCCACAGGACGGGCACCCTCCCTCAAGCCCGCTCCCTGGACCTACAGGTAATCCAGGGACAGGCTGGCGCTCGTCTTGTTCATGGGGTGGTTGGTGACCGTGATGCCTGCAGGAAAGCCCAAGAAGGAACATAGAAGCATGAAACTGTCTCAGGACAGAAAATCTTGCCCCCAGCCTGCCTGGTTCTGGGTCTGAGCAAGAGGACAGGTTCCCTCTGCAGCCTGGCAGGAGCTGAGCTGCCTGAAGCAGCTGAGCACCTCAAGGCTGTGCCCTCCCGCACCAGCTGGCAAAGAGCATCCTCGGACACACTGCAAGTCCAGGTGCCAGTTGGCAGCACCTCGGGAGCTTCTGCCCCAGCGCAGAGCCTGCTTGTGTGACTCCCTTGCCTCAAATGGGCACTAGTCTGCTTGGTCCAAGGGGGAACACTGCACTTTAGAGCCTGGCTGGACCATGCCCTGTAGCTTCTGCCCTTAAACGTCTCCAAGGTCCTCACCATAGGCAGCAGGGTTGCCTTTGCTCTTGGGCAAGTTGGCTCGCAGGATGGCATTGTTGAGAGCGTTGAGGTAGGTGGGCATGCTGTGATAGCCCTTGTTGTTGTAGAAGACCTGGAGAAGCAGAGAAGAGGGGTGGGAGGTGGCAAGAGAGCTGGGCCCGTGGCAGAGGTACTGGAAGGGTGGGATGGGATGGGACAGGACAGCCGCAGGGCAGGCTCATGGCTGTGAGGAGAGCAGCCCACTGCTGAGCATGCCGGGCAGGAGCTGCAAAGCGAGTCCCCTCAACCCCTCGGTGGAGAGTGCTGCGACAGAGCCATGGGCGAGGGGCCCTGCTGTGCAGGCACTGCAGCCTGCCCCCTTCTCCTCCCCACACAGGCCACGGCTGCCACTGCCCACCCATCCTCCAGCTCCTGCGGGGCGCAGCGTGGTCCCACCTGGGCCGCTCTCCGGACAGCGATCTTGCGCACCGTGGCAGGAGCCCTGGCCCCGAAGGAGGCCGGGATGGATTTCTGGATGTTGCCGAAGGTGAGTGCCCCGTACCTGTGGGACAAGGCACCGCCAAAAAGCTGTGACCACTGTCTCCCACCTCTGGGAGCAGGGTCCTCCTTGAGCATGACCCTGGCTCCCATCAGCACCCCAGGCAAGTGTCCCCAAGTTCCTGGTCCCCCACCCCTGCTCCATGGCACAGAGCAGACACTCCCAGTCTTCCCTCTTGCCTGTGCAGCCGGAAGCGGTCTGAGGTGTAGAGCAGATACTCGGAGACGTTGCGCCCTGTGATGTCTGCCAGGATGTCCCCTGTCACCACCTTCATCTGTGGGGGGTGACCCCCTACACCGCTGGGGCAGGAGAAGCCAGTCCCCTGCATGGAGCACGTGCACTTGATGGGCTCATGGACAATGCGGGGCAGGGCAGGGGCCGAGGTCATGGTCTCTGAGGAGCAGAGAGGGCAGCTCACAGGCAGGTTCCTGCCTGCCCCAGCTGCCTGGGACAATGTGGGGGTGGCGGAGTGCTCAGCTGAGGGGTCCCAGCTGGGAAGGGAGGGAACACTGTTCCACTGGTGTCAGCTCCCGCTGGGCCAGAGCTGGTCTGTGAGAGGGCTTTTGTGTCCTGGTGACAGAGAGGGACCAAGAGATAGACATGGGGAAAAACTCTGGAGGACAGAAACAGTTCAGAGAGAGGGCATGGAGTGTGGCTGGAGAAGACAATGACTGGGGACCAAGCAGCCAGCCCAGCAAGGGTGACGCACGACTGGCCACAGGGCTCTCAATGGTGTCACTGTCCCAGGGAGCTCCGCTGGCACTGCTGGGGCAGAACAGGGAGTGGTGCTCCAGGGCCAGCACCGGCCCTGAGCCAGAAGTTCAGCCCAGCAATGCTCTGCTGTGGCCAGGCCAAACTGACAGGCACTTCCAGGGGTCCCTAGAGCTGCTCCTGGGGAAGGATAGATCATCTCCCTGCTGGAGATGAACCCCTGGCCCAGAGACAAGCACCAAGCACAAGTGATACCTTTAACGGCGGAGGAGAAGGTTGTGGAGTTCCAGGCACGGAGCACGTCCTCATCCACAGAGACAGGGTAGTCAGAAGGGGCCGGGGATGGTGGCGGTGGCACAAAGTTGGAGAGTGGCAGGCCCTGAGTGAAGGAGTCAATGCACATGGCATCGAAGTACTTGGCTGCCAGCATCTTGGATTCGTTGCTGTCAAGGTTGAGGGTCTGCATAGGCTGGTCCAGTGTGTTGTTGAAGGCCGTCTTGAGCACACAGGTGGCCCCCACGCCGGAGGGCAGGTGGAAGGTGTTCACCAGCTGCTGGGGGCTGGCATCAGGAGACAGCCTGATGCTGCTGGGAGAGGAGCAGGTGAGGAGGACCAAGCAGCAGGAGACATGGTTCTCATCACCTTGGCCATCTTCTGCTGGGACCTCCCCAAGGCCCTGGCACGTACCATGACTGAACAGGCACAGGCACTATGGCAGCACACACAGCCCAGGCCTGGCATGAGCCAAGCTGCCCATCACAGCCAGCATCAGGGCTGGCACATCTCCCAAAGACACCCTGAAGAGGATGAAGGCTGCCTTCTGCAAGGCGATGTGGCACCAGCCAGGCTCTACTCCAAGCCCAAGCCAGCCCCAGCACCTGCCCCGCTGCGGGCTGCCCTCCCTGCTTCCCCCAGAACAGCCCCAGGGATGAGGACGGGGACGGGTCACAGGACGCTGGTCACCAGCAAGTAGCTCTCACCGGTACTCGTGCCGCTCCTCGTTGGCGTAAGGAATGAAGTTGCCCTTGGGCTGGGTGTAGTTGTGGTACTGAGATGGTGAGAGGATGAGGGGCGGCAGGTCACCTGCGGGGACAAGGACAGCAACCCACTGGCATCTGCAGCACCACCGCACGCAGGCAGACGAGCTGAGCACCCCCAAGCATTGTGCTCACCACAGCCAGTGTCCCCAGCAGCCACACTGGGGCAGGCAGAAGGGGCCCCCAGCATCCCCCAGCATGCAGGTACCTATTTCGGGCACGGAGAGTGCCACTGTCATGGCCACGCAGACGAAGAAGGCAGGCAGGAGGATCTGCGAGAAGAGCGCCTTGGTGTTGCGCTTGGCGCAGTGGAAGCGTTTGACGATAAGCCCGTGGAACTGGCGTAGCTTCAGCCACGAGCCCTCCAGCTTGAAGCTCCCCTGCCCAGCCAGGTCATGGTCCTCTGCCTCCACCTCCGCGTCTTGCTCTGGGAGGAGAGAAGGACGTCAGCCCCCCAGCATGGCCACTCCTGCACCCACCTTGGTCCCCAGGGAGCTGAGCTGGGCACCAAACTGGGCACAGCCACCCCAAGGGACAGGGTGGCACCCAACCCTGACGGCCACTGAGCCACAGCAGCACCACAGCGTGAAGCAAGGCAGCTGGCTGGCAGGTTCCTCTTGGCCCAAAATGGGAAATTTAGACAACAGTTTTAAAAAAAACACCTAAATTGGCGCTTTTTGGCAGAACTCCTCCATTTTCCCATCAGCTCTCCCAGCTGGCAAGAGGTCAGCAGTCAGGAGCAGGGGACAGGATGTGGGTGTGGGGACACGGCGAGGCAGTGGGCTGGGGCTCAGGGAGCTCCGCCATGGCACTGTCTCGGCTCTCCCTCCCATAACCCAAATCACAACGCTCAGAGCAGCCCCAGCCAGAGAGGCTGAATTAATCATGGCAAGAACTGCTGGGATAACCCAGAAAAGCATTTGTGAAAAAACCAGCAGCCTCAGGGCAGCTGCCTGCATCCTCTGTCCTCCAGCAAAGCCAGCAGCCAGGCAGAGAGAGCCACTAGCCCGGGTCAGGGTACAGGGGGCAAAGTCACCAGATGGAAGATGACTCCATGCCCCAGGGCCAAGAGGAGACAACCCAACCACGCGCCGGTGTGAGGAGCGAGCACGTTAGTGGGGCGAGTCTGCAAGGTGGCACTCACGGGACCCCAGGGAGGTGAAGGGCAGAGCCAATGCCAGCTGCACCCGCACCCGCTGGCTCCATGTCTCAGCACAGGACCCCTCCGTGCACATGCTAGCAAATTTGGGGGAGCAAACTGGTGGAAGCACCCGATCCCAGCCCTCCCACCCAGGCTGCGTTCTCTGGGTCCAGTGTTGGCATCATCAGCCCCCCGGGAGGTCTCATCCCAGCAGGTACGGCCCCCCATCCCTGGCACACCTACACACCTTGGCCAGGGCCAGCTCTGCCCGGCCCAGGCACAGGGACAGGTGCTGGTGCTGCCACTGCCCCAGCCACCCTCCCGTGTCCCAGCCAAGTGCCTGCCCCGGCCCCTGCCACCGGCCAGGCACCGGCAGCACGAACCTTGCAGACTGATGTTATCGGGGTCCTGCTGGTTATCAAACAGGGGCGCGTAATCCCCAAAGAATTCGGAATAAGCCCCACCTTCGTCACCCCGCACAGAGCCCACTGAGGAGGCCGAGTGCAGGGATGCCTGTGACTGTGCCAGCTTGGAGCATGTCACCAGGTTGCTGAGCTCCACCTCGGGCTTCTCCGGCACGGTCGCTTCGGCCAAAGGGTCCCCATTGGCCTCAGGCTTTGGGCCCAGCTCAGGGGCAGGTGGCCGCAGGGTGTCCTTCTTGGACTCCTTCATGTCTGGAAGGAGAAGGGGTGCTGCCACTGGCCATGCCACACCTCACCACAGTGTGGCATGGAGTGGGGACGGATCTGCTCTGCAAACACAGAGTGGAGCAGAGGCCATCTGCCCTTGGCTGGGGTGGGCTCTGCTGGAGACCACTTCCCCCCTTGGGAGACACCTGCGGCCATGCACAAGGTGAGAAGGGCCCCCAAGCCCCCACAGAGGCACACAGCCCCTTGCCAGCCCCCGCACTGCCCATACCCGCATCGCTGTTCTCCAGAGATTGGTCCTCCTCAGACACCTTCAGGAAGACCTCCTCCAGTGTGGTGTCCATCAGCCCAAAACTGGTGAGGTCCAGCTCCTCCAGGCTCTGCTCCAAGTGCTGTGGGGGCAAAGTGCCACGTGAGGAGGGGAGGAGGCGCCTGCAGTGCTGCAGCCCCGCACAGCTGCCTGCCTGCCCACACTGCCAGCCCCCACGCGTACCTGGAAGAGCCTCTCAAAGCAGCCCTTCTTGACGGCCTCACTGGGCAGGATGTAGGAGAGCTCAGTGTTGGTGTCTGAGATGAGGAGGCAGGAGGCCACGTATTTCTTGATGAACTGGGAGACACGAGGCTCCGAGCAGGGGCTGACGGACGAGTGGGCCGGGGGGCTATGTGGCTGGCCTGGCTCTGTGGCAGAGGGGCGGCACCGGTCAGTCACCTGGCTCCCAGCCTCCCACCAGGACCCACCATGTCCACCCTACACCCCAGCGGTGCAGGGGCTCCTCTCCAGCCTCCATCATGGGATGCTGGCAGCCTCCCAGCTGCCCTGCCTGGCCTGGTGTCCTCATTTCAGCTGGATAGAGTGAATTTCCTTCCTAGTAGCTGGTACAGCACTGTGTTTTGGATTCAGTATGAGAATCATGTCAATAACACACTGATGATTTAGTTGTTGCTAAGTATGCTTAAGGATTTTTCAGTTTCCCATGCTGTGTCAGTGAGCTGGTGTACAAGCTGTGAGGGAGCATGGCCGGGAGAGCTGGCCTGAACTAGCCAAAGGGCTATTCCACACCACAGGACAGCTCAGTACAGAAACTGGGGGAGCTCACCAGGAGGAGCAGATCAGCCAGTGTGTGGTGAGCAACTGCACTGTGCATCACTTGTCTTCTCTGGGGTTTAATTTCTCTCTCTTTTTGTTATATTCCTTTTTCATCATCATCATCATTATTATTATTACTATTATTTTGTTATTGTTGTTGCTATTACTATTATATTTTACTTTATTTTAGTTATTAAACTGTTCTTATCTGCAACCCACAAGTAAAAGTAAAACCACATTTTACATTTTTTTTCGATTTTCCTACGCTGGGAGAGGGAAGGAGTGAGCGAACGAGTGGCTGCATGATGCCTAGCTGCTGGCTGGGGTTGAAGGACCACACCTGGGGACAGTGCTCTGCACCGCAGCCCACAGGCTGCACAGAACCAGTGCCTGGAGACAAGTGCTACCACACAGGGTCTAACTTGGTATCGCTTGAATTCTCCTGTCTGGGTCCCACCTCCTACACCCCTTCCCCATCCCCCTCTGCCCTCCACGCTGCCTAAGGAGTTTGGGTTTGACCACTTGTTCCTTTTCTGGGTTGAAGGACTCATCCCACCTACTCCTCTAAACACACGGTCCCGCTGCCCCCCAGACCTGTGCCATTCCTGGTGTCCGACTGCTTCTTCACTACTGTCAGCTTGTAGCCATCACCATAGGTGCTCTTGAGGAAGAGCGGGGAGCCGCAGCACTTGAGCTTGCCATGGGAGATAATGGCAATGCGGTCACCCAGCAGGTCGGCCTCATCCATGTGATGTGTGGAGAGCAGGATGGTCCTCCCTGATGGTGGCACAGAGCTCAGCGGAGAGGTCAGGGCTTCTGCAGCCAGGGGAGCAATGCTGGGCTCTGCCCACCTCTCTCACCTGGCTTGTACTTGAGGATGAGGTCCCAGATGGCCCTGCGTGCATACGGGTCCACACCAGCTGTGGGCTCATCCAAGATCACAGCTCGTGACCCACCCACGAAGGCAATGGCCACTGACAGCTTCCTCTTCATGCCCCCCGAGAGAGTCTGCACCAGGGAGTGGCGTTTGTTGGAGAGCTCCAGGTCCTCAATCATCCTGCGGACAGGGGAGAAGCACCAAGGATGCCAGGGGGGGCTGTACTGGCACCCAGTGCCTGTGGGGAGCACGTGATGCCTCTTCCCCACATGGTACCTACAGCCCTTGGCTGCTGGGACAGCCCAACTTCAGCCAGACTACAGAAGCATCTTCTGCTAGTTTCCACAGCCTGATAGCCCAAGTTTTGGAAAACCTGGTGGAGTTGCTCCAGGGGACATCTCTGCTACCAGATCACCCACTGCAGCTCAGCCAGCAAGAAGGGGACCCACTCATGTAAAAGGCACAGATGGGGCAAAAGGAGCTGGAGAATGCCTACTTGTCCATCTCCCTGCGGATCTCCTCCTCTGCCATGCTTTTGAGCTGCGAGTAGAACCAGAGGTGTTCCTCCACCGTCAGCCTATCGAAGAGCACGTTGTGCTGAGGACACATGCCCAGGTTCTTCCGGATCTCGTCCATCTCCGTCCGGATATCGTGGCCGTAGATGGTAGCGGAGCCCGAGGTTGGAGGGAACAAGCCAGTGAGGATGGACCTGGATGGACAGAGAAAGGCAACAGTGTGAGGGACCTTGTATTCCTCCATCTGTCCCAATCCCAACCACCACCTTCAAGAACAACTGCTGGGCCCTGGGCAGAGCAATGCCAGTGCAGTGCCATGCACCTGCTACCTGTCCCCCTTTTGTGCCACCTCCACATCCACACTGCTGCCCTCTGGACGTGGTGTCAGCCACACAGCCCTGCAAGGGCATCAGCCAGCACCTTCCCCACCCACTGCAGCTGGTGGAAAGGACATGGTCAATGTCTGCCCTGACAGACACTCACATGGTGGTGGTTTTCCCCGCACCGTTGTGCCCCAGGAAGGACACCACCTGGTTCTCGTAGAGGTTGAGGCTCAGCTTGTTCAGCGCCAGCTTCTTGTCTGTCTTGTAGACCTTGGTGAGCTTGTCAATGCAGACAACCAAGGGAAGGTGGGTTGGCTCCTCCTCGATGCCCCGTGTCTCCTCTGCTGTGAGAGCAGGGTGGTGAGGAGCCACAGGGTGGCAGGGAGGCCAGGCTTGGAGGGAGGCTCCCCAGGGAAAGCACCTCCTTGTCTCTATCCCACAGTGGCTGTGCTGGCTCATGGCCCCTTCCCCTCTGCTTCTCGCCAGCTTCCTCCCTCCCGCACCACAGGCAGCAGCTGCCAGACAGGCAGCAGAGCCTGGCCCAGGATCTTGCCCTGACAAGGGCACAGGGGACACATGGGGGTCCACGCAGGACCCTGCAGCAGAGCCAGGGCCATCCCTGGGCCACCTCCCACCGCCCCTCTCTGCCCTCACCCAGCCTCCGGCTCTCCATGGCACAGGCCTGATCCTCCTCCATGATGCTGAGGCGAGTGGTGCGGGACCAGGGCCAGGTCCACTCCCAGGTTTCCACTCGCCCATTGCCCAGCCAGTAGGACTTCTGGAAAGGGAAGTACCAGGGCCGCGGCAAGCCGAACATGCCTGCAAGCACAACCCCGACAGAGTCATGGCCAGCCCTGCACCATGGCTGCAGAGGCCGGCCAAGTGCCGAGGCAGAGCTCAGCACAGGCACAGCCGTGGACATGGGCTTGGAGGTCTCCCCAGCTCAGGGACATCACTGCGGGGGGGTGCTGCAAGCACCCGGGCCAGCTGGGCTCAGGGCAACGGTGCTGGGCTGTGCAAGGAAGCAAAGTCCTTTGAGCTCTGGGTTGGGGCTGGCTCATGCTTCAGTTTTATGAGGAAAGCAGAGGAAGCAGGTGAGACCCCTCCCAAAGCAGGTGATAAGGGGGAACAGTGCCCCAGGCATGGACACCTTGCTTTGCCACAGTGGCCAGTGAACTGAGACACATGACTGAAGATCTCTAAGGAACCTGCTGGTGTCACCACTGGGGCAGGGCACGTGGGCAGGTGTTCCCAGCAAGACACACGAAGGGGACCCTGAAGGCACTCTGTGCTGAGTCCCACCACCGCCAGAAACCAGCAGGCCTCCAGTGAGGAGGCTCTCATAAGATGAGAGATGCCCTCACCCCCCAAACATACCCGGGTGCACAGCCTCAATGTACCACGTGAGCACCCCGTACACCACGGCATCCACAATCAGCATCATCATGGACAGCAGGAGGTTGAAGTCATCCCCTTCTACGGGCGACTGGCTGAAGGTGTGCCACTGGATGCCCACGCCAGCTACCTCATACAGCGCAAAGTACTTGGAACCCAGCCCAAAGGCCGTGGTGGACATAAGAGACTGTGAAGAGGTGGAGGGAAGAGAAGGGGACATCAGCAGGAACCACAGGCCTGCTCTGGAGAAACAGGCTGGGGAAAATTCCCACCTGGTGCTGCCCCACCCAGCCCTGTGGAGATGATCCCTGTCCTGGGAGGCACCAACCTTCTGGAGATGCCTCCAAAACCCCATGGCGAGTTGGTTCATACAGGCAGAGGTTTGCCTAGGGCTTGGTGACAGCTTGGTGGCCTGTATACTGGACATGGGGTGCCTGGGGCAAACCTTGGGCCAAGCACCTCCCCAAACATCCAACTCACCGCAATGCACTTTTCAAAGGCTGTGATCTTGTCATGCGCCACCTCCTCCCGGATGGCCACGTACATGTAGGGCACGTAGCTGAGGAAATAGATGATGCCACCACAGGCAGAAGCCAGTTTGGCCTTGGAGTAGAGCACCGATACCAGGAAGCTGCAGGGAGGACAGTGTCACCTCAGATCCTACCCACCAGGGTTCTCCCCACACTGTCTGATTTTGGCGGTGTTGAGGTGGTAAACTGGCCCCTCAAACCACCTGTGCCCCTCCGCTGGCCCTTGCCCACACAGCTCCCAGCATCCTCACCCCACGGCACAAGGACCTTGCTGCCACCCATGTCCCCTCAGCCCACGGAGTGGAGCAGGCAGCTCACCAGAACATGATGGTGGCCACTGCGTAGATGGCGAGAAAGAGCCAGATGATGAGGACATCGCTGTGCATCAGGACCTTGCCGTACTTCAGGATGGCAGTGAGAGCCGTGACTGAGATGGAGAGCTGGACGAAGCCAGTGATGAACCAAGCCACCCAATGCACTGCGTTGTTCAAGCCCATCATCTTCATCACCTGTGAGGACAACACTGCTCAGCAGGACTGTCCCCTGCCTGCACATCCCCACTGCCTCACTCACCAGGGCTGGATGAGCAACCAGCAGCACCAAAGGGTCCCTGGGGGCTGCTGGGAGTGGGCAGGTCACAGCACCCTGTGCCAGGGTGCCAGCGGGCTCAGCTCCCTCTGGCGATGGGGAGGGCTTGGGCCGGGAACAGTCTGAAGGACCAGCTTAGCCCAGGGATGTGGGATCTGCACCCACCCCAACTCCTGCACCCTGAAGACATGGGGAAGGTGCCCATGGATGCACTGCAGGAGTCAGAGCTCTGAGATGCCAGCTCCTCTGCAGGGATCTCTCCCACCATCCCCACCTCTTTCAGGCGATGCTCCTTCTCCGTCACAATGTGCTGGATCATCATGGCCACTGAGTAGACCCAGGATATCACCATGCACAGGGGCATCATGTGCTCAATGACAAAGAGGAAGCTGGTGCGATAGAGAAAGAGAGGGGAGAGCTGAATGGCTGCACCACCGCAGAGACCCGGGGAGACCCTGGGCCACAGGGGCAGCACAGGGGACAACCAGCCCTCTGGTCCGGCAGCTCCTTAGTGCCCTGAAAGAGCTTCTTCAATAAGCCCATAGGACAATCTGGTGTCCTGGCTGCCAGGTCCTGGGCAGCAACTGTGGGCTCAGCCCAGTGTCCTGCCTACCCTGGTGTGGATGTGGCCTTATCCACCACCCTGCCCTGGAGGGCTAGTGGCTCTGGGACTTCTCCAGGTGCTTCCTCCAGACCACCATTTTTAATAACCACCAACAGACCCATGTGCTGTTCATTTACCACACTCCTTGTTCTCCCCAAATCTTTCAGCCTCCAAGACACTCCTCAGCTATGAGTTCCTCACTTCAGCTGCGAACTGGACACAAAATTCTTCCCCTGCTTGCCTAGCCTGGTGGTCCAAGGAACAGACCTTAACTGGTTGCTCACCACTCCCAATGTTACTGACCTCTCTCAGGCCCCCAAACTTGTCCCCTTTTCCCAGTTGAAGTGTCCTGCCCCTGCCCACCCTGCCCGCGCGGGTGTTACTTACTCGTCCCGGGTATAACACGGGTATGGGAACATCTGCACATAGTTGCCAGGTTCCACCACATCGTGACCAACAAATGTGTTGATGAGGGCGCGCTCCATCATGTCTGGGGAGGACAGGCCAGGCTGAGTGGGCAGTGCGGGCAGGGGCCAGGGATGCGGGCAGCTGTGGCAGGGAGCTGGCACTCACCCTGGATCCAGACAAAGCCGTAGAGGAAGTAGAAGCGGCCGCCGGTGTTGGGGCCGGGCCGCCAGTACGCCCGCCGGATCTCATTGGTCTTCTCTGTGAAGCTGGAGTTCTGCCGGATCTTGTACATGACATGCGGGGGCAGGGAGCCATCCCTGTTGGTCTGGAAGATGACGCCTGTGGGCAGCAGGAGAGGCAGGGAGCCCGCTGGCACCATGGGAGACGGCCACACCAGCCGTCCCACAGCAACGGGCAGGGAGGTTCAGCATGTCCCAAACAATGGCACCACGAGGGCTGTCACAGATGGGGAAGGTGGGCACAGCCCTGGCACGGTAGCAAAGGGCACATGGGCCACAGGCAGAGGTGGTGCCAGAGCCAGGAGAGGAGCAGGGCACTGCACCCAGCAGGGCTCGGCTAAGGGCAGAGGACAGGTACCACAAGTTCCTTGGTCTGCTCCTCCACCACCCAGGGAGCCATGTCCCAAAGGCAGTCGCCCCAGCCCAGGGCACAGCTAGAGAAGGACATGGCTTCAGGGAACACTGCGAAGGGTCTGCTTCCTGGGGACATACTGGCAAAGACTGTGACGTTGTCCTGGTAGGCCTGGTTCAGTGTGTAGTTGACGATGCTCTCCTCATCCGGGAAGCCTTTGAAGATGTCCACGCTGACCTGGTGGGAGGGGAGGGCTGATGAGTCCCCACTGGCCCTGACAGGCCTGGCAAGCAGACCCTGCACATGGTGCAGCATGTGCCACCCACAGCCACCCCACAAGCTCCCAAACCCAAGAGTGGATGGGCATCTCCACTGTTGACATCTACCCCAAAGCTCCTGACACTGCAGAAGCCACTATCTCCTCCATGGCTCCCATCCCATGGCCTTAAGGAGGTCTGAGCACAGGTGACGACTCCTCCACTCTTCAGAGAGCCTGGCTGCAGGCAGTGGGTGCCGCTCCAGCACCCGTGTTCCCACAGCAGGCACAACCTCACCTTGGCCATGAAGTGGACCCAGCCGCAGGCAGCATTGTCAATGGTGTCCAGCTGCTGGAGAAGGACGCTGGCGTTGGGCATGGAGAAGTTGCCATTGAGAAAGTTGTGGAGAACATCACTGTCAGAGATATTCAGGATCTCTGGGTGCTTGTGGAGGTCAGCAGTGAACTGGGACAGGGAGAGAGACACGGGAGGGAGAAGTTGGGGTGTGCCCTGCCTCTCAGCCTCCTGTCCTCCCCATGGACACAGATGGGACCCAGTGCTCCTCCTGGACATAAGGGACAGCATCCACCCTGCACAGGGAGCCAGCCCAGTCCTTGCAAGAGCAGGAGCATCTGAGAGCTTCCCATGAAGAGGCTATGAGGTGTCTGGGGGCAGGACATCCCCCTTCTCATCCCCAGATCAGTAAAACCCAGGCAGGCTCAGTCCCCACCACACTATCCTACCTGCTGGAGCCACCGGATGCGCCTCTGCAGCCTGCCCTCCTCCAGGTAGGCACGGATCTCAGGGGAAATGTTCAGCCACGCCTTGGCGTAGTGGGTGACGTTGCCCACAAAGGCAAAGGTCTCGTTGGCCTAGGGGGGAGGAAGGTCACACAGTGGGAAGAGGCAGCGCCCCCCTGCTCTCTGGGATGGCCAGCAGCCATGGCGGTGCCCACCTCCCAGCAGGCATCACTACAACAACAAGGGCCAGGGCAGCTGTCTGCTTCTGGCAGCACTGGCTGACAGCTGGCTCCTTGGGCTGGCAGCCCTGGCCCCGCTGAGCCTGTCTAGGCAGAGTGGAGCTGGTGGGAGAGGAAGGATGGGAGTCCCAGCCTCTGCACCCTCACCTTTAGGATGACCTTATCCACTTCAGTGCCCACGGGTGCATACAAGATTTTGGGGTTGCTGGTCATCAAATGCACGAGGAGGCCCAGGTTTCGCTGCTCCTTGCTGGTGAAGCCCAGCGAGCTCATGTTGCCCTGCTTCAGTGCCTCAGGCTCAATTGTCCTGCAAAGGGGGCTCAGGCTGCTAACTTCGCTCCAACCCCAGTACCCCTCACTGGAGTCAGCCCCCACCCCTGCCTGGGAGGGGATTTTACACCAACCACTGGGCCAGCGCGGCGTTGCCCAGCTCGGGGAGCTTCCCCTGTCCACAGCACAAGGATGCAGTGCAGCATCCCTCTCCCGCACGATGACCAGGGCCCCTGACCACTGGCAGGGGCGAAGTGGCCTCTCCCACACCCCTGTCCCGACCAGAGAGCACCTGGATCCAGCCCACTCCAACCCTGGGGCTCCTACCGGTTGTTGCCACAGAGGATGGGCTGCAGCCCAGCCCAGAGCTGCACAAACGCCGAGAACTGTCCCTGGGGGTTGTCGCCACTGGCCGACCCTCCCCCAGCACCCTCCTCCTCTGCTGTGGCGTTGCCGGCCGTGGTGTTGGTGCCAGCCCAGCCAGTGCTGTTAGCAGTGGGTGGCGGGGCCTTGCTGGCACAGGCTCCCCTTGGCAGCAGCTTGGCCAGAGCCGAGAGGATGTCCACGTCCCGGAGAACCTTCTCCATCTCCACCAGGTCCTCCAGGAGGGCACGGAGGCGGTGCTGGGTGGCCGTGCTGTTCACCTCATCCAGCTTCAGCTGCGAGGATGAGCAGGCAAGGGGTCACCAGTGGCTGGGGTGACAGGGCCCTGCTCACTAGCGGGAGAGGACCAAGGGGGACCCCAAGCAGCGGCATGTCCACTGCCTTGGTTAAAAGTCTGGAGCTGTGCCCAATTGGGGCCCCAGACTCACTGCCATGCATCTGTGGCTATCAGGCAGTGGGAGTGCAGGCAAAATCTGGCAGGGTATTGTTGGGGGACACACGATGTCCCTCAGGTAGGAAGGATGGTCCTCTGTGACCACAAGGGACATGTCAGACTCAGGTGGGACAAAGAGGGGGACCTCAGAGCCAGCCGTAAGGAACTGTGCCACCGAGGACACTGCCAGTGCTGGGGACAGCAGCCTGCAGGGACACGCCTGGAGGATGCTGGGGACACCCAGCCCCATCCAACAGGCAGTGTCCAAGTGGGTGCCAGGAAGAGCAATCATCTGGGGTTCCAACATGGGACTGGGTAGGGGGTGCCCATGTGGGGTAAAGGGGTGATCAGGAGCGGCTGGGCCATGTAACAGAGGCCCCCATCCCCACACATCCCCCAGTGAGTAGGGAAACCCTGCCCAGGACTTGTCCCTGCCCCACAGCCCACCCACAGCTGGTAGGAGGCACATCCCACAGCCCCGCTCTCACCCTGCTGACGATCTTGGGGGTGTCCAGCTGGTCCCGGAGCTCGGCAGCCAGCTGGGTGAAGCGTTCCCGGCGGGCGGCCCGGCTGCCGTTGCAGGCCAGTGCTCGGTACGCCTGCAGCAGTGGCTGCTGCCTGGGGGCCACATGCAGGAGGTGGCGCAGCCCCCCCGGGCTCTGCTCACATGTCAGCTGCTCCAGCACCGGCCCGGTGAAGAGGACACCCTACAGGGCAGGGAGCCATGGGGGTGCAGCCCCGGTCGCAGGGCCACCA
The DNA here is from genome assembly GCF_965140245.1 of Athene noctua. Classification (NCBI taxonomy): domain Eukaryota; kingdom Metazoa; phylum Chordata; class Aves; order Strigiformes; family Strigidae; genus Athene; species Athene noctua. Next base: position 13,017,638 of record NC_134056.1, on the reverse strand, counting down.
CCATGGTGCTCACCCTGGCAGAGCAGCTGCCCACATGCCCTGGTTCGCCCCGCGAGGCGCTCACCTCCATCTCGGTGACGAAGGCCTGGGGGTTGTCAGAGGTGGTGGGTGCCAGGGCGGTGCTGGCGAGGCCCAGGGCCTGGGAGAGCAGGCGGAGCAGCACTGGCCGGTGCGGGGCTGCCGCAGGGTCCCGCAGCACCCTGTGGACCAGCCCTTCCTGCAGGCTTCTCCAGCCACTGGGGAGGCTCTTCTGCAAGAGGACCAACCGGCATGGCTGGTGGTGTGGGGGCTCACCAGGGTCCCCCTCCATGTGTGTCCCCAAGCACATATGAACGGCCCCAGAGCACTCACATCCACGGTCTCCATGAGGACGGGAAGAAAAGGGGATGTGCAGATGGGAGGGAGCATTGTCCCTGGGGGAGCACGGGTCCCCTGCACCCCAAACACAGGGGGGAACAATCTCCCCACCTCCCTCCACAGCCACCGTCCAGCAGGTGCCATCACCCACTGCAGTGGGAAACAGAGGCACAGGCACTGCTGTGCCTCAAAGCACTGGGGGAACTGGTGGCAGCACTGGGACAGGACTCAGCCACTCCTGCTGCTGTTCTGGCCACCTGAGAGCATCCCGTCACACCCCCTCTGCCAGGATGGGCACCCCCAGATCGCCCTGTGGTGGAAAACGGAGGGGATGCAGAGGACAAGCTCTGCCCCATGTCCCCTGTACGCGGCACCACTCCTCACCTCCAGCTGCGTCATTTTCTCACCAGGGCCAAACCCGTCCCACAGGTCTCGCTCATGGGCCTCATCAGGTACCAAAGGAAAGGAACCGAAAAACAGGCGGTACACCTGCACCAGAGATGGGATCCAGGCTGCTGAGCACGCCAGGAGCACCTGTTTGCCCAGCAATGCCCCAGCACAGGGTGGCACGCATGGCAGGGCAGGGTAAGTCCTGTCCAGGTTGCCCACTGACTCCTACCCTGTGGGTCTGGTGGTCAGAGCTCTTGGGGTTGGGACGTGCCCTGCAAAGCCTGGCCCTGCATCACTGTGTGGTCACCCACCTCCCACAGGCTGTCACCCACCTCTCGTGGGTCACCACCCACCTCCCGCAGGTCAATGCTGGAGCCCAGGAGCAGCTCGGCTGTACTGTTGGGGAGGGACAGGTTCTGCATCAGGAAGCGGTACAGCTCGTCTCGGTCCTTAGCCGCCCATGCCAGTGTAAAGCCAGATCCTGGCAAGGAGCAAGGCAGAGGGGTCAGAGCATCCCACCAGCACTGGGGATGTGGCACAGTCCCACACGGGGACATATGACAGCTGGCCTGGCCTGGCATGCAGCACACCACCACATCCCTGGGTGCCCAGCGGGGGGATCTCCACGCTGGCGGCGGAGGGGCAGGCAAGGTGCGGGGCAGGCAGGATGCAGCCCACCTGCTCGGTCGCTGAAGTGGGTCTCCATGGAGCTGGGCTCACTGCTGCTGAGCGCCTCCAGGCGCCGGCGCAGCGACTCCAGCTCCTCCTCCAGCCCTGGGTGCTGCGGGTCGAAGAGGTTGCTCTGCTCCACTGCTTCACTGAGGTGCTCCAGGAGCTGTGTCACCCTGTGAGAGCCCAGCACCGCCGCAGCTTCAGGGACAGGGACACCTTCCACAGAACTCAGGGGAGGGACAGGCCTTGCGGGTGCACAGGGTAGCAGTACTGCCTGCCATGGGGCACCACTGCCCCAGGAGCTGCCCTCGCCTGCACATTCAATCCACCATGCCAGGGGGGCAGAGGGGAGCCTCAGAGCCTCGAGGTATCCCCTTGAGGTGTCCCCAGGGGTCACCTTCATCCTCCTCCCAGCACCAGGAACCTGGGAGCTCACAGGGGAATGGGCTGAGATGTCCTCTGCACCACGGGGACACAGAGCTCTGCAACGGAGCAGAGCTTGTGCCTTGTCCCCAGCCAGGTGGTGCCAGTGTGGGAAGGGGCAGGGGCAGGCTGTGCCCAGAGGCGTGCAGGAGCAGGCAGGGTGGGAGAAGGAAGCACACGGCGAGGGCAGGACTCACGTGGAGTTGGAGTACTGCAGGAAGCCGAACTCATCACGCTGGCCATCGGGGCACAGGGACTGCATGACGGGCAGGATCCCGGCTGAGGTGAGTGGGGCTGCCGTGTAGAAAGCTGGAGCCAGCGGGAGAGTGCAGAAGAGGCCGAGGAAGGTGTGGGCAGGGAGGGAAGAGAGGTGGGGGGAGGCAGGGGGCCACCGGAGAGACAGACACTCAGTTCAGAGAAGCGCACGCTGGGCCCTGTGAGCCCTGCAGGAGGTTGGCGGCCAAGGTCAGAAGTCTGCAGCTTTCCCACTAAGGCTGTTCCCGGCTGGTGGCCAACTGGGGCTGTGGGCAGCTCCTGCCACCCTGGCTCCTGCTCTCTTGCCCCTGGTAGATGGGTCCCTCCCACCCCAGGACAATGCAGACTCCTGCCGCTTCCCTCAGGACAGCCGCCAACCTCCCCGGCCTCTTGGCCCCTCTTGTTAGTAACCTCAGAGGCACCGCTGGATCTCCAGAGGAAGAGAAGGAGAAGGAAGAATACGACAGGGAAAACAGTCACCCACATCTCCCTGAACCCCTGGCCTCCTCCCTGCCTGGCTGCCCCAAAGTCTGGCTGCTGGAGGTGGGTGGAAATGGAGACACGGTGAGGGGGGAGATGGAAGAAATAAGGAGCAGCAAGGGGACAGCAAATCTTCCCACCCCTCCGCCAGCGCTGAGTCATTGTCCCTGCCCGGGTCTTTCCACATCCTTCCCTGGGGCAGGGCAAGCCCAGAAGGGCCCTGCCCAAAGGGGACCAGAGGCTGTCACTGGGCAGTGCCAGGCAGGGAGCCCGCTCTTGCCACCTCGGCTGGTGGTCCCATGGTTAGAGGCAGGTCAGTGCTGATAGCACGGCTGCAATGGGCATAGGCTGGTGAAGATGGGCTTCTGGCAGGGACATGGGACAGGTGTAGCATGGGATGGGCTAGCAGCCTGCTGGGGTGATGAGACAGATAGTGGTGGCCACATCACACTATGGTGACAAAGCCAGCACATTGGTGGCATCTTCCTGGCCTCCAGGCTCCTAGTAGTGCCACATCCTGGCTCATCCCAGCTGCAAGGGGGATCCAGTGGTGGTGCAGGGGTGGGAGCCATCTCCAGGCCCTTGGGGACCAGTGTGAGGGGGGGCACAGGAAAGACTGGGTAACCACAGGCCATCACATGGGTGCTAGCACCCAGCAGGGTCTGCCCAGCAGGGTGGCAAGAATCATAGAATCATTTAGGTTGGAAAAGACCTTTAAGATCATCACGTCCAACTGTTAAGAAGGGGTAGGACAAGCCTCCACTTGGTTTGGAAAGCCCTGTGCAGCCCAGGGACATCGCCAGCAGCAGAGGCACCACCTGGGGAACGCAGCACCGCCAACCTGATGGGTACACCACCATGGATTGGTCCTGGCTAGGCAGCTCCTGGGAAGGAGCAGGCAGGGGCCACACTGTGCTGCCCAAGCTCATCTTCACCAGTCACAGAGGAAGGCAATGGGGTTACAGAAGTGTGGATTAGGCCAGAGTGAGTTGATCCAAACTGGGCTCTTTCTCCCCAAAATACATGGCTGGCACAGGCAGGGGAAGGGGGGGGAGGCACCCACCCACCCCACCAACTTACAGACTGGCGCATGCAGTAGAGGCATGGAGGACAGGCAGGCAGGGGAGATGGTGGGAAAGAAAAAGAAAACGTGAGCAAAAAGAAAGAAAAAACAAACCAAAAAAACCACACAACACAGAGCGCACATCAGCGCTGGGACAGGAACCAGGGCAGTGACCGCCACCGCCTGCAGCCGGACCCGCACTTGCAGCTGGGCTCTCCCTCGCTGGCACGTGCTGAAACACAGGCTTGGACCATTGTTACAGCGTCACCACCACTGCTGGCTCCCAGCATGGCCCCCTGGCCCCACCTGTACAAGGGCACCCCCTGGAGTGGGTGTCCCACAGGGCATCTCGGTGCCATGTGGAGTCCTGGTGAGTCGGTGGCTCTGCTCCACTGCCTCCTCGCAGCAGCACAGCCCGTGGGCCCCAGCAACCACAGCCCCAGCTCTGGCTGAACATCTCCAGGAGCCTCCAGCTCCGGTCCCATTACTCTGTCACCTTGTGAGGGCCCCAGAGCTCCCCCCATAGCCAGGCATGGGGCTCCACGCCGTGCATTTCCCCACAAGCACTGTGAGGGAGCCCTTCCCAGCACTGCCCCGGCTGCTTCTCAAGCACTTGGGGGACCACGGCGGCCCGAGCACCATCCAGCTCCATCTCCCCTTTCTGCCAACAAATGACCCCTGCCGATGGCAGCCACAGGCTGCTTGGTGCTGCAGCCCTCAGCTGTGACTGACCCTGGCTCTCTGACCCCGCTGTGTCTGCCCCACCAGCCCTCTCCTGCAGCCCCTGCCCAGTGATATGCCCCCCAAAAGGCCCCTCTGGGTCCCCACCAGCTGTCACACCCCCACCCTCAGGCTGTCCCTGGGGTGCTGGAGCAGCTCTCCAGAGCCTTGGGGTGGCCCCAAGTGCAGGTGCCCTGGACACCACCCTTCTGGTACTCACCTTCCTTCACAGGGATTGTTGGCTTCTTCTGCCGCAGCCCCAGAAGGATGAAGAAGAGCACCAGAGGGATGAAGATCTCAAAGGCCAGCACCCACTGGGAATGACACAAAGCAGAGGGATCGTGACACCTGGGGACAGGATCTGTCTACCAAGGAGGAGTGTGGGCAGGACAAGGGTCTCTGGGGAATCATTGCAGTGCAGCACCGTGCCCACATCTTGCAGGTGGCTGGTGGCACTGTCACAGCTCAGCCAGAAGCAAACAGGTCCCCCGGCTCCTGAGGATCTCCTGCTTGCCCCTGCCTGCACCCTGCCCACTCCATCCTGCTCAGGGGCCCCTCGGGACAGGAGAGGGCAGCACAGAGGGGATGGATCCCTACTCCAGCAATGCAAACAGGGTGCTAGGGCTTAAGTCCAGCCCTGATGGGCCACTACAGCTGGGGCTGCCCAGGGGAGATGACCCCAAGCCCCTGTGGCAGGCAAAGGGTCACAGGCTCCCATCTTGGCAGTGCCCTCACAGGCAGTAGCTGCCCAGCATGACACACCCCTGCCACCGGTACCACCGCTGGGTCCCACCTGCACGGCGATGCAGGGGACAGGCCCCCACACTGTCAGGGTGAGGATCCGTTTGGCCAGGCCCTGGCACCAGCTCTGGGTTCAACTGGAGGGCAGCATCAGGGGTCCTGGCACCCCCCTTGTACCTTCCCAGAAGGCTACAGCTGTGCAGGATTTCCACCAGCGGCATATGGTAAATCACAGCAAATCCCCAGGAATCCCCAACCCCAATCTTGCAGGCGGCCCAGGCTGGGCTCTGTGCCCAGAGGCCCTGGGGATGGGCAGCAGCGCCTCCAGCCACCGTCAGGAACAGGCAGGCAGCACGCCCAGCACGCTGCCAGCACAGGCACTGCCTGTTCACACCGTGTGTGCCCAGGCCACGCCACAGCCCCACTGCCCCTGCTGCTGAGTGCAGGGGAACTACTGTAGGTTGGAAAACGGAGGCACGAGGTGACGTGAGCCAACTCCAGCTCGCTTCAGGGACAGATCAGACCCTGAGACCTCCTGCCACCACAGGCAGGGCAAGCCCCAGCTCTGCTGCTGGGAAAGTGCCCACTACAGCACTGGCACCAGCCCAGTCACCTGCAGAGACCAGGTGCCATAGAGGCTCCCCAGCAGGATGGGAAGGGAGGGCTTTAAAATGACAGGGGCTGCCTGGAGTGACACAGCTGGCAGCAGGTGACAGGGTCAGGCCTCACCCACAGGCTGCAAATGCTCTGCAGCCAAACCAAGGACAGCGAGCAGAGGGACCCCCACCCCCAGCTGGCACGTGGCCTCAGCACTCCAATGGGCACCATGGCTGGCAGGGCTGTGGGACAAGCATGGCTGCACCCATGGGTGCCCCCCAGTGCTGCCCTCCCCACCCTGACAGCTGCTGATTTTGGGGGGGGGGGGGGACGGGACACACAACACGACAACACAGAGATTGCAGGGGGCAGTGGACACCCTAGGAGTGGCGTGGTCAGTGCTGGGGCGAACCCCATCTTTCTGGCATCACTGGTCCCAAGCACAGTCCCTGGTGTCACCATCCCTGTATTGGGAGGCTGGCAAGGGACACCCCGACGCACTCTGCCCACCCCCGTGGCTCCTGCCCTGCTGCTCACTGCTTGCACCCCCCCCACTGCCTGTTTATCAGGCGCACAATCGGGCCTCTGTGCCCAGGTGCCTGTGGGACCGTCCCCCACACCCACGCCAGGCTGTACCAGGCTCCCTTGGGGACTGCCGGGTCCTTGGAGGGACCTGATTGCTGTTATTTATTTTTTTTAAAGTGGGTCATTGACCTTTTGCTCATCTCTTTCCCCAGAGACTTCCCCTGTCCCTGACCCCCTCCTGTACAGCCGCATACCCCAGTGACAGGGTAGGCTGTCCCCCACCACCGGCTCCCGGGGTGACACAGTGATGGGCAGACATGGCAGCAGAGCAGGGCTCACCAGCCCGCACCTCTGAGACGGATTTTGTCCTCTTGGACCCCAGGTCTGTCCCCACAGGGGCTTCCCAGGCATGAGGGGGGGGTGGGGGGCAGGACCACCCCACACCCATAGTGGAGCAGAGGCACGAGCATGCAGCAGGGGTGGGAAGGGGAAAGGATGCTGTCCCAAGGGAGCCTCAGCCCCCTCTGGGGGGGCACCCAACACTGGCACAGCGCAGGGATGGTGGGGTTCCTGCCTGCAGGTGCAGGACACTGGGAGACATTTTGAGATTGTGTAAGGAAGCAAAGCAGGGAAAGGCCAGGATTCAGGCAGCTAGGAAGGAAATGCTGGGAGGAGAGGGACAAGAAGAGAAGGGCCAGCGCCTGCCAGTAGCTGGCCATGCCCTGCACTCACCAGGGGGAACCTGTCCTGTCCTCTCACCCATTCCCTTCCTCACTCCTCCCTTGGTGAGGGCTCTCACATGTCTGTCTGCGGAGGCTGGGTGTGCAGCACCTGGAGTGTGACACGGGTCCCAGGGGCCCTTGTGCCCAGGTGACAGGGGCTGGGGGAACTGGAGGCAGCTCCTGGGAAGTGGCAGAGCTCAGCTGCCAGAAGGATCCACCCCACACACACACGTATGTGTACAGTCCCAGGCACAAGTTCACCTTGACCTGCCAGACAGGTGAGCAGGATGAGGCCATGGGTGCTGTTTGGGTTTGCACAAGTGCTGAGTGCATCTGCCTGCCACTGCCATGGATATGGGGTACACATGTGCCCCCTCGGAACCCATGTTCAGCCCTGCCACCATCTGTGAACACGGGGACAGCCCGATCCTGCCCGACTCCCCTAGAGCAAGGGAGGCAGAGGCGGTCGGGTGCTCGTGGCAGGGCGCTGGCCCCTGGCAGGGGGACGCTCAGCTCCCCAGAGCACTGGGCCAGCACCTCCATGCCTGCTCCCACCCTCTGCCATGCTGGCAGATGGGAGTGGGAGGCCGTGAAGAGGATGAGCTGGGTGAGGGCTACACGGCCCGAGCACGAGGCAGCAGCCCCGGCTGGGGACACACAGGTCCCACACTGCCCGGCCAGAAGCACTGACAAGCACCATGGGACGCAGCGAGAGCAAAGAGCCTGGCCTGGCACAGCGCTCCCACCGAGCCCACCCTCCAGCCAGCACCAGGGCCAGCCAGGAGACGTGCTGAAGCCAGGTTAGCACAGCAGCTGGGTCAGGGACTCTGGCAGGACAATTCCGCCGCTGTCCCCAGAACATGGCAGTGTGCGTGCCCTGACAGCCAGGCCGGGTGCTCCCCGCTGGGGCAGGCAGAGGCAGCTCTCTACATCCATTGCCACCACTCAGAAGTCCACCCCATCCCTCCTGCCTGCTCCCAGATATGCCCTGAAGCCCACAGCCACCACCTTTGGCCAGCACAGAGATAGGGACAAGCAGGGGCTGGGAGCCCCCACCCACAGACCCCCAAGCTGGCAACCCCAGGGATGCCCCTGCAGCCCAAGCGCCTCTCTCCCCACGGGCTGGCACCTGTGAGAGGATTTACCAGCCCTGAAGCAGGTGAAGCAGCACCGAGCACAGCCCAGGGCTAAGTCCAGCCTCCAAAACCACCTGTCCTGCACCTACCAGCGGACAGGGCAGGGTATGCCTGAGCTCCTCCCTGGGGAGGAAGGAAAGCTGTTGCCTGCTCCCTGCCAGCCTCTCCTGCAGGTCCCTGCCCACAGAGCCGGCAGCACCAGGTGCCAGCCTGCAGAAACCCCAGGGGACAGGGCTCAGCTCCTGGAGAATCAACACCCCAACTATTCCAACAGCATTTTAAGGCTGGAAGAAATATCTCAAACTTTTTGACGGCTCCAGACTTTAATCATTGTTAAATACCCACTTGCCCACAGCTGGGAAGCGCAGGCACGTGAAGCCATGGTCACTGGGAAGGATGAGTGCCAGAGCTGGTGGGTGAGCAAGGCCCCACAGCCAGGCAGACACATGAGGCCAAGCTGAGCCCTCACTCCAGGCCCGTCCTGCCCGCCTCACCCCAGCAGGGACCCAACCACTGACACCTACTGACGGTCACCACCCAGCTGGGCCCCTGCCAGGGTTCTCCAAGGTCACCTGCCCATGCCTCAGCCATGGGGACAGCCAAAGCTGGGCCCAGTGGCTGCTGACTCCCCCATCAAGGCCTGGGCTGCCATCACCCCTGCCTCCGGTCGCACTTTCACTCAGTGCAAGATGTGCCTGTCACCTCTTGTCCCATTGCCACCTGCCTCCAGCACGGTCACAACCCCACCCCTCACACTCTGCCCTGCAGCCCTGCCATGGCAGCATGGGGACGTGCCTCAGGGAAGCTGGAGGAGAAACCCCCACTGGGGTTTGCCAACACCTCTCCTGAGCCCAGTCCCACTGTGCCAGAACCAGAAGCCTAGGGAAGAGCTGAGCACAGTTCTCCCCGTACCAGTTGGTCACCAGCATGCCAGGCTGAGGGAGACAGACGAGCAGCAGCAGCCTATCCCAGGGCCATGCAGCAGCGCTCCCGCACCGGCACAAGGCACTGAGCCATGCTCCCACTGGCACACGGTGCCCGGCCCGAAAGCAGGGGGGACTGTGCCACAGCTGCAGCATGGAGGAAGGCACTGGCTGCCCCGCAGACTCTCCCCATGGGCAGAGAGCAAAGCAGAGGCCTGCAGACTCAGTGGCTCATGGCCCTCTGGGCCACCACAGCCACCAATCACTCTGCAACACATGCTCCCATGGCCGCCGTGTGAGCAGGGATTCACAGGGACGCTGCCCGGCACTGCCGCACAAGCACCACCCTGCCAAGCCTGCGCATCCCCCCTCCACGCCAGCTGCAAACAGCGCGGGGGCAAAGAGCACCCTGAGCTGAGGCAGCACCCAATCGATGTGGGATCTGGCACCAGCCCCACCCAGCCCTGGCAGCACCTCCACACGCACAGGGTGCCCTGTCCTCCAGGGACACTGTGCCCCGGCACAGGCGCTGCTGCAGCATGGCCCTGCCAGCAGGGTGAGACCCCCAATACCCCAAATTTCAGCCTTTCTTATTTTGGAGGCATCAAGATCCCCCCAGCTCCACTCCCACTGGCCAGGGAGGAAGGAGCAGACCTGCCAGGACAACTCCTTGGTGTGGTGGGACCTTCCCAGCTCTTGGCCAAGGAGCAGAAGGCACAAACCCTGCACAGGGCAAAGCAGCCACACCACTGCCTGGCTCTCCCCTGCCCTCAGATGCATCTTCCCCCGATCCTAAGGCGCACCTTGGAGCCGCACTGCTGCACTGCAACACCAAAGACCACCTGGAGCCTCAAGCTCCTGCTCATCATTCCTCTGACAGAGCCCCAGACCATCAACACTTCCCCAGGGCCAAACAAAATGTGGCAGCACACTTCCATCACCAGCATTTCTGAGCCAGGAGCTCCAGCTGTGGTCACCTTCCCGTCCCAAATGTGTGGGCACAGAGAGCCACAGGGAAGGCAGCCAAACACCTTGAGCTGTGCCTGCAGTAACTTTCTGAAGAACACCTGTTAATTCTACATCCAACATAGGTTTAAACCAACTACCAAAAGCCATCGGGGAGCCCATCCCTCAAGACACACACCACTGAGCTCACTCCCCCATCCCAGCGGAGCCAAGGTGACGTAGACAATGGCACAGCCTGCACCGCCCAGGGCTGCCATCAACACCCCAGGGACTGCCTGTCCTCAGGCATCCACAGCCCTGGTTTCCCTCCACTGAGGGCCACTGATGCTGTTCTGATCAGACTCCCATCGCCTCAGGGCTCCTACCTGAATTTCTGCCCTGGAAATAATAAAGTCACAGCCAATCCCAAAGCAACCCCAAGAACAGCTCAGCCATGCTGGGCAAAGTCTGATGCTCCCATGGGCAGAGCACGAAACCTTACAGGGCGCCATGGGATGGTGCCCAGACACACCTTCGCCAGGCTGCAGGCGGGTGGGTCTGGTGACAAAGGGGGTTGCGGAAGCAACATGTGGCACTGTGGGTCAGGGAGCACACCTCTCACCTCTCTTGAAGGCCACCTGGTCGCACAGCCTGCACCCACTCCTGCTGCACTCTCATGTGGACCTGCTGAGCACTCACCAAGTGCCTGTGGACAAAGTCTGTCCCGAAACTACCGCTGCACCTCGCTGCAACACTGCTCCCCAAACAGCCCCTGGTGCTAGGGATGATGGGGACCCCCCCAGGGCCACCAGCCTTCAGGAGCAGCGCAGAGGACTAGCCCCAGCCCTCTTGAGTCCCAACACGCTCAGCAAAACATTAGGTGTCTGCTCCTCAGCTCATCCTGCAGCACCCGGGCTGCTGCTGTGTGTGTTTCTGGGAGGGAAGCGCAGCGTGGTGAGGCACCTACCCCAGGGCAGCACCCTGCGGCACGGGGCTGTGTGAACAGGCAGCTACTGGCAGGGCAAGGGCAGGTACATACCACACTCCAGGTACATACTCTCTGTGAGACCGGGAGAAGCCCAGCAACCCTCAACTCCAACCCCCCTGCAGTGAACCCCCAGCAGGGGAAGGGTCTCGTGCTTACCCCCCTCCCTGCTCCAATCCCCTTAGCCTCGGCCTGCTGCAGCAGGATCAGTCCCTGCCACAGCAAGACCAGCCCAGTGGGATACGGAGCTGGTTTTGCTTGGTGAAACATCTAGCTCTGAACTGGGCCAGGGCAGACCTGCACTGGGGGATCCACCCGCAGAGAGCAGGGCAGGCCTGACAAGGCTGGGCTCCAGCACGGGGCCCACCTCTGCCCTGTCCAGCCAGCACCAGCAGCTCTGCTCTTGGGCTGCTGGGAGAGGGCAGCGCTCCCCAGGAGCGGGCAGGATGACGTCCCCTGTGCAGACAGGGAACACGAGGTGAGAGGTAACTGGGACTTGCACACAGCAGAAGCACCAGGAAGTAGGTGACACACACAGGCCACGCACATCCTCGGGGCACAACTGCCCAAGAGGCTGCACCAAATCCATCCACAAGCTCCTACCCAGGCACACAGCTGGTTCTCCCCACGTCTCATGCACACACGGCATCGCTGGGTGGGACAGGAGGTGCTGGCCCTTCCCCTGCCACCCTGCCTGCAGCAAGCAGGGCACTCCAGCGATGGTCCCTGCACAGGGGGTGATCAGGTATAGGCTCCTTACCCTCTTCCTACAGCTGCAGCTTCCTGCGCTGCACCCCAATGCTGCCCACAGGGTCAGGGAAAGATGGGACCCCAAAAGCTGTGTGCACACACAGTCTGTAACCTCACCAGCCACGGCACCTGGGTCAGTGTCCAAGGGCCAAAGGATGCCCAGGCATAGCTGTGCCAGCCGGCTTGCCCTCAGGGGCAGGGGTCCATGGCACATGGCAGCCCCTCACCATGGCCATGTGGCTCTGCTCAGGGTAAGGAGCGTGGATGACTCAGCCAAAGAGCATCATCCTCCCACCCATTTTGGGGGCACCGGGGCTGCCCATGCAGCAGGCACCTGCCTGCAACACAGGCCTCAGCGCTGCCCTGCCCTCGCCCTCCCCTGCCCACTCCTGTCCCCTCCGGTGCTGCGGCCACGGGGACAGAGGAAGGCCCAATGCTTACAGGCTGCCGGCGAGGGAGAGGAGGCAGGATCAGGCCTGCAGGATATTTGGGAGGGGGAAGAGGAGAGTGCACTGCCAGCTCGGGAGCAGCAGTTCGTTACCCTCCCCCACCCTCTAAAAATAACCGGCTCCCTCAGCCCAGCGCACCCATCCCCCTGCCTGCACCGCTGCCCGCGTCCCTGCGGGCCGGGGTCCCCCCGCGGGCAGGGGCCCTCCTGCCTGCCCCGCAGGATTTGGCAGGTAAGCCCGGCCCAGGAGCAGCCAGGCTGGACAGGCCGGGGCAGGGTTACGCTGGATTCACGACGGCAGCAGGGAAAGTGCCTCCCTGCCCCCTCTGTCACCCCGGGAGGGGACCAGCCACCCGGGAGCCCCCCGATCCTCAGCCTCACGCCTAGAAAGCAGGAGCGGCTCCTCTCCAGCCCACGGGGGAGGCAGCTCTGACCCACATATGATTTGAAAACCTATTTCTAGCCTGCGGATACCGAGGGCTTAAGGAAAGCTCTCCCGCCCTGCGGGGGCAGCCCCGGGGACCAGGAACCGGGCTGGCAAGTGCCCGGGGCGTTTGGGCCAGAAGAGCAGGCGGGTCCGGGGCGGGAGATGCTGCACAGGGCAGAGGGCTGGGTGGGAAACGGCCCCCGGCCCCTCCTGCTGCCACGGGGCCCGGACGGCTCCCACGGATACGGGATGGAGCGGGGCAGGAGCGACCCAACTGTTGCTGCCCCACGAGGGAGCCGCCGGGCTGGGCCCACGCCGGGGCTGGGGACCGACGTGCCGGCAGCCGGGGCACTGCGCGGCCGCTCCGGGGGTTCGTACCCCGACGGCACCGGCGCTTCGTGCGCCCCGCAGCCCCACGCCAGCGGACACCGCCAGGCCCGCACCCGGCACCGCACCACCGCCCCTCCGCAGGGCCCGGCCGGCGCCGGGAGAGCGGGGACCCGGGGGAGACCCGGCCTCGGGGGCGGGGGGTGCAGGGCGTGGTATGAGGGGTCGGCTCCGCACCCCTCCTGCGTGGGCTCCCTCCGGCCCCCGCAGCTGCCCCGGGGAGCCTCCCCCGCCCGCGGGCCCCGCCTCACCCCCCCGGCGGCCGCAGCTGCCCAGGGCTGCGGGGGAGCCCCGGCCCCGCCGCCCCCGCGCTCACCGGGCTGCGCCGCTTCAGCGTCACGTTCTTCCAGAGCAGGAGATGGAGCTGGTGCAGGAACCCCATGGCCGGGCCGGGCCCAGCCCCGCCACAGGGGCTCCCCCCGCTCGGCTCCGCCGATCACCCGCCGCCCACCGCCATGCCCCGCCGGGCCGCCGCCGCCTCTGTCCGCGGGAGGGAGGGAAGGAGGGAGCGAGGGAAGGAGCGGGCCGGCCTCCGGCCCCGGCTCCAGCACCGGCCCGGCCCCGCCGCGCCCGGCCCGGCCCGGCCAGGCCCGGCCTAGCGCAGCACCGCCCCCGGCCCGGGGCCGCCCGCCCGCCGCCGCCCCTTAAAGGCACCGCCGGGCCCAGGGCAGGCCGGAGCGCCGCCGCGGCTCTGCCGGGCCCAGAAAGCGCCGTCGGCTCGGGAGGGCCCCTGGGGCTCGGCCGCCAGATGGGCGCTTGCGGGCGGATCCTGCTCCTCCCGGGGAAACCGAGGCACGGAGCCGCGGGGTGCGGGCGCTGCGGCACCTTCATGTCCCCGGGAACGGCCCGTCTGGGAGCGGGACTCGTGCCCCGGGGACGGGCCGAGTTGGGGAAACCCTCCAGACCCCAGGAGCTGCCCCTGGAGCTGCCCCTGCCCCTCTCCGAGCCAGAGACATGGAAAGGTCACACCCCCCCACACCCCCCCAGCCTCTGTTGCGGCCCCTCCAGGACAGATTTGCCTCAGGGGAGCTGGTTGCTGTGAAGTTCTGCACGGGAGGGTGGCACTGGCATTGCTGACCCCGCGGGCTGCCTGCCCCTGCCCAGGCCCAGCTGCGCACAGCTCCTGCCCAACTGATCCCACAGACAGGTGGGGGGTGTCCACACGTGTTCTTGGAGGGGACCAACCTGCCTGCAACAAAGCTGTACCCACAGCCCAGCTGGAACTCCAAGGCTGGGAAGGGTGCCCTCAACAGCAGTAAGCATCGAACCAGGCCAGCTCTCTGTCCTTCCATCCACCCATCATCCATCCATCCACCCTATCATCCCTCCATCTGTCCATCCCTCCCTCCACCCACCATCTTTCCATCCATCCTTCCATCCCTCCCTCCCTCTTCCTATTCCTCCAGTTATCTTCATTTCAGGTCCTGTCCCTCCCTCCTCCCTAGCTGTCCGTAGCCACCTCTCTCCTCTCCTTCGCCCCTCGCCTTTCCTGCCTCTATCTTTAACCATCTCAGTCTCTGCACTGCTTTCAAGGCCAAGTGCAGCCAGGAGCTGTGAATAACTTGTTTGGCTGCCCCAGCCCCAAGTGGTGTTGCCAAGGGTGACTGCGTTTTGGGCAGGCTCTGCAACAGCTGCCCAGGCACTAACAAAAGCTCTCCTTGTCCTGCCACAAAGCGCCATTATTCAAAAAACTTCTGGGCAAAACATTGCGCCGAGGTGAGGGAGGACAAGGGAAGCCCAGCGGGGGGGGGGGGTATGCGGTGGTGGAGAGGCACCTTGTTGCCCCGGCTCAGTGCCCTGGGGAGGAAGGCTGTTTTGGAAGGGCTGCAGGGTGTGCGGGGCAGGTATGCAGGCAGGCATGTGGGCAGCAGAGCTGCCTGGTGTCAAGAGGAGTTTTGCAGGGGGTGGCCAGGGCTGGCTCAGCGCCTTTCCACCTGCAGCCCACTGACATGAGTAACCTGGGGCTGCTGCATTGGGTTGACCCAGAGGTTTGCTGGCTTTGAAATACCGGGGAGATCTGGTGTCGAGGTAAGCCGGGCTGTGGGGGTTCAGCCAACGGGCTCTCCAGCCCCAGACCTTGCTCCAGCAGCCCCAAGTGCAGACTTGGGCCCTGGGGAAGGAGGGATGCATGCACCCCTGGCTCCTCCCAAGGGATTGCACGTGGGTTGTCCCCACCCCACACTAGAAACACCTCACAAACCCCTACCCTGCCGCAGAGTGGGTCCCCAGCTCAGAGGGGCACGGAGGAGAGGATCATGGGTGGGGCTGTGGGCGATGTGGACTCAAAGCCCTGACCTGCGTCCCCTGCCTCCTTCCCTCCTGCTGCCCCTGGGTGGATCTTGGTGAGCTTCACAGCTCCTCTTCTTCTAGGCAAGGCCACAAAACCCCACGAGGGGCCAGCAAGAGACAGATCCAGCGGCGAGCCGTGGGGCAGCACAGCCCAAGGACCCGGTGGCCCATCTCCTCCAGGGACCTGGTGCCCTGAAGCCTTGGAGACCTGGTGGGCCATCTCCTCTGTGGGCCTCAGGCCCTGAGGAGGCCTCCTTGCCCGCCCCCCACACCCAGTCTCTGGGGGCTTCCTTGCAGGGGGGTCAAGATCCTCTGTCTCTGTGGGGCCATCTGCAGATGGCAGCACCCACCCACACAAAGCTCCCTGCTCTGTGCTGATGCCTCTGGCGTTACCTGACCGTCTCCTGGCCTGGCCCTGGGTACTGGGGGCTTCAGGCCCAGCCCACCCAGCTCCCAGCCTGGCTTGGCACTGTGAGGCAGCCCCAGCCTCCGGCACCATGCTGCCATGTCCCTGGGCTGCAGGGGTTGGGGTGTCAGGACTCAGTGGGTGCAAGGCATTGTCCCTGCCCTGTCCTGGGACAGCACCTGGGGTACATGACTACAAGTGCCGGGGGAAAGCTCCCCCCTGCTCCACCACTCATCCTGTAACCCGTGCGGAAACCTTGTGGCAGATGCTGACCCTGTTGCTGTCCCCCTGCCGAGGGGAGCGGCCCTGTCTGGTGTGGTCTCGTCCCTAGGGCTGTGCAGGGGGGGCTGGGGACAGCTGCAGGGACAATGCTGGCAGCCCGGCCAGGCAGGGAGTGCCGCCGGCAGGGCTGGGGCAGGCCGGGTTGGGAACGGTGCCCCGTGGGCTGTGTAGCACCTGTATCTGGGCTCTCAATCATGCAGGGCAAGACATGCAGAAAGCGGGCGAGAAAAAATAACAGGAAACAGGGGACATGGTCGGGGAGGAAAAAACACCCAGCCCCAGAGCTACAGTTGGCCTCCAAGGGCTGCCAGGGTGGCACTGAAACCACAGAGCCCTGCTACACCCCGGCATGGTGGCATGGCGCTGTGCCCTTGCCTTGCTGCCATCCTCACTCCCAGGACCCAGCAGCTGGCAGGAGCAAGTGTGCGGTGGGGGTGCAGACCCCTCAAGCAATCCGAGGACCCTCAGGGAGCAGTCAGAGGCCCTGCTTCCAGCTCTGTGTGTGCCAGGGCATGCCCCTGCCAGCTTCAGGGACAGCGCTGCATGCCGCAGCTGTCCCTGCCTCAGTTTCCCCATCTCATTTCCCCTGCCAGGGCTTTCGGGGAGACTCAGTGCCCAGACAGCAATGCCAGCAAAGAAAACAACCAAGCACATGGCCAGACTGGAACGGGGGCAAGGCCACAGCCCAGGCATGGGATGCAGCTCTCTGCACACATGTGCCCACTTCCCCTTTCGGCCAAAAACTGCCCGGCCAGGGCAGGTGCCTGGGGCTTGGCAGCACTGTGGAGCTGCTGGTGCCACTTTAGATGATGGTTTCAAGATGAGTCAGTGGGAGTCAAAGTCATGTTGGCATCCTGTTTTCAACCAGTCTGTGGGTGGCAGATAGGAGGCACCTTGGCAAGGCTGAGGACAGGGCCCTGCCTGCATCCGTCCAGTGCAGGCAGGGCATTCAGACCCCAGCACATGCACTCAGCAAGGTGCCAGCTCCTTCCCAGCACCCACTGGGAGAGAATCACTCACAGCCCTGCTGTGGGCACAGGCAGTGCCAGCGGCAGCACCAGGCTGACGTTCGGGGGCTGATGCCCCCCTCCATCCCTACCAGCTCTGCCGTGGGTGGCAGCAAATACTCAGGAAGCACCTGGTTCCAGTCCGAGCTGAATGAGCATCTCGCTGTTGGGCTACTCCTGCATGATCTCAGAGGGAGCTGCATGTGCCAGGAGCGTGCAGTCAGACCCAAAAATCCTGCTTTTGATGATGATGATGATAATGAAAATAATAATAATGTTTTTGCTGGTCTCAGCAAAATAATGTTTGTGGGGTGAGTTTTGGCACAAAGCTACCAGCTAACAGAGTTGCCCCATGGGCTCAGTACAGCCCTGCCGGGCAGCTTTACCCCCTGCACAGCCATGGCTCCAGCAGGCAGCAGTGCGGGCAAGAGGGCTGCAGGCAGAGCAGCCCACTGGGGCTCAGGACCCTGCCTCCAGGGCTGAGTGCCCAAGGACAGGGCAGGGTGACAGGGTTTAAGCATGGGTCTGGGATCTCTACCCACTGTCCCCTCCTCCGTGCTACCCCCATGCCTCCTCCCTGTCCCCACTCTGCCATGGGGACAGGAACCCAGGAACCCGGCCGGGGAAGGTGGCCAGTGTGGGCATGGACCCAGTCCCTGGCGGCTTGGGAGGGGACCCTTCACACCACGGGGTGTGCTGGAGAGCCCTGGTGCAGTGCAGGGACATGGGGCCATCCCCCAAACCTCAAACCGGGGATGGCTACCTCGGAAAACTGCAGCCTGGCCAGGGCACCGAGGCACCCACTCATCTATGGGGGATGTGCTCAGCCACAGGGCACCCACCTGGCTGTGGGGCATGCACCCCTCCATGGGGCACCCACTTGGCTGTGGGGCACGCACCCGTCATGGGGCACCCTGCCAGATAAGGGACATGTACAAGCCATGAGGCACTTGCCCAGCCACGGGGCACTCACCTGGCTGTGGGCAAGCACAGGCCCCAGGGCAACGCAGCCAGCCATGGGTCACACCGCTGCCCGTGTGCACAGGGGAAATGCTGGGAGGGGACTGTGCCAGCTGCTGCACGCAGCAGGAAGGACCCGCTGTGGGCCCGGGACTAGGCCAAACCGCAGAAAAGAGGAAGCCCTCAAGTGCCCCAGCCCAGTGCCAGCAGACACACGCAGGCACCTTGCATGCCACCACACCAGCCTTTCCCGGGTAAGTCTGAGCTCAGCACCGCTGCCTGCCACAGGGAGAGGGGCTGAGAAATGGGTTGACTCCTGGCAACTGGAGTGGAGTATCCTCCCCCAGAGCATCCTCAAAACCAGGGCAGCATCCCTGCTGCCAGGGACTGGTGGGCAGAGGGACCTGAAGCACTGGTGTGCAGTGCAGGGAGCCAGCAAAGCTTTCCCAACCCTCCCCACTTTGGATGCCAGGTTTTTCTGGAGCCTAAACTTAGCTCGTGTATTTTCTCAGGACAGACGGAATGGGCCAAGGCAGGGAGGGGATTTTTTGCAGAAGAGCTGTAGCGGCTGGGGTGAGAAAGCAGGGCACCACTTTCCAGGAGGCTTTAAAATCACGGTGGAACCAGCACAGCTCTGGCTGGCTGCAGGGCTTGGACAGACAGCATGTTTTCAGAGGTTACCTCGGAAGGGAAATCACCTTTGGTTTCCCTTCCAACACCATGGATGGTCCCAACTAACACCACGTATGGCCTGTGGGCACTAAGCCCTGCACAGGGGACCAGTGCTCCCAGGTGGGCTCGAGCTGGCAGCTGGTCCCCAGCCTGGTGGAGCATCGCCCTCACTGCCTCTGCCATGCTCTCTGTTCCCTGGTTAAAGCGCAGCCCTGCCAGCGGAGCCTGAGGCAGGCAGATGGGCACCATGGCCGGGAGAGCATCTCACAGCTGAGGTTCCCGTGTGCCTGCGGGCTGAGTCCCACCAGCTTCAGCTCCAAATGACTCCCTGACTGCACTGCTCCCCCTGCTCTGTCTGTGGGGCACTGGCCATCACTCTGGCACTGAGGCTGCAAGTTCCCAGCCTGCTGGGGCTCCCCATGCTCTTGGTGGCTGGGGTGAGCACCCTGAACCTGGGGAGAGCACCCCAAGCCCAGGGAGAGTACCCTGAGCCAGTCACTCCCAGGGACACCCCAGTTCATAGCTGTGACCCACGGTGTTCCCCCTCACCCTTTGGTGCGTGGTCCCATCCCTTAAACCCCCAGGCACCCTTCCTCCAAGCCTGGCTGAGACAAGGCTGGCTGCATTTCAGGCTTGACCTGCCCTGGGCAAAGCAAGAAGGGTGGAGTGGGACTGTGGCTGTTTGTCAGGTGGGGAAACAGAGGCATGGAGCAAGTACCAAGGACGGCATCCCTCCTGCGTGTAATGGGGAGCGGTGCCAGGCGGCAGGGGCGGGGGGGGACAGGTGCTGCTACCCATCGGCTCTGTACCTCCCTTTGGCAGCAGCCACGGTGGGAGGGTGACACAAAAGCCACTCTGGGGTGGGACCCGGGGGCGGATGGGGGGGAGCGCGGGGCAGGGGCCAGCAGTGATGCTGGGGCCTGGGTTTCATGGAGAAGCCCTTTCTCCATCCCCTCCAGCCCCAGTGCCTCTCACCACCCCTCGCCTACGGCAAGCTGAGCTGATGGTCCTTGGTGACCTCTCCTCTCTCCCAGGCATTAGTTCTATCACCTGAGAAGGTGACAGCCATCCCAGCAGCATGCCCCGGGCATCACCGCTGCCACGGCCACCATGGGGCCGGACCGGTGTCAAGGCAGTGGTCACGGCCGGGGTGTTTGTAACCACCCTCTGGAACCTGAGGTGCTTTCTCAACCCTTCCACGGCCTCCAGAGAAGCCCCCAAGCACCCTGAGCCACTGGTGGTCCTGGTGTGGGAATGGCCCTCGAAGCAGGTCCCCAATGTCAGTAGGGACGTTTGCCATGAGCTGTATGGCATCACAGGCTGCTTGCTCACCATGGAGCGGCGGCTCCTGAGCCAGGCAGATGTGGTGGTGTTCCCCCACACCAGGCTTCAGCCTGACAGGGACAAGCTGCCCAAGGAGAGACTGCCAGGGCAGAACTGGGTGTGGGTCTCCCTGGAGTCCCCCTCCAACACTAAAGCTCTAGCGAGATGGAACCAGACTTTCAACTGGGTGATGACCTACAGACGGGACTCAGACATCTTCATCCCCTATGGCAAGCTTGTGCCCAACCAGTTGGCCACTGTGAACATCCCCGCAAAGACCAACTTGGTGTCCTGGGTTATCAGCAACTACCACAGGACTCAGAAAAGAGCTGAAGTCTACAGAAACCTCTCCAGATATCTCCACGTGAACGTATATGGGAAAGCAAACAAAAAGCCACTTTGCAAGGACTGCCTCTTGCCAACAACATCCAAGTCCAAGTTCTACCTGGCCTTTGAGAACTCCATCCACCAGGACTACATCACTGAGAAGCTCTGGAGGAACTCGCTGATGGCTGGCACCGTGCCCGTGGTGCTGGGCCCTCCCCGGGCCAACTATGAGCAGTTCATTCCTGCAGACTCCTTCATTCACGTCGATGACTTTGGTTCCCTGGCAGAGCTGGCCACCTTCCTGAAGACCATGAACTCCAGCCGCTACCAGCAGTTCTTTGCCTGGCAGAAGAGGTATAGTGTGAAGCTCTACGCTGACTGGAAGGAGCGGATCTGCACCATCTGCACCGCCTACCCCAGCCTGCCTCACGGCCATGTCTATCCCAGCCTGGAAAGCTGGTTCAACACCTAGCACGGTGTGGTGTGTGCTGGGACCATTGGGGACACATCTGGGCAGAGGATACAGGGTTGGGGGGCCATGGAAAACCCTCCTACATACCAGGATATGGGGCAGGGAGGGATGCGGGAGCCCCAACCTCTCCTCCCAGCTTGGCTGTTGCCACACTGGCACCTTGAGCAACTCTGCATGATTTCATTTCTTGCAAAATGGGATCCAACACTGACCTACCTCACCAGGGTGCTGGCAGGATGAGAGGGTGCTTTGGAAATAAATGACACAGTGCTGCAGATTCTCTCTGCCTGTGGTGCAAGGGTTGGGCAGGGCAGAGGGCTGGCAGGGGGCTCAGGGCTCCCCAACCTTTCCTTGTGATCGCTTCATGGCCCCCCCAGCACCTTCTGCTGGTTGGCAAAGCCCCAGTGACAGAGGCTTCACAGTGACATTTCTGGCTGGGGTGGAGAAGCCGAGCTCAGGGCAGCCCAGAGGGGCCGGAAAGCACAGCCTCTGCTCCGCCACTTCCTGGCACAGGCGACAGCACCCATTTTCCCCACCCACCCCCACTCTCAAGCTGTGGACTGGCAGGACACCGGATGCTTTCGAGACCAATCTCAGCCTGCTCAGTGCCAGGCTGAGTCAGAGGGATGCTGTGGTTTCTCACTCCCCTGCTGTGCCACCCAGGAAGCCAGCGAGGTGGTGGCATCTGCAGCCTCACAGCAAGCCGGAGCAAAGCCGGTCCCGTGGGCACCCTGTGGTACCACCAGCAGCCCCCTCTGTGTGCCCCTGGCACTGCCAAACCCCTGTACACCCCACATCACGCGTGCACCACGCACCCCAGGACCCACACTACCAGCATCCTGCAGTGCTGGACCCTGTGCCACACACCCCCTGCACCCGGGGCACCCTGCGCCATGCACACACCCTGCACCCTGGAGCACACACATAATGCGCCCTGTGCCATGCACACACGTTGCACACTTGACACCCTGCAGCACACACACTCTGCAGTGCACACACCCTGCACCCTGGGCATGGGCAATGCCCAGGCACCCCGAGAGGAAGCACCCAACGGGGATCAGTGGCAATGTTGGGGCTGGGTGACAGGACCAGGGGATGGGACATGCTCCATTCGTGCCTTGCCCCAGTGCCCCTCAGCTCAGTGCCATCAACCCCCTC
Organism: Athene noctua; assembly: GCF_965140245.1. NCBI lineage: Eukaryota > Metazoa > Chordata > Aves > Strigiformes > Strigidae > Athene > Athene noctua. The sequence continues at coordinate 12,995,796 of NC_134056.1, read as the reverse complement.
AATTTAAACAACTCATTTTTTCACCGGTTTCCCCTGGTTTCCCTTACTGCAGCCCTGAAGTCGCCGTGAGCTGCCGGGTGCCCCCCAGGACCTGCTCCCCGTGCCTGAGGTCAGCGGGGCTCAGGAACACGGTGACACCCCCCCAGCAGAGGGGGTTGGCCCTTCACTACATCCTCGGGGGCCGTTCACCCAGCCCAGCCCAGCCTAGCCAACCTTCCCTAGGCTGCAGTTTGATGGGCACACCGTGCTATTTTGAGTTCTGCGGCTTCCGATTTGCTTTGTCTTCTGGGTCAACTGAAAACGGAGCAGGAGGGGTCTCCAAGCACCCCCCAACAGGGCACTGGAGCAGCAGGATTTGGGGGTCCTGCAAAGGGTTGGGGCTCCTGCCTGGCTGGCCTTTTGCTGGAGCAGAAAATCAGGTGGTGGAAATGTGGAGAAGAAAACCTCAGGGAGGTAACGTCCTTCCCAGGCTTTCTGCTACTAACCCCGCTGCTCTTCAGGCTCCAGCACCCCCACCCCACCCACCCCCACAGTGCCAGGCAGCAAAGGGGGGCAGTTTCCAGTGGGTGCCATGCCTGGCTCTGCCCCCACCCTGCGGGCAGGCAGGGATGTGGCCCGGACACTCAGGCACTGGGCAGCAAGTGGGACACAGGGCGAGCCATGGGCATCCTGCCCTGTGTGGTCCCTGGCCCTTCACAGGGTCCCAAGGTGCCCTGTGAGCAGCTGACCCCACTCCTTGCCTGGTCCTTGGGAAGCAAACCCATTGTTTACCAGCAGCCGAGCTGAAAAAGGGGCTTTTCATAAGTTTTTCCCTACAAGCTGGGTAATTTCACTGCTTCTGCTCAGGGGCAAAACCCCTTGGGGGTACAGGCTGGTGGCAACCCGGTCTGCAGAGGCGATGGCAGTGAAAAGTGGTGTCATCCCCCAGACGCTTCATTCTCCTGGCTGGGCTAGCACCTATCCCCACCAGCTCAGGCCCTGGTGCCCACCCTGACCTGCCTGGCTGGACCACACACATGGGAGCATCGCTCACCATCTGGGAGCCCCGCGGTGAGGACAGCACAGGTGTCCTGTACCTCCCCTGCCCACCCCGGGGCTGGGAACCCGGCAGCTCCCACTACAGCCCCACCTGGTCCTTCCCTGCCCGCAGGGACCACTGGAGCACCTTGTGCAATCCCACTGGGCTTCCACCCTTCCCAAAGCAGCCTCCAAGACCATTCTTGGTGGCAGGCTGGGCTGCCAGCAGCCAAAAGCCGGGTGGTGCTGGCCCGATGGGGACAGGTCAGCCCAATTTTGGTGCAGTCCAGCCCCACCATGCCCTTGCACGCAGCCAAATCCACACCACTGGGCTGCCTGGCACCATGCAGCAGCAGGGACACAAGGAAAGGGATAACTCACACTCATGCCCCAAAGAACTGAGATTTATTTCATTGCCAGAAGGAATATGATTAAGAAAACAAAAATATAAAAATCATCAACTACAGCAGGCTCAAAGGCACAGGGGTGCTAGCAGCATGGACAGGACAGTGTTGGCCCCTCTGGGCTGGGAACCCCGGGGAAAGATGGTCCCTGGGCAGCCAGTTTGGGGCAGAGGGACAACGGCTGGAGCGTGGAGGGCACAGGGGACCTGGGGTGATGCTGGGCACAAGGGCCAGGGAGGATCCCCACCGCCCCCCCCCCTTCCAAAACAAACCCCATCAGGTGAAGCTCTCCTGTGCCACAGGGCGAGGGGAGGCTGGGGCTGCAAGGGTTCACCGAGGGCTCACTGCCAGCCCCACGCCCCAGTCCTTGGCTTGCCCCAGCTGCCCGGGAGGGTGGGCAGAGCCGCTGGGGACCCTGGCCCTGGGCACAGTGTGCCAGCCCCGCTCTACGTGACAGGGAGGAGGCACCTGGGAAACTAGTAATCACTACAAAGATTTTTGTTTTTTAAAAAACTACAACCAAAAACCATTGAAAAAAATAATAAAACCACTCCCCCCACCCACACCCTTCCCTCCTCTCAAAAAAAAAAATCTAAAAAATACTTTTTTCTGGGTCTTGAAGGAGAGCAGCTCAGCTGGGCTGCGGCAGGGTGCTCCACTCTGGGCACGCGTGGCTACGGTGGCGTGCAGTGGGGCAGGAGCAGCTGCCACCAGGAGAGCTCTGAGGGGGGCCGACGCTGCTGGGACCAGTAAACTCACATAACTGGGAAGGGCTGGGAGCAACGGCAGAGCAGGCACCATCCCCGTATCAGGCTCCCAGCCCTTCCCCTGCCCCTCATGCCCCAAAAGCCCCAAGGCAGCCCAGGGAGTGCCCTGGGAGCAGGAGCGGGGCCGTGCCTGTGCCTTCTCAGGACGAAGTGGAGGGGAAGCTTCCCCCCCCCGAGAGCCAGCCCAGCCGTGGTGTCGGGGCGGCACTGCCACTGGCCCCGCAGCCCCTGGTTCAGTGGCTGCTGTTGCTCATGGAGAGCCCAGGCTGCAGCGCTTGAGGGAACATCTCAGCTTTGTGGAAGGGCGGCATGTAGACGGGAGGGGAAGGCGCCAGGCTGTAGCCCTGGGACGTCACCGGGATGGGCAGGCCGGTGGGCATCAGGGACTGGTTCATGTCATACATCGCTCCCTCCGCCTCGTTGCCGAAGGGCAGCAGCAGCCGTTTGCCTTTCTGACGCCGGTTGCAGAACCAGACCCGGACCACCTGCAAGGGAGGGGAGATGGGGAAGGGTGAGAGCCCAGATGCTGTGCGTGTGACAAGGAGACCCTTCTGCTGGTGGCATCTCCACAGCCCCCTGACCCGCCAGCACAGCCCCCTCCCTGCCACAGCTCCTCCTCAGGCTGGGCTCAGACAGGTAGATGGTGGCTACCAGCTACGGCCACTTTCTCACAGCTTCCAGTACTGAACTGGCCTGATGTGAGTGGCTCAGGAACTGTGGCCATTTGGGGCACCCATCCTCCGAACCCTCCCAACATACGTCTTTGTCCAGGTTGAGGTCCTCAGCAATTTGGGAGATCTCCTGGGGACTGGGCTTCACGCACTTGCGGAAGAAGCTCTCCAGTGTCCCCTTCACGTTGGTCTCGATGCTGGTCCTGCGTTTTCTCTTCCGGGCTTGGGCCAACACTTGCTCCGCATTGCACATCTGGAAATGAGAGAGGCCACGCACTTGTGGTGACAGAGCTCGCAATGTCCCCACCAGGCCCTGGACACACAGGCTGCAGGGGTCTGGTCTGGGAGGGATGGGCACAGGCTGTGACTGTCCCACTGAGTATCACCCCACTGTGACTGGGGCCATTCCCAGTGTCCCAGCACTGCCTACGGCTGGAGCAGGGGGTTGGACACAATCTCTCTGCATCCCTCCAGGCTCCTCAGGGACCATCATCTCCAGCTTATCAGAGATTCCAGCAGGACCTGGCTGCTCCGAGACGGGAGCTGCCAGTTGTCACAAGGTGCCTGGGGGCGGCATTTGGGGTCCCCCCAGCCTGGCAGCAGGTGATAGCCAGTGGATACGGTTCCCTCTACAGCTGGACTGAAGCCGTGGCAGCAAGATGTTGCTGTGGACAAGGAGCCTGCTGCTCCCCTCCTCCCTCCCAAAAAGCAAAGTGTAAAAGGGAGAAGCTGCAGCCTGAGGGCTCACTGGTGCGCAGCGCCCTGACTCCCAGCCCTCCCCAGCCCCGTACCTCTTGCATGTTGTCCGTGTTCTCTGCCTCGTTGAGCCAACGCTGCAGCAGTGGCTTCAGCTTGCACATGTTCTTGAAGCTGAGCTGGAGCGCTTCAAAGCGGCAGATGGTCGTCTGGCTGAACATCTTCCCTGCACGGGCAGGCAAGGGAGGGTGTCACACACCGCTCCTGCCCCGGGGTATCTCCCACCTCCAGAAGCCCCCCAGGATCCCTATTCCAGCATCCCCTGTCCCAGCATGCCCAGGAAAGGCATTCTCCCTGCTGCTTCAGCAGGGATTTAAAGCACTGAAACTCTTCAATAAGCAGCTGTAGCTATTTTAAACCAGTTTCTTGTTATCAAACCCATCCAGCTTGAGCGAGTACTTAAAACAGGGCCCTGGAGCCCTGGGGCTGGTGCTCACCGACTCCTTTTCAGGTCGTTAAGGAACAGAAATCTCCATAGCCCGGGTGCTCCATCCCCCTCCCAGGCCTCTCCCTTCCCTCCGGGGGTAGGGCGCAGACGAGGACCCTTACCGTAGAGGGTGCCCAGCGCCAGCCCCACGTCAGCCTGGGTGAAACCCAGCATGATGCGCTTGTGCTTGAGGTCCTTGGCGAACTGCTCCAGCTCTTCGGAGGTTGGCGCATCCTGGCAGGGGCAGAGAGATAAACAGAGGGGACAAACTCATACCCAGGGGCTGCCATGAGCGGGCTCTGTCCGTGTGTTGGGGTCAGCGTGAGACAGGGATGGGAGCAGGAGAGGGCACATCCCCTCACCGGCGGCTGCCACCTCTGGGTGATGGGGTGGGCAGCAGGTTTTTCCCCAACAAGAGGCTCTGCTCAGGGACCCCAAAGTGCCTCTGCCCTGCCCCACGCAGGAGCCTCTGGACATCCCCCGACCACGGCACACCGCCCAGCTCACACGACGCTGGTGTGGCGGTGGCACAAGGGCCCGGGGACAGAAAGCAGGTTCCGGGATCACCCAGAGCTCCTGCTCTGCCCCAATACGCCCTGGGAACGTCCCCTCTGGCCCCAGGCTCAGACCCTCGTGGCCTGACCGGAGGCAGCACCGATGGGCGCATTTGCTGATGGCCGCAGCATCGCCCCACTCCCACGACAGGTCCCTGCGGGCTCAACTATCCCGGGGTGTGGGCACCCACCTCCCCACGGCTCTCGAGCACGGGGCAGCCCCTTGCCAGCCCCTCTCCCGCCTGCGCCCAGGGCACGTGAAACGGCTCAGATGAAGCGAATGATGAAAGCCCCCGTGACTCGAGTGAGATTCTAACACCTTTATTATACTGCCAAGCTCTTCCCTCCTAGAAAGCTGCTTACCCAGGTGCTTCCCTTCCTCCCTACAGCGCAGCCTCCAAGCGCTGCGGCGGCATTTTGCAATCTTTTAGCACATTTCCAGCGCACTGTCGGATTCCACAGACGTCTCTCCTGCCACCAAGTCTCGTTTTTTAATTCCTGGCGTACCTCAGCAGCCCTCCCTGCCGCGGGGCAGCCCTCAACCATCCCTCAACTGCGTAAGACCATTCCTCGGAACCCAGCACGGCACGCTGCGACCCGGGGGACGCGCATCCCTCCACGCATGGGAGCTCCTGAATCCCCGTGGCAGGTACCCGGCTGCAGCCCCGCAAACCCAAACGACATGCCCGCACCAACCCCCTGCAACTGCAGCCAAGCCCGGCATCATCTGCCGCTGCTACCCCCGAGGCGCGTTTGACTGGGAGGGACGGGCTTATGTTATGCCAAGATTTGAAAAATGTTAAAAACAACCCCAAAATACAACTGCCAGTCACGCTGATAACCACCGCCGCTACCCTCCGAGCCGCCTCCTCCCCCCCACCCCGTCTCCGGGATGGCTCTGCCCGGTCCCGGCAGCCGTCGGAGCCCGCGGAGCCCCGGGAGGAGCGGCCGGGGGCAGCCGCCGTCCCCGCACGGCCGGGGATTGCTGCCAGGAGCCGGGCTACGGCGGGGCAGAGCCCGGGGGGGCCGCCCTGCGCTGCTCTCAGATCCCGCCAGAACCGGACTTCAGCAGCGCGTACAACCGACGGCCCCGCGGCCCCGCAGCGCCACGTCCGAGGGACGGTCAGCGCCAAGTCCCCAGAACCACCTTCCTCACCCCAAAGCGGCCTCGCCGAGGCGCTCCCCTCGCGGACCAGCGGGTCCAGCGTGGACGAGCCCCGGCGCTGGGACACGTCGGGCCGCTTTAGGGCTTCTCCCGGGGGTGGCCAGGCTGCTCCCTTGCCCCGACGGGGCGCCCAGGCTCCGCTTCCTCCCTCCGCAGCGGCACCGGGCCCGGAGCGCCCGGCACCCCCGAGGAGTGCCGGGGCAGCCCGGCGGCCGGGCGGAGGGCGGCCCGCCCCGTCCCGTCGGGTCTCACCTCGTCGCCGCTGTCACTCGAGTGTCCGCCCTCGCTGGCGGCGCCGCTGGAGCTGCCGCTGCTGCCCAGCCCGGAGGGGCCGCCGGGGCCCGGCTGCAGGGCGGCGGGGCAGAGCTGGGGGCCGGGGAAGGCGGCGGCGGCTCCGGGGAAGGGCGGCCCGGGCAGGGCGGCGGTGGCGGCGCCGGGGGGCGCGGGCCCGGCCCAGGGCGGGGCGGGCCAGGCCGGGCCGCAGCAGGCCGCGGCGCGGGGCTCGGGCGAGGGCTGGCGGCAGGGCCGGCCCGGGCGCGCCTCTGCCTTGACGGGCGGCCCGGCGGGCGGGGGCAGCCAGGCGCGGGCCGGCGGCGGGTCGCGGGCGGCCTCGGGCTCGGCGGCGAAGGGGAAGAAGAGCGGCTGGGCGGCCGCCCCGTCGAAGCCGCCGCGGGGAAAGGGCGGGCCGGCGTCGGGCAGGAGGCCGAAGGGGGCGGCCGGCAGCCCCCCGTCCGGGCTGAACATGCTGCCCGCGGCCCTAGGGCTCCATGCGCGGGCTGCGGGGTCGGCCCGGCCGCCCGCCGGCCGCTGCCTCCCTGCTGCGGCGCCGCCGGGGCTCTGAGGGCGGCGGGGCCGGGCCGGGCCGGGCCGGGCCGGGCTGTATGGAAATAGGCGCCGGCCCCATTGGCCCCGCACCGGTGGGTCGGGCGTGAACTTGATCCCCGGGGGGGGCGGGCAGCCCTGGGGGGGCGGGGGGGGAGGGGGGGGAAGGTGCGATGGACGGTGGGCTATGGCCCGCTCGCACCCTTCCCCTCGGGCGACGGGGAGCAGAGGGCCGGGGCCGGCCCCGTGGGCGAGTGGTACCGCTGCGGGGTCTCGCCCCCCTCTGGGCCCGCTCGCCCCCTGTGCAGGCAAGGGCAGAGCCCCCCGCACAGCCCGGGGGTGCTCGGTGGGGCCCACGGCTCCAAGTGTTGGGGCAGCACCAGCCCCAGGGTCCCCCCACCTGAGAACTCCCCAGTGCCACGGAGCCGGGATTGCTCTGGGGAACAGGGCGACCACCACGGCGTCAGCCACGTCTGGGGGTGCAGGCGGGGGTGGGCACCTGCCCAGGGCCGCAGCAGCCCCCTTGCCACAGGGAGGAGGACGAGCCCTGGGGACACGGGTGCCATGGTGCGGCGGGAGGGCTGTTGCGAGGGCTCGGCCACCCCGTCACCCCTCTGTGAGTGGGGCCTCACGGCTCTGCGGGGCGCCCCGCAGTGTTTCACAGATGGAGCTGGGGCGCCTCAGCTCCCTGAGGCCCGCTGCCCCTCTCCCCTCCCTTGCCCCGCTGAGGAAGGCTGAGCCTTGCGGGGAGTGCGTCCTCCCCGGAGGCCTGTGCGGGCAGAGAGGCCCCGGAGCCCTGGGTGTGCCGTGAGGGAGCTAATTGCAGCCCTGGCTATCAGGCCCATCTGCTCCACAATGGAGCACGCTTGAGATTTTCTCTATCTTAAGGGCTTTCCTCTCACACCGCCCTTCACAACGGCGCGATTGGGGCCGGCTCCAGGCATTTCCCCTTCCCTCCCTCCCGCCTCGGCACCGGGAGCTTCCCCGATGGTGACGCTGCAGCCGCATCAGCCTCTGCTGGCATCTGCCTGCCCGGCGTCGGTTCCTGGGGACCGGCAGGCGCTGGCGGCGTGGACACCCCCTGACCTCGGCCAGAGCAGGGCGAGGGGTGACCCTGCTGCCAGCACCGCTCCTTGTTTATTAACCCGGATTACCGGGAGCCTGCTGCTGTCTCGCACGGGAGATATGCTGAAGAGATAGGCTGAAGAAGCCTCCCCCGCGGCGGTGGGATGGGGATGGGCTGCTGATGGGACTGGGGGGAAGGTGCTGGGTGCTGGTTATGAAGCGCTTGCTTTGTCTCCTGGATGGGCTGGCGCCCGGGCACTCAGCAGAACGGCCTCTCCTGTGTAACACTCTTAAAAGGGAAAAATAATGACCGAGAGGATGAGGTGGAATTAAAGCCTCTTCCTAACTCCTGGCTGGGCGTGTGCCAAGCTGCTCTGGGGAGGGAGGGCAGCCCCGGGAAAATGACCTGAGGATGCAAAACCCCCTCAGCGGGGATGTGGGCAACGCTGAGTGGGACCTGCCTGGAGGGAGCCGCTGCCCAGACCTGGCCCCGCACCTTCCTCTGCAGGTGCTGGATTCTGCCGTGCCGGGGACAGGGAGAGCCGGGCCCTGGCCGGTGCTGCCGGCACCCAGGGCTGTGCAGGCAGGCCTGCCCTGCTGCCTGCCCTCTGCCAGCGGGCAGAGGAAGTCTCGCTGCGGGACTCCAATCGCAGCCATCAGCCCTGCTCCTCCCGAGCTCCCGCTGCGGCCCAGGGTTTCAGAAGATCCTTGGCCGGGCAGTAACTCCCCTTCCCTTTGATTTATTGTTCCTGGGCCAGACCCCCTCCTCCTGCCAACCTGCTCTTTCTCTCCATCCCCCCAGGAAGCCCCCCAGCCCCCCCAGGCCTCAAACGCATTCCTGCTCCTTTCATATACAGGCGGAGGGGAAGGGAGACGTTGACTTTGAACCGGCCCCTTTGTAGGAGTGGGGCCCTTTGTGGCAGTAATGGTTTTAGCTGGGGGGATGTGGAGGGAGTCAGTGGGGTTTCTCAGTCTGTGCCCCCCCCATACATTTCAATGGGGCAATTTTGGGGGGGCTGTGCGAGGTGCCTGGTTATTGTGCGGGGCCGTTGTACACCAATGGCCAGGGCTTGGCTGTATGTCTCATCTGGGGCAGAGCCTCCTGCCTGCTCCGGGAAGAGGAAACATGTGTCCCGCCATCACCCCCATGGTTGGAACCAACTCATGCTCCAGGCTGGGGCCCGGCTTTGTGATCTGTGATGCAGCCAGGAGTAGGTGGGACTGTGCTAGGAAGAGGGGAGCAGAAAGAAGTGCATCTGTCCTCCCCAGCTCTGAGATGAGCATATGCTTGTACTCCCTTTGCTGTGTGCTCGTTTGGTGTGGGTTTGGCCCAGAGACAAGATTTTAAGAGAGTGTATGACCGCAGATGATGTTTTATTCAGTCAGCCCACCCTGTCTCCTGGGCCAGGTGATGGAGAAGCTGTCAGGGCTGTGCTGGATCCTCCTTGAGTTGCATGTCTAAGGCAAACACACACCAGGGTGGGCTACAGGCCTGCACAAGGTAGGTTGGGGTCCCATGGTCAGGAGCCAGCCGCAGTCTTCACCTCGGGTCTGTCTGAAGAGGGCTGGGCAGTGGGTTCAGCTTCAGAAGTCCCATCCCAGGGAGAAACACCAAAGCTCCTCCATGGCACCATGGGTTGCTTGGCTGAAGCTAGCCTGAGTGGACAGGATGGAGGGTTGTTGCTTCCAAACCCAGCTGAGATTATTTGGTCCAGTCCTGGAGGTCCAATTCTGTGCCCTCATTAGAAAGGCCTCTGCATTACAGAGCCTGGGGTATAATTTGGGTAGCATTCACATCACCACAGTGCCTGGACACATCAGCCGGTCCTCCCTGCTGTTTACAGCTGGAGAAACTGAGGCATGGTCAGGCTGGGGCTGAGCACAGACCTGCACCCTACCCTGGGCTGTCCTGGGATGTCTGTGGCACAGACATGATGTCCCAGGACAAATGACTCTTCTGTGCCCAGGCATGTGGTGGGGATGTGACTTCCTAGGGGGGCCCTGAGCAAGGAGGTCTTCCTGGGAGGAGCAGACAGGTTTCATTCAACGCTAGAGCTTCCCAAAAAGCTTAGGTGTTCTTTGAGAGGCTGCTGGGCTCCGAGAGCAAAGGAAGGACCAATTTGCACACCTCAGAGAGGGAGGTGCAAGGCTGGGTTTCCCCAGCGATGAGCCTTTAGGCGGTCTTGGGTGATTTGAATACTGCCCACCGGGGGCTGCCGCTGGAGACCCGAGAGCACCCATGAGTGGGACTGAACAAAGCATCCCTGATGGTGCCCGGGCGCTTTGGTGGTGAGTCAGCACCCACCCTCCAGGCTGCCGAAACCAGGAGGAGATGAGATTGTATCAGCCTGATGGGGGGCTGGTGTGATCAAAGGGCCGGGAGCAGCTCAGGCTCCACACAATGGGGGGACATGATAGCCCTTATCTGCCGGCCCCACCAAGGTGTGAAGGGCCCGTCCCCGGGGGCAAGGGGTGATGGGGGCGGGTGGGCGCTGGGTGCTGCAGGGCTGGGTGCAGGCAGGCACAGCCGGGGGCTCCCACCCAACCCTTCACTGGGAAGGCCTCTCCTGGCAAACACTGAGAAGCAAGAAAATAAACTGGTTGTTGCCTGGTCAGATAAAACCCTTGGGAAGAGTTTGGAGTCTACTCCAGCTGCAGGAGCAAGGTGGCTGCTCTGGTTATTACCTGGTGAAGGTTTTGGGATGGGGGACCGGCAGCATCCTCCCTCCCTGTCCCCACATCCCACCCTGCTCCTGACAGGAGCACTCAAGCTGAGGGCCCCGCAGCGGGGAGCTGGCCCCACACCACACACTCGCATAGGTCTCAAACATGGTCATTTAATAAAATCTCCTTTTAAAAGAACTACAGTCCATACAACAAGGGGCACAGGGTAAAGGGCAGCAGCCCACGGGTAGGGAGCAGGGCACGGGGAAAGGATCTGTGCAGTGATGGCCTCTGCCAGCAACCCCACTGGGGACAGTCCCATACCACCACTCCCCAGCACAGAACTCTGCTGCCTGCCCTGCCCGTGCCTGCCTGCACGTGCAATGGCTCCTGAGCGTGCAATGGCTCCTGTGCATGCAACAGCTCCTGTGTGTGCAAGGGGCCACCCCTGTGCAAGGCACCACCAGCATGCGACATGTCACCTGTGGCTGTGACAGGCCACAGCAGGGTCTGGCCATGAAGCCACATCTGTGAGTAAAAACCCAAAACCCATCCCGGGCCTTACGCTGGTCATGGCCAACGCACAGGGAGGTGCTGAGGAACGGTGCTGGGCTCTGAGCAAGAATGTGTTGGTGGAGGCTGGTGAGCCTGGATGCAGCCATGGGCAGTGGAGGGGTGCAAGGGGTCTCTGGAACCTGGGAGGTGCCCTGGGATGGAGCAGCAGAGGCTGTCCCCTGCCACGGAGGGATGCCCAGGGAGTGTGCCAGGCTCTGCAGGGATGCTGCAAAAGGCTCTGTGGGGCAGAGAAGCAGCACAGCAAAGCCACCGTGTCTTGGCTACCCCTCCCAGCCGCCCAAACACCTGCCAGTCTTAGTCCTTCCTTGCCTATGGCCACACAGGCTTAAAACCAAAACTCTGAACCCTTTTTCTGAGCTTTCATCTCATGGAGGCCCAGGGTGAGAGCCCAGCTGGCACCCAGGGCTGCCATGAGGAAATCCTCTGCTTCTGCCGGCACAGCCTGGCACGGGGTCCAGGCCACAGTAGCAGTGGGACTGTCTGCATCCCGGGGCCTCTGGGGAGGAGCACCCCTAGAAGGGGATGGAGCCAGTGCAGCGAGCCAAGGCAGAGCCTCTGCTCCTGCTTGGGCACGGCACATATGATGGTGCAACGTTGGGAGTGATGCCAGCATCTGCCCGAGCCTGCTCCTGCGCCCGCCCTTGGCTCCCAGAGCGGGACCCTGATGCCAGGGGCTGCCTGGGCTGGGGAGGGGGGGCAGACCAGGCACCAGAGCCTTCAGCGATGCCACCTGCTCCGAGGAATCTCCATCCCTGGCAGAGGGGCTCTGGACAGGCTGGCAGTCCTGATGTCTTCCCCTGCAGGCACGAGCATGCCTGGACCTCCCCAGCCCCTCTCCTGCTCTCCGATCCCCTCTCCAGCCCTTTCCCAGCTGCAGCCCGGCCCACAGCCTCCTCCTCCAAGCCCAATGCAAAGAGTCAGTGCTGCGGCCCCCGTTTGTGCCACGACAGCGGCGGCCTCCCCCACAGGGCTGGCATGTCCCCAAGAGCAGAGAGCGAAGGGCAAGGCAGGGACGCAATCACAGCAGCAAAGAGGACAAGGACGCTGAATACGGGGGTGATCCCCCCCCTCCCATAGCTGTTAGTGGGTGTTTATTGGGCAGGCGTCAAACAGTCTGGCAGAGCGGGGTCCGCATCTCTTGGCCCAGCTGCGGGTGCCCCTCCGGTGTTGGGTACAGAGTCCATAGCGAGCTTGGGTGGAGGAGAGGAGGGGTGTTACTGGTGCGACTTGGGGTTGGAGGGGTGTAAGGAGGAGTCGTCAAACAGCGGGTTCCTCACTTCCATTTCTCCAGTCTGCGCCGGCGGCGGACGGAGCAGGACAGGGGGAAGGAAAAGGCAGGATGTCAGAAACCAGCAGGGGTTAAGCCACCCTGTCCAAGGGGGTTTGAGTCTGAACCCCAGCCCAGCCGGGAGGAGGGAGGATGGGGGGACCTTGAGGGCTGGGATGGGGTGACACACCAGGACCCAGCCACCACCCCTGGAAAGGCGCTGCCTCACTGTCAGGAGTGGCTGGGGAGCCTGGGATGGTGTGATGATGTGTAAAACCCACGGTCCCGGGTGGGATGGGACCCCACAGAGTAGCTGGGGACCCCAGGATGGGACCCCAAGCCTGGCTGGTAGGAATGGGGTTCCTTGCCCAGACTGCCTGCCTGCCATCAAGTGCCCTTTAATGGGCCTGTAAAGACCTAATGATGACCCTTAATCTGGGCCCTGATGGCCGGGCTCCGCAGCCATTACCATGTGAAAGGCTCTTTTCAGGTCTCTTTGTGCTCTTTGTACCCAGTTGTTAGGCGCTGCCTTTCCCTGGGGTCCCCTGCCAGCCAGAAAAAGTCGTCCCCCCCCCGGCTTTGAAAGGTCACAGGTGCCCGGGTGCTGCAGAGGCACCAGGATGAGGCCCCCTGTCCCAGTGCCCAGGAGCCCGGGGTGACCATGTCCCTGGCACCACAGGGACGGCAGGTTGGGTCAGCCTTAGCTGCTCCGGCTCTCTCCTCCCGCGGCCACGGGGCAGGGCTCCCCAGGAGAAAGCCCCGTGCTGGGGCATCCGTGCCAGGGCACCCACTCCTGCCCACTGGAGGCTGCAGTGGGACCTGGCCAGGGCACATGGGGGAAGCAGAGGGGTTTGCAGCATCTCAGGGTTTCATGAAGGATGTGTTGAAAAGGCTCCTCGCGAGGAACTGCACATCCCAGTCATGTGTCAGATCCCACCCCGCACACACAGGGTTCCCCCCAGCCGCCCTGCGCCCGCCGTACCGGAGCCAGCCCAGGGCACTCATACACGGTGAAGTCTCCATCCTCATTCTCCTCGTCAGATGACGTTGAGTCTGGCAGCTTGGGCTCCTCTTTATGCCTGGGGGGAAAGGATGCAGTGAGGGGGTGAAGCCCAGGGGGACGGCACCCCAGTTAATGTGAGGGCGTGGACCACAGACTGGGTCTGCTGTCTGCTCCTGGGGCTGCTTACTTCTCCATGGAGAGCATCTGCTGCTTTTGGTGCTGGTAGTGGTACATCTGGGCGCTCTGGGCCAGAGTCTTGTCCCTGGGCTGCAGAGAGAGCAAGGACAGGCGTGGAGGCCGGGCTCTGCAGGGCCGCCAGCCTGGCTGGCGGGTGTCCCCCACTGTGGTGGGTGCCCCCCGCTGTGGGGGGTGCCCCTCAAGCAGAGCGCAGACCAAATGCCCTACAAGGAGGGACATGGGTGCCTTACCGAGATCTTATTATAGGGCAGAGGGCTGGCTGCTCGCTGTGTCGAGTAGTCTGCTTTCTGCGCCAGCCTGACCTCCTTCTGCAGCCTGCCAGGGGAGAGCAGCGCGGTGAACAGGAGCAGATGACTCCATACGGGAGACAGTGACCCCAGGGGGGCTCAGTTCTCCCACCCACATCCCTGTTCCCCGAAAGGACACCCCTGACAGGTGGCACCCCAGGCACAGCCACCTCCATCCCGCAGGGCCTGGGCACGAAGCACCAACACGCAGAGAGTGTCAGCACCCAGCGCCACAGCGATGCCCAAACCAGGCGCCACCCGTTCCCTGTGCCTGGCACGGGGGTGTCCCTACCACTGTCCTCCAGCCCCCACCAGCAGATGCCACACCTGCAGGAGGACTGGCAGGGGCAGCTATTGCCTCTCCTCCAAACCTTCCCCACCACGCCTGGGCAGCACAGGAACGAGCTCCCCTGGGCACAAGGACACTGAAAGACTGGCTGGCAGCAGCAGCCCCCAGCTCACCTGCACCAGCAGACTGCAGCCATGATCAGCGCCGAGATCCCAGCCACTGTGCACACCATGATCAGCCCTACAGAGGCGGAGGGGACACAGAGGGACAGTGGGTGAGCCCAGTGGCACAGTGCCACCAGCCCATGCTTCCCTGGCCAGGAAGTGAAACCCCCTGCCATGAGCTTCCTGTCCCGTGTCTCACCAAGCACCATGTCATCATTTGAAGGGACGGGGGATGCCTCCACTGGGTACTTCTGGACTGCAGAGGTGGTGGAGGTAGGGAGGGTGGCAGCTGCCTCGCTGCCAGCGGGATCCCGCTGCAGAAGCCCCTCTCTCAGCCCGCCGGCCACGTGCTGTCTGCTGCCAGTGGGGACTGGAGTGGCTGCAGGAGAAGGCAGAGCTGTGAGCAGAGCAGTGCCCAGGCAGTTCTGGAGGGCAAACCAACCTGGGGTGCAGGGTCTGGCTGCCGTGGGGTTGCCAGCACCGCTGCAGGGAGTGGTGGGAGTGAGGGAGCAGGCACTTACTCCTGGGTTTGACATCCTGCAGAGGGTGGGGGTGAAGAGCCTCTTGTCTGGCCAGCACATCTGCCAGAAAATCGATTTCTTTCTCCAAGCTGGGAATGGATGTTCGCCCTGTGCCAGGAGAGACATCGGGCGTGACACGGGCATCTGGGATGCTGCTGTGCCCCCAGCCCCAGGGCCAGCCCCAGCATTGCCCCGAGAAGGGGCTTTAACATCCCAGCACCAGCAGATGTGGGCGGTTTGGACTCTGAGCCCACTTGGATGCAGCACTCTGTCACACAGGTGGTCTCAAAGACCCACAGATCTGGGATCTGCACGTGTCCTCGCCACTTGGGGAATGCTTTTCCCAAAAGCTGCAGGAGCAACAGTGGCCACAGCCACCCCTGTGCCACAGCCAGTGGGTCCTGCAGAGCCCTGTAGGAGCAGGCAGGCTGCCAGCACCCGCTGCTCAGGACCTGCCCCGTGTCCCTTGCACCTGCGGCCATAAAATGGCCCTGAGCAAGGAGGTACACGAGCTGGACCAAGAGAGACAGCCCAGGGCTGCGAGGGGCAGCTCTGAGGGGGAATCACAGACCCACTGTGGGCAGTGGGGCCGTTTCAACAGCAGGCAGGGGACACCCAAATGCTGGTTTTCACCCCAAATTGTCCTGTATGGTGCAGGGGGTGGGAGCCACTCCAGAGCAGGGTTCATCCAGGGCTGTCCAGCTGGGAGCCCTCGCTCCAGCTGAGGGGCCAGCTTCTCCCAGCACCTGGCAGGATGCAGCCCCTTTGGGGAGGGGGTCGGGGTGCCCCACGCAGCAAGGACCATCAGGTATCCCCAGGGGCTGGCTGGGCATTTCAGGGGTGGCTACCCCAGCCCATGCCCCTGCACACCAGGGACCCACAAAGGGCCGGATGCCCCTTGGGCATGGGGCACAGGCAGAACCCCCACGCCAGCCTGGGGGTGCCCACCCATGGGGTGACAGTGCAGAGCAGGAGTGGAGCTGCTGTCCTCAGGCTTGCCAAGTAGAGCCAAGCTCTGACACTCACCACTCTGCTTTTAACAGGATTAAACTCAACTTCAAAGGCAGGAGAAGTCCTTGTCCCCATGCCTGCTCCCTCTGCCCCTGTGCTGTAGTATTCAGGCTGTCCCCAGCGGGAAGCCCTGGAGGGTAAATCAAGACATACAAAGGCGAGGTGGTAGCAGCAGCTCAGTTCCTGGATAATTCAAGGTTATAACAATTACAGCTCCTCTAGAATCTGTTCTCGCTCCCAGTGTTTGGAAATAAACCCCAGTTCCCTCCAGAGCCAGGCACAAAGGCCACTCAGACATCCCTGTGACTCAGAGCCACACAAGCCAAAAATCAGTTTAAAAGGGGAACACTCTTGCTTTCAACAAGTGCATGAGCAGCCACTGCCCCATGTCCCCTGGCTCCCCAAACTGCCCCCCAGCCTCCTGTCCTTGGCAGGAGCTGGAGCACCCCATGAGCTGCAGGTTTCCCCAGCTCTTTGTACCCTGTTATTTCCACCCCAAAGCAATTTGCAAAGCAGTGTCATGGCCATGCGGGGCCAGGCTTGAGGCTGTGCCACCAGCGCCATGCCCAATGGGTGAATGCCATGGTGACAAGGTGCCAGCAGAAGGCCAGGCTCTCCTGATGGGCAGGGAAACTGGCATGAGACTGAGCATGACAGCTCCATGCCCTGTGGGGACAGCCCTGTGCCCAGGATGGGACGACCTGGTGCCTCATGGTGACAGCCCTGCACCAGGCATGGGGACATTCTGGTGCCCAGGATGGGACAGCCTGGTTCTAGCTTCCCACTGCGCTCAGGAAAAGGCCTGTCTGCATTCCCACCGGACCTAGGGGACAGCCCTGCCCATGCGTGTCACTGTCAGGCCTGGGGGAACCAGGTGCTGCCACCAACGGGGTGCACTGCCCAGCCCTGCCCTGACATCCTTTGGCCTTGTGCAGATGCAGTTGCAACAGCCAGTGCTTCAGGAGGATGAATGTGACATGGCTCAAAAAGGAAAAAAAAAGCTGGAAAACCAGCAAGAGCAGCTCCCAGGTCACTCTGAGCCTCCCGCTGTGCAAAGCAGCACAAAGAAAACCAAGACAGCCGTGCTGTTTGTGGTTTCCGGCATTGCTGGCAGTGCCTGGGGCATGCTGCTCACCTGCATTAACCAGCTTTATTGCCAAGTTCCCCTTCAGTGTCTAAAAATCCCCACACCCCTTTTGTTCAGCAGCTGAGATTTCCCCTGGTGATGCTACATCTGTCACTGCAGCGTTTGTGGGGCAGAAGCAGCCTGGCACCAATGGCTGGTTCCTGCTGGGCACCGCTGGTGTGTGAAATGCCAGCCCAGGGCTTCTCCCCAAGGAAAAGAGGGCTGGGGCTGAGCCCCAATTCCTGCGTGGCTGTGCCAGGCTCTGGCTCTTGCCGCAAGAGGAGATGAGGAAATGGGGGGACGTGCAGAGCTCCCCGCAGCTCTGCTGCAGCAAGTTGGGCATGCTGGGCAGGCACAGGGTGCACAGGGCATGCACAGGGGACACGCAGGGCTTGTGCAGGGCATGGAGGGTGCACGCAAGGTGTGCACATAGACACAGGGCACGCACAGGGCAGGCAGGCTGAACACAGGGTACACACAAGGTGTGCACAGGGCATGCACAGGGCACATGGAGCACACAGGGCATGCACAAGACATGCACAGGGCATGCAGGGCACACACAGGGCATACACAAGGCACACAGAGCACACAGGGCATGCACAAGACATGCACAGGGCATGCACAAGACATGCACAGGGCATGCACAAGACATGCACAGGGCATGCAGGGCACACACAGGGCATACACAAGGCACACAGAGCACACAGGGCACGCAGCGTGCACACAGGGCATGCACAGGGCGTGAATAGTGCACACAGGGCATGCAGGAGGCAGGCACAGGGCATGCACAGGGCACACGGAGCACACAGGGCATGCAGGGTGCACACAGGGCATGAAGGAGGCAGGCACAGGGCATGAAGGAGGCAGGCACAGGGCATGAAGGAGGCAGGCACAGGGCACGGGTGCCCTCTCATGGTAGGTCCCACCACTTGCCCGCAGCAGGGAGGGCCCAGCCAGGCTGGCACACAGCAGCCTAGCCCAGCCCAGCCGTTCTGCCCGCCCCCTCCTTGGGCCTTTCCCCTCCACAGGGTCTCCAGGGTTCAACCCTGGGATGCACGCAGGGGTCTTGCCAGTTACCGGGATGGGTTTGGGGATAAGAAGGGACACAAGTGGCTTCAGCCCCAGGCAGAGGAAGCCTGATGTTGACAGTGTCCATGGGACAGCACAAAACTCCTACAAACCCACTTATTTTTGTAGCCCTTCCCCAGGATGGCTGATGCCCTCCTGGCTGCTGGCAGCACAGCAAGTGGGGAGGGGGGAACACCGAGGTCCACAAGCCGAGACCCCCTTTCCCTCCTCTTCCCAAAGTGCTTCCTGCAGCCCCACGGGGCTCAGCCTCGTTCTGTGCTGGTGGGGCCAGGTGGGAGCAGGATGGGACCCACCAGCCCAAATCACATGATGCAAATCCATCACAGCACACTCAAATAGCACGCAGCACTGGGGTGCTGGCAGTGTTTCAGGGGCCCAGACCCCTGCGCCAGCGAGGTGCAGGCAGCCACCTGCCTGCCCAGCCGCAGTGGCTGTGGGACACATCGTGCATCCCATCTCACCTTCATGCGCCGGGTACGCTGAGACATCCACATGCGCCACCATCAATGGCAGGAACATGCCTCTCACATGCATTGCCCTCCTGAGACCACAAAACGCTGATTTTCACTCCAAAAAGCTGCTCAGTGCCTGCCTGCATGGGTACACTGAAGGAGAGAAGCCCTGACTCCTGCCCACGACTCTGTCAGGAGCCGCAACCAATTGCAGCGATGGCGTGGCAGCAGCAGCTGGGATCCCAGGATCGGCGTCACCAGCAGTTGCAAGCAGCTGCGTTGCCATGGCAACCCCCCCATTTGCATTTCATCCCCCCTCCAAATGCAGCTATCGCAGCCTCTCTGCACTCTTGCAGGATCCCTCTGTTGCACTGGGCAGCTGGGTGCTGCTGCCAGGATTTGGGAGGGGAATCCTCCTTTTTTTTCCCGTACCCACACTTTTGCTGCCAGAAGGTGGTGGCATTGCTTGAGACAAGAGGATGGGGCTGGGAGAGACTCTGGCACGGTCCCCACCCCCCCGGCATCCTCCCAGCATCCTCAGAGGATGCTACCATGGCCCCACATCTCCCTGATGAAGCTAGGAAAGGACATTACCACAGTCCCAGAGAAGCCAGGCAAGGATGCTACCGAGGCTGTGTCTCCCTACAGAAGCCAGCACACAGCAGAGTTGCTATGGAGATCACAGAATCATGGAATCATAGAATCGTCTAGGCTGGACCTTGAAGACCATCCAGTCCAACCACTGACCTAACACTGACAGTTCCCAACTAATGCCAGTGCATGTGCAGCCCTTCTGAGAGGGGAATTTACTCCCAAGACTTCACATTTAAAAATAAACCACAAACAATTGTTAAAGCCGTTTGGTACCCATGCCAGGGAGCATTGGCCTGTCAGACCCCTGCTCACTGCCGCATGCCAAGCCTGGACTCCATCCCTGTGCCACCCCCTCTCTTGTCCTCCCCACCAGCCATCACTCCCATTTCTGTGCAGCTTGGCCCCTCTGCCCAAGAGCCAAAGTGCTGCGCAGAGCCAGGGCCCCGCTTTGGGGGTCTCTCCTCTGATATAAGGGGTGATCCTCCTGCCAGGAGTCTGAAGTCATGAAGGACACAATGGGCTCTGCCATCCCCCATGTGCCCACCCTCTGCACAGCACACACAGCTGGGCAAAGGGCAGCTCCGGCTGCACCCTGGTGGGACCCTCAATGTGCCCAAGACACAGGAACCAGAACACAAATCAACCCCCTCAAAAACCCAGAGGTGCCCCCCATGCCAGCAGCAGCTTGGGTGTGTGGGGAGCTGCCTCTCTGGGTCCTGCCACGGCCCAGCCAGCCAGTGCTTGTCCTCCCCACCCACACTGCCCAGTGTGGGACAAGCCATCCTGTGTGTTTTCAGCAGCTCCCCAGGCCCTGGGGTGGGAATGGGGGGCTGCGGGCGAGGGGCTGCTGCTGCTGAGCCAGCAGGGATGCTGCCTGGTGAGCACCAGCTCAGCCCCACACCGGAGCTGGGCAACTCTGCCCACCGCGGGCAGCAGGCAGGCTCCAGCAGGGACCATAGGCTCTGCCCCCATGGGAAAAACAACCCTGCCTTAGCCAGGGGGTTTTGGGGGCAGCAGGAGTGAAAAGCAGGCTGATGCACTTTGCAGCAGGCATGGGGGTGGCTCAGAGGCACTTGAGAGCCCTCACCCCACACTGGGTGGTCCCCAGCAAAACCCACCGGGAGCAGCGTGCAAGGGCATGGCCGGGTCCCAGCTCCTTCCCCACACACAGAGGCTGCTCCTCTTCAGCTAAAGCAAAAATAATTGGGTGGAGCTGTAATTACAGTCTTAATTTGCCCGTTCATTGAATCTGCAAGAGAAACCACAAGGTGGGGGGCACAGAAACAGCTCTGCCTACAGCTTTCCAAGCTGCACAGAGTTGTGGATCACGCTAAAAAATGTGCGTGCCCGGCCCCCAGCACAGCCTGCGTGGCTGAGCCAGGGTGAAGGTGCCACAGCAGCACTGGGAGCACCCTCCACACACCACAGCAGTGGGTGGGAGAGCTCTGGGTGGGGTGCCAGGGGTGCCCACAGACTGCTGCTCCTCAGGCATGCTCTGCCCATCTCCCACTAGCACAGCGCAGCCACCCAGGCTGCCACAGCCCCACAGCTCCCTCGGGAAAGGGGAGAGGGGATAACACCCGGTGCAGCCCTTGGTGCCCTCATGTGAAGCTGCGCAGGGCTCCTGACTGTCTCCAACCCTCCCAGCATGGATGCTGGGCAGCCCCAAACCACAGCCCAAAATCTCAAACCAATAGGTACCAGGGACTGAAATTCCAAACCCCAGCACGGCTCAACTCCGTGATGGGTGAGGCCGTGGGCACCCCTTTGCCTCAGCCATGGGGTCTGCAGGAGTCACGGCTCTGTGCAACCAGAAGCCACCACCCTGCTCCTGCAAAGCTTGGGGCTCTGCACGGCCACATCCCCTCCTCTGAAAAGCTCCCACTCCAGAGCAAGCAGGCAGACCCCAGAGCACCCCTGCAGCCACAAGGAGTGGGGTCAGGTCTGCGTGCTCCCTGCCAGCCCCAAAACCACACAACTGCAGCGAGCCGGGGCTTGGGGTGCAAGGGGGCAGAGCTGCCAGCCCTACAGGGATCCGGCTGCTGTGGAGAGAAGCCAGAGGACAGGGAGCAGGGGTGCTGCTGGGGTGGGGGCTGCCCTGAACCTCCTGGAGCTGCTGAGGTGCAGGGCAGGTTTGCAGGCAGGAGGTTGCAGAAGGGGCTGCTGCAGGATGGGTGCACCTACCACTGGGGGAGAGCTGCTTCTGGATGCATCGCCCGTGGTCGTCCTCCTGGAAGGCGGGCAGGCAGGGGCCGCAGGCGCCTGACCCCGGCGGGCAGAACTGCCGGCGCTGCAGGGCACAGTCCAGGCTCCGGGGACACGATGCTGCTGCAGGGACAGGAGAAAAGAGGTCAGGAGGAGAGGGGTCAGATGCTTCCCTGGGTCTGTTCATGGCCTCTTGGCATGGGACCCAGCCACCCCAGGCAGCTCCTGCTGCAATTAATGGGTGCGGATGTGCTTCATCAGAGCTGCCCCTTGGCCCCCCTTTGCCTTTGCAAAGCCGTTGCCAGCTGCAATTAAGCAGGGGCTCTAATGACCCGGGAATTGAACTCGATGACCTTTATGGGTCCCTTCCAACTCAAGATAATCTCTAATTTTATGAGTTTGCTGCCTGCAGGGAAGAGCAGGCAGTGCCCGTCCTCCTGCATGGCACCCCAAGCCCCAGGGTGCTGCCGTCCCTGGGATGCCCCAAGTCCCAGGGTGCCGCCATCCCACAGGACACCACGAGCTGCAGGTGGCCACCATCCCGTGGGACACCCCAAGCCCTGAGATGCTGCAGGACACCCTGAGTCCCACAGAGGTGGCTGCAGGGGGGCTCTCTAGCCCCTGCCTACACCATGCAGGCAATGGCTGAGCAGGCTGGCAGCTGAAATCTGACAAACACAAACCGACCCTCATGTGGCAGCTGTCAGAAAAAAACACCTCTAAACCAACCCCTGCCCAACACCTCAGCACAGCTGTGACAGGTCATCACAGGCAGCAGCACCTTCCATTTCCATCCCTTTGACACTGCGACGGGGTAAACCAGTGGGACCCAGTCCTCCCCCAGCGATGCACCGCAGCCCAAACCTCCCTTCCAACTTTACAGGGCATCTTGTTTACCTGGCAGTGCTGCCATGGCCACGAGCAGCCTATTTTCTTTACCCCAGCCTGGCTCAAGCCAGTGGGACCTTCTGGGGGGCACAAAGTCCCCGGGTCCTACACAAAGCTGAGTCCTGAGACTGGATGATGGTGGCAAACCATGTGCAGAGATGGAGAGAGGAACTGCGCCCAGGTGGGGCCATGACACAGAGGGCCAGCGCAAGGACTCACTGGCAGCGTGGGTCCTGGCTTTCAGTGACAGCAGCAGGAGCCACTGCCAGGGACAGTGACACATGTTGGCCACACATGAGCACCGCCATGCCTCCCTGCCGGGCTGGTGGCAGTGTGGAGCCTGTGTCCTGGGCTGGCCACAGCTGGATGGGCGTGCACAGCTGGATGGGGGGGGCAGCACAGAGCTTCCCAAGCCCTGCCCTTCACCTTGCTGCAGGTGGCCATGCCTACAGCTTTCCCACAGGCAGCAGCAGGCAGGAGAGCACCACCAGGGCCCTCACCGGGAGTAGGGCCAGGCCTGGCCGCCCCCGGTGATGAGTCACGGCAGGAGCCGGCTCCCAGCACCATCCCACGCTGCCTGAGCCATCCCTGCCCACGCCGACACTGCCGTCTGCCCGTCCCCATGCCCTGGGGGACGGCAGCCCTGGCACAGCACAGCACAGCACCGAGCACCCGAGGGGAAGGGGCACCCCAGCTCTGGGGGCTTTCCTGAGCATCCCCAGCCCAGCAGCACACTGGGGGTGAGGGGGGCAAGCCGCTGCTGTGCCCAGGCATGGCACGGTGGGGAGTCCCAGTACAGGATGGACCCACCAGGACACAAAGGTCCAGGGACATGGCAGCAGCTTTGCTGCACCAGGTGCAAGCGGGATGCTACCCCAAAGCAATAGCTGTGGGATGCTGAGCAGGGTGCCACCCACAACAAATCCCTACTTGCACAGCCCTAATTCACCATTAAAGTGCTCATTGGAGGATGCAGCCACTACCAGTGGCACCCAGACTGCACCCAGACCCCTCCACACTGCACCCCACGGGGCACTGCGTTATCACCCTCTGGCTGATGGCACTGGAGGAGGGCTGAGCTGCCTTTGCTGCAGTGGTTTCTCCTGCGGGCAGGGTTTTCTCAGCAGCTGCAATTAGGGTTGGCAGAAATCCATGCTGGGTGCAGCAGCCTGGGGAAGGATTTGCTTGGGGTGGGGGGCAGAGGCCACCGTGCCTGTGGGAGCTGAGTTTGCTCCCTGGGGACAGCGTGGGGCTCGGCCAGGTGGTTGGGGAGAATTAATGCTTCATGGGAAAAGAATCAGGCTTAAGCATAGAAATCAGACTTGGCCGCTTGCTTTGCTTGCCCTGGGCTCGGTCTCAAGGCCATTTTGTTTAAAGATCACAAAACAGCCAAAACATGTGGACACTCAAGGGCAGGAGGTTTTGATACTGTGCAGACCCAGGGGTGGGGACATGCCACATCCCCACGGTGTGCTGGGGAAGGACACTGGAAACCCCCTCCTGTGCCAAGGGCCTGTGGAAACACATCCCCTCAAAACAGGCACTGGTGAAAGCTGGATAGGAGGTGGCAGGAAACCACCCTGGCATGGGTCACCTGGTACTTGTGGCCACCCAGCACCATGAAACCCCATGAGGACCCTTGGAGCCACCTTGGGGCAATGGAAGAGGTGAGGAGAGGGCAGCCCCATGCCAGTGCCCAGCAACCAGTTAAATAAACCCCAGCCTGGAATACATAAAAGGTTGTTATCTCTGTTTGAGGAACAAGCTGTGCTTGCCCAGCTGTCACAGGCTGGGATTAGGAGCAAGACAGGCGGGCACCGATCTAGTTAAACTCCCCATGTGTAATCAGTCTCTGGTCAGCAAGCAGATACCACTGTGTGGGCACCCTGCAGGGTGAGGGGTTTCATGGGGGTTTTGCCAATCTCTGAGCCCACCAGCTGCTCCTTGGCTGGGCTGGTGAGAGTGAGCACCTCCATGTCAGGTTGGGTGCCAGGGACTGAGCACCCCCGGTGCTGGCACTCAGGAGCCATGTGGACATCTCCAACTGCTGCCACCCACCCACCCCTCCCTTGCTGGCTCCCCCCCCCCTACCCACACGTGCCCCAGCAGTCTGGTGGCGAGGTCCAGCTCCTGTTTCAGGGTGTACCTGACCCTACCTACCACCCCTTGGCTTCCCCAGCAGAGCGCTCTGGCCATGGGTCCCTCCTGCACGCCCACCCCCATGTGGGTGCCAAGGCTGGCACAGCACGTGGGTCCTGTTTCCACCCCGGCATTGGCCATGTCACAGCCATGCCACCCACCTGCACGAGCGCCAGCTTGCAGGCAGCAGCCCCCCAGTCTTGTTTCTGCTTCTGTGGGGCTGCTGTTGGGTCTGGGAGAATTTGGGATCCCCTACTCTAATCGTGCCCCGTGCCTAGCATCAGTGCAGCTCAGTGTGGCCAGCCCTGCTGGCTGCTGGGGCAGGAGGGATGCCCTGGCCATGAATGGGACAGTGAGGACACACCCAGGCTGGTCCCAGGGGACAGGGACACAGTGGGACTGCACAGATCTGCCTGCAGGACAGTGCAAACCAGATGTAAGGCAGAGTGAGAGGAGCAGGCAACAACATGGAGTCCAAAGCCAGTGTCAGCCATGGCACAGCTGGGATGCCACTGCCCAGATGTGCTGGGAACGTCTAGAGGAGGGGGATGCTCCATCCAACCACTGTCACTGCGGCTGCCACGGTGCAAACCTCCCACGCAGGTGGGCAGCAAGCCCAGCACAACCAGAGGTAAACCATTAAACCAGGCTTTGGGCTGGGACAAGCTGGAGAAAGCAGGGTGGCTCCCTGCAGAGAAAAACACAGGCAGGAGTGGAGGCCAGGGGGTGAACAGGACCCGTGCAGCCAGCATGGAAAGACAAACAGTGGGTGAGCGTGAGCCAGAGGGGCATGTGAGCGGCAACAGCCCCAAGCACAGGAGGAAACACTGGCATGCGAGTATTGAAATAGGAGCACACACACACACAGAGCTTCCTCGACAGGTTTTTTGGGTGTGAAAGCTCAGCACAACACCCCCAGCCCCTGGGGGGAGCTGTGCCAGGTATGTGGGGCAGATCCCGGGGTGAGCAGAGCACCTGCAACTGGGGGTGTCCACTGCAGCCCTCTGAATGCCACAGGGTCCGACAGTCTCTTGCCATGGCTGGGCAGGGCATGGAGCTACTGACAGTCACAGCCCTGGGTGAAGAGGTTTATTTGATACTTGTGCCAAAACACACATGTAAAAAAAGCCCAGTGACACCAGGAAGGATGTCTGGGTGGCTGGGAAGGCAGGAGTTACCCCCACTGTGTCACTGCTGCAGATAGAGAGATAAAAGTTAACATAAGAGGATAATTAATTAGTGCTGAGCACTGGTCCAAGTGCTTACGCTCCATGCACTGGCAAGGCCAACGCCCAGCCTCTCAGTTGACAGGGCCCCGATGCCAACAGCATGAGCTGGCAGAGCCCACTGGGCATCGGCTGTGGCCGGCGAGCGGGCACGGAGCTCAGGCTGGCCTGCCCGGGGCTGCCTGCCGCGGGCTACGGGCCGGCCCCGCGCAGCAGCAAGACACAGCCCCAGGCGGGGGACAGTCACCCAGCCAGGCACGGGGGGAGATCGGGGTCCCTGGGAACAGGGGTGCAGGTCTCCCATGCTGCACCCCGCAGCTGAGGAACGGCTACGGCTGAGGGCACGGCAGATCGCAGGCAGGGCCAGCAGCCCAGGCCCCGCAGCGGTGCAGTGTCTGCCAGCTCCACTCCAAGGTCACTCCTCCTCCTCCTCCTCCTCCTCCTCCTCCTCCTCCAGGCAGGTGATGTGGGACCTGCTGTGGGACCTGCCTGCAGCCTGTCTGCTCTCCCAGCACTTCTGCTGTCAGCTGGCACCACCTGGGGCTCTCCTGGCTCTGCAATTTTACTCCTGGCTGTGAAGGGCTGGAGCTGGCTCTAGGCTGTGGGCAGGCAGGCGTGCTGACCCAAACCACCCCCCAGACCCCCAGATCTTCCTTCCCTCTGCTCTGCGGCCTCCCTGGGGCAGGGGCAGTGCTCCTGCCGAGCAGCAGGCAGGAGCAGGGGGGGCTGAGACACCCAAATGCCGCATCTTCACGCCGCCCACGGCCGGGGACTCGGCCCCCGGGGTGAGCTGGGCAGCCACAACACCACAGCAAAACATGGGCGGAGGCTTGGGGTTGCCCGGGCAGGTGCCCCAGCCCCGGCGCTGCTCCTGCTGCACACACCGACCACAAATGCCCAACACCAACTGCAGGAGGGTCCCCACGCCTGCAGCCCTGAGCGCTGCCAGGCTCCCTGAGGTGGCTGCACCCCCCTGCCCTGCTGCTCCCTGCCCCTGAGAGCAGGCGGAGGGCAGTGGAGCTTCAGGCACAGCTGTACCCCTGGGAGCAATCCCCCTCCCTGGGCACAGCCGCTGGCACCACAGCCCTGGCCAGCACAGCTCTGCCACTGCTCTGGCAGCCCCGCGGGAGCCCTGCCGCTGCCTGCAGCCGCTCACGTCACCGCCGTGCTCCTGCCCCTGAAAATGCAGCAGACAAGACCTCTCCCGCGCGCGGAGGTGGCAGAGCAGGTCTCTCCACCGATCACAGCATGCTGGGAGCAGGGGGACGCTGGCCACGTCACGACGCTCCTGGGGACAGTGGATGTGGCATGGCCGCGGCCCCCACCAACCCTTCCTCTGCCAGCACCAGCCCTTGTCATCCCACCGGAGAGCACTTTGTGGCTGAAAAGTGTTTGTTTGTTTTTTGTCTCGGCAGGTTTGTCCAACCAAAGGCCACGTGCCACTGGGCTTCCCGTTCCCCAGGCCACCGGGGCTCGTGTCCCAGCTTCCAGCTTTTCTGGTTCAGCTGGGCAGGTGCCAAGCTCTGGCCCAGCTGATAAAGCTCATGGGCAGAGATGGTCCCAGCGCAGCTTATGTCACGGCCAAGGGACAGTGCCAGCAGCCCTGCACCACAGGGTGGGGGACAGGGATATCCCTGCAGGGACCCCCTGGCAGTATCCCCCCTGCCTGCCCTGCCTGCACAGCAAACACCTCAGCTGCGCCCTGCTCCCACCGAGAGCGTCCCCACCCAGGAACAACGGGAAATGCCACCACGGGCAGTCACCCAGGCAAAATGCCACTGCTGGCTGCTTACAAGCCACCCCCCCGGCAGATGCTGCAGGGAGGGCTGCCCACGCTGGAGCCCCGGTGTACGGGCAGCGGAGGCAGCATGGTGTGGAGCCAGTGCTGGGCGAGCAGGGGCTCGTGGAGGCAGCAGGGCCGCGTGGCAGAGGAGAGCCATCCCGAGGGCAGCTGCCTGCTGCAGCCCTGAGGCAACCACGATGGGGTCCCAGAGCCTTGTCCCCCTCTCCAGGTTCAAGGCCAAGGGGGAAATGGAGGGTCAGGAGCGGCTGAGCCGGGCTTCCCAAGAGGTGGGGGGATGCCAAACTCTTGGCAACCACAAACACTTCACGCCCCCCCAACTGCTGGCATTACCCCAGAGCCCAGCGCCGCAGTACAGCAGTCCCCGTCTCCAAGCACCCCAAAATCTCAAGTTGCTCCTGTGATCCAGGGCTGAGGGAAAAGGGAACACCAGGCAGCCTCCCCCTGCCAGGCTGATGGAAGATTTTGTGTCATTGCTACTCAAACTCCTTAACTAGCCAGAAAAATCCCTATTCCTCGCCCTGGCAATCCCCCTGGCACGGCAAGGGAAGAGGAGCCACAGAGGACCACTGGCACCATGTGGAGTCCCACGCGACTCTCGTGGAAGCCAGCCACGAAGCGAGTGTCACCCCTCGCCCCATCCCATAGCCCCGCAGGTGGTGGGGTGACTGGAGGGGTACTGAGCTGAGCAAGACCCGCTGGTCCCCCAGCCCAGCCACCCCTGGGTGCTGCCAGTTCTGGCCGTGGCTCACTGTCCCCTTCACTGTCCCCTGCTCATGGGCAGCTCCAGCCTCTGCCTCGGGAGGGTGACACGCTGCATCCTTTGCCATCTGGGGTGACTCTGCAGTGCCAGGGCTGTCTGCAGCCACAAGAACTTTGCCTTGGGTATTCAGGAATAGAAGAAATCATTAAAAAAAAAAAAAAAAAAGACAAACAGGTGCCATATGCAGTTTCCCCAGTGCTGCCCACCCAAACCTGCTGCTGACTCTGCATCACCAGGTGTGCACCCACCTGTACTAGACACCCCACACTGTCCCCGATGCCACCCCATGCCACCCCATGCCAAAAAGCACCATGCTATTCTTTGCTTTCAGTCTTGTTTATCAGGTTTTGCTCAAGCAAATACCAATGGGTTTCGTACCTGCTCAGAGCCAGGTGGGGCTGGGGCAGGGGCTGTTTTTTTTTAAATTGCTCTGTTTACTGTCTGGGCTCTGAAGTTCAGCACAGTGTGACAAGTGAAACCAGCTGGTGGTCACGGTGCTGGGTGCTGCCACCAGCGGGACCCGCGTGGGCAGTGTGCTAATGCTGTGCCAGCGTCACAGGGGATGGGCAGCCCTGGCACCACCGCCCCATGCCTGCACCGGGGCCGGCCGTGCCCGGCAGTGCAGGGGGCTTTACAGCTCTGCTCTGAGCACGGGCCCACCTGAAGCCCTGAACAGCCTCATGGGAAGGGCTCAAGTCCACCTCTCTCCTCCTGGCGCCGGCTGGGCACCGATGGCTCAGCAGGGCAGCACCCGCAGAGCAGAGCAGCAGCCACGGGTGAGCTCTCCCTGCAGACTCAGTGCTGCCGGTGGGGAGGTGGGAGAGGGCAGCCCACCGCCTCCCAGCCGAGCACCCAGGGAGCTGCACCAGCACAGCTCAGCCATCTGTGAGCTGCCGCACGCTCCCACTGCTGGGCTGGAAATAAAACCCTGGAGCGGCATCTTCCTGGTGAAGCACCACTGTGCCCACCGGGGCCAGATGCTCTTTGGCAAAGCCAAAGCCCTCCCACACTTCACTGCATCCCACACCACCAGAGACATTTTGCAGCCTTTGGTAAAGATGCACCAGCATGATTTTGCTGATTAAACACCCTCAGGCAGTTCGGAGGCAGTGGCAGCAGCACAGGTGGCTTTGCTCAGGCTGGGGAGTCTGTCCTGCCCCCACCATCCACCTCGTCCTTCGCACCAGTCTCAGAGCTCCCACTCTGAAATGGAGGTTTGGGGACACAGCCACTTATCAGCAGATGCTGGTGGCTATAGGGGCTGACCTTTATGGCTTTCCAATGGCCCATGAGCAGGAACCCCCGGGCAATCTGCCCACATCCCTGCAGACACGCAAGGTGAGAGGTAGGTGGAAAACCACCTCACTCTGTCCTGCTCAGGCTGCACCCAAGGCTGCGCCCATGCTGACTCAGCCACCACCTGTGATAAAGACCTGTGGGACGTTGTTTCCCACTGGGGCAGAGTGCCCAGCAAACGGAAGGGCCCCCTGTGATCCCAGAAAATGGGGGGCCTGTGGGATGTACAGGCAGATCCCAGGGATGCTCATGAATGCAGCATCCCAGGGCTCCTGGAAAAAGTGCTGCAGACAGTGCTGAAATAGCTGGACCTGGAGACTCCTTTTGGATTTTATCCCCTGCAGGAAGTGAAAGGCTCAGGGAAACCCTCTCCTTTCCAGCCAGGAAGCCAAGAATTATGGCTGCAGGATGGGTCACATTACCAGCAGTTTACCAGGGCCGCCCTCTCTACTGGCTTAGCAGTCAGCTGGGAAATAATCCCCGACAAATGCGAGACGATGAGCTCCCTGAGGCAGAGCTGCTTCTCCCAGACTTGAGAGCCACCGGCTCCCCAGGAACACTCCTCTGCAGACCCCCAGCCAAGCCCAGGCAGCACCCATGGGCACTATCGGTATCCAGTGAGAGCAGCACCTTTCCAACTTTTTGCCCTCCAGCTCTGTCGCCATCTCCTTTCTATAGAAAGCCCCACCCCTGTGCTGTGATGAGCCAGGGTCACTGCCAGCACACCAGTTGACATGTCACCTCTCATATCATCCACCTGAAGCAACGGGTACCCCCCACCAAAGAGCAAACCTCCCTCCACAAAGGCTTTGCCCTCTCCACCCATGCAGGAGAGACCCCAGCAACACGCTACGGGGTACACTGGTTAGGCTGGGCAGCTGCCAGCCTGCAGTGCTCTGGCGCTCCAGGACAGGAAGAGGCAGGGACTGGGACCTGCTCTGGCTCCATTTCCTTCCTCCAATTCAAAGTGTACTCCAGGCACTTAATGGCCACTTTCTTCCCGTTGCAATTCCTGTTAGGCTCATGAAGCAGTTAGTTATAGGCCTGGGGACGCCACCAGGTGCTCTGGCCCCTGTGGCAGTGGCCGTTGGTAAAGCCCAGACGTGGAAGGGAGATGCCCCAGCACTGGCAGCAGCACTGGGGCCATGCTCTGGAGTTCTGGGGAGCAGCCAGCCTGGGGGAGCCACTGCACCCATCAGGGACCAGACCCAGAGCCCCCCACGGGGACAAAGCACTGGAGTACTGTGGGTTTAATGCAGGGATGGGACCGATGGCAACTCCTGTACCCAGTGCCCAGGGACACAGTGCCTTGAGCCTAGGGAGAGGCCACCTCTCCTATCCACAGCATCTCCATCATTCCTCTGGTCCCCATCACCACCCATCACCCCTCCTGTCCCCAGTGCCTCCATATCTCTCCTGTCCCCAGCACACCAGCCACCTTGTGACCCCCCCTGTCCCCATCATCTCCATCACACTGTCACCCTTCCTATCTCCAGCACTCCTACTGCCCCTGTCACCCCTCCCATCCCCAGCATCCCCATCACCCCTCTAGTCTCTGGTACCATCAGCCTTCCTGTCCCCAGTGCTGTCACACTGTCACCCCTCCTGTCCCCAGCATCCGCATAACCCTTCCTGTCCCCGGCACCCCCCTGTAAGCATGTGGCAGAGCTAAACCGATTACCTCCCTTTAATACCCCCATGGCCCAGAAGAGCCATTTCAGGCAAATGTCCTGGACTTGTCTTCCCTTTTGCACTGCAGGAAGGTCCCTGGCACCCCTGGGGACTGAGGGGTCCCTGGGGAGCGGGGTGGCTCTGCAGGGCCATGGCAACCCCAAGGAGCCCCCCCTTGGGCAGTGCAGCCCCAGGGTTAGGCCAGGGTTCCGCTGTAGACCCTCAAGACTGCCTGCAGACCCCAAGCCTGTGCCTGGAGCTGCCAGGGGAATTGCGGATCCAAAAGGCCTGACCCTGCACAGTGTAACCACAGCACCTCCCAGGTTCCAAGATCACAGTCTCCCCACCCCGAGCCCCAGCTCTCCCACACAGGGCACAGCTGGGGCACACATGGGTTTGTAGGTCCCCATCGAGCTGCAGCGAAAGGAGAGGAGGGACTTTCACTGTGTGTCTCCTATAAACTTCCTTGATGCTGACCATGTCAGGAACTGGGATCATGGAGACGGGGGGCCTCTTTCCATCCGTTCCCCCTCCCCAGGCCTGTGGACGGAGCCCTGCCCAGGTCCCTAGTGCAGGTACTAACCAGCGGAGCCCCAAGGGATGCTCAGGCACCACGTCCTCAGCTCTCCCCACATCTCACCTACCCATGAGGGCTCATTTCCCACGCTAGGACCCAACTGAGCAAATGTAATCCCAGAGAACATGGGGGGAACATTATCTCCAAGAATAAAATCCCACAGAAAATTAAGCTCGGGATCAACGTGGAGCTCCCAGGGAAGCAGCACCCTGGTTGCCACGCAGGAAACACTTGGTTTGTGCTGGTGTGGCAGAGGACACCCCGACGTGCAGCCATGGAGGCGCCCAAAGTAATGGGGTGGCTGCAGGCCACCCAGCGGGACCATAGCGCACCATTGTCACCGCTACCAGGGGCACTCAGACCATCTCTGTGTCTCAAGAAAAAGCTGGGGCTGGACGTATCTGCTTTCTACAGACCAACTCACGTGATTCTGGGGGGCTCAGAGTCCACCCCCTGCTCACCCACCAGGCAGAGCCCTGGGAAGCTCGGCAGGACAGTCTCAGTGATGCAGGCACAGCACCAAGCACCGCTGTGATGCTCCCAAGAGGTGCCTGGAGCTGTCCCAGCTCCAGTGTTCAGGATGATGGACCCCGGGGACAACCCGCTGGGCCCTGACCCTGCTACGGCTCCCTCCCCCGCACAGTGATTGCAAAGGGAGCACACGAAAAGCCAAAAGATGGACAATCCCACTGCAGGTTGAGCCATGCGAACACCACAAAGCTTCTGCCTTGCTGTGTCCAGCTCTGGACCTGGAGAAGTCCCGGCACCACCACAGAGCTGGGGCAGCCACTATCAGCACCAGCACTTCTGCCCCCACCTCCAGCCCTGAGGAGCGGCATGAGGAGGAAAGGCAGCGAGGAGCCGGCAGTTCACATGTGGCCAAATGGGTCACTTGGACTAGAAAGGACCACTCATTTTTTGCTGAACAGCTTCTTGGGGTGTTTCTGATGCAAAGTGCTGGCTGCAGCAGCAGGGCCGGGGTTTTCAGGCTTATTAAAAAAAGAGGTTCTCAACTGTCATCTCATTTGGAAAGTCTTCTTTTGTTTATAGTAATAATAATAGATTAAATTTGGCAGCCAAATTACTCAAGAAGGGGTAGAAGTCTGACTCTCACTAATGCTCCAGGAAATGCAGCCAGAAAATGGGTGAGGAAATGTTTATGCCCAAAGCCAGGTGTGCTGGGTAGAGACACTTGGGGGAAAAAACACAAATAAGGAGCATCAACCAAAAGTAAACCACCGCTGTACCACCCTCAAAGCCAGCTGCTGCCCTTTCTCCAGCTCAGATCAGGCTTTTGGCAAGATGAGGATCCAAGACGGGGTTGCAGCACTGGCAGATGAAGGCAGGGAGGAGGAGATGCCAGACTCCTCTTGAAGAAGCTTTGCTGAAGCTGCAGAGGCAAGAGGACATGGATATGGTGGTCCAGGACCTTTTCCTCACCAGGAGCCAGCTTCACTGGCATGCCCGGGAGCGGGAGCTGCCCCTGATCCTGCCACCTCCACCTTGCAGCCGTCCCCAGAGAAAGCCGAGCTCTGCCACACCTGCCCAGGAAGGGAAATTATAAAATGGGAAGAAATAGCCAGCATTTCCTCTGACCCACTGCGCTTGGGGAGGAAGGCTGCAGGGGCAGGATAGTGTCTCCTTTCCCTGCACAGCATCCCTGGGATGCTCCTCCAGGCACCACAGCCATCCCCAGGAGAAACCAGCCCAGAGCTCCCCACTGCCACACGCCGCACAGACCCAACCTCCCAGCAGTGGGATGCTGCTGTCAGCATTTCCAAGCGGCATGACGACGACATGACTGGAAACAGCACAAAGAAACCATGCCCAGCCTTTGCTTGAGTGAAAGACATTGAGCTGAAAATCCCAATCCCACTTGTGCCGAGAGCATGCGATAACCCGGTCACTGGAGCAGGCAACTGCCGGCGGAGCGAGGCCCCAGCCCAGGGCTGGGAAGGGGAGGGGAAGGGGAAACTCTGCTACCTCCCCCCCTCCCCATGACAGCCCACAGGAACAGCTGCCCTGAGCAGCCTCTCCAGGGGTCCCTCTCCAGCAGCACTGCCAGGCCAGCTTATCCCCTCCACAACCCCTTTAATTTGGAGGCAGCAGAGATTATGCTGGTGGCTGCATCAGAGGTGCCCAGATCTCCTTCCTCCCATCGCCGCTTGGTCACCGGTACCCCCGGCTGGGCCACCCAGGCCTCGACGCACAGGAAGAGGGAGAGCACAGGAGCATCCTCACCTCTGCCTCCAGCCCCTCAGCATGGAGAGACCCGGATGTTTTGAACTGCTGGGAGATTTAAAAAAAAATGTTGCACCTTCTCACCCTCCCATAGAGCAGGCAGGAGCATGGCAAGGCCACACCGTCCCCAGCTGACGGCAGGCTGCCTGCCCGCTGGTGAGCCGGAGCGGGGAGAACAACATCGGATCCGCAAACAATGCTGGGAGTGACAAGGTGCTCCCCAGGTACCCAGCTCCGGCGGCCAGCGAGGCGGAAAGCACCTGCCCAGAGACACGCTGTCCCGCAGACAGGGACATGGCACCTCCCTGCCAGTGCGGGCAGAGGCGGGCAGCCCCCTGATTTCCCTGCAGGCAGCAACACTGGGGGCCAGCTGGGGTTTTTAGAGGGGTGGTGTTTGTGCCCATCGCAGCAGCCGGCACAGAGCGAGGTGACGTGGCGCACGTCCAGCGTCAGACCCACCGGGAGGGGAAATGCACTAACCTAGACCCCAAAACTAAAAAAAAAAATCAACAACAAACTAAAACCAAACCCTAAACCCCCAAAACAACCCCGAAGAAAACAGAAAGAAGGCCAAAGGTGGTGCTGCTGGGAGGGAAATGAAAGCCACACATTTTTTCGGCCCCGGGAGAGAGCAGAAATGTCTCTGTCAGATTCAGCCCCGCGGAGCGATGCTGCTGCTGCTCCCCTCGAGGGAGTGACTCGGGGCAGGTGAGCTCCCGGCCTGGCTCAGCCTCCCAGCGGCTCCCTAAGATGGCTCGGTCACCACAGCAATTTTATTTGAGGGGGTTTTTTTGTTTGTTTTGGTCTTTTTTAGTTTTGTTTTTCATTTTTTTCCCCAACAAAGGTGCTTCATGAGGGCCACAGCGTAGGGCTGCTCTCACAAGTGCATGTTCTCTCCCCAGTCCGGGATCAGGCCCCATATCTGTGGGTACCCCGGACCCCTGCCGGGACCAGCCCTGAGCCGATGCCACCCGCTGCCAGGGCCCCTGCCAGCAGGGGCGGGCAGGAGGGCGACGGCGCGGCGCTGCCCGTCCCCGGGGAGGGCTGCGGAGCCGGGCTGGGGCCGGGGGAGGTGGGAAAAACCCTGTGGGGCTGCGCGGGGGGTGGTGGGGGAGCCCACGGGCCGTTTCCCACCTTGCTGTCAGGCCGTGGTGATGCGTGGAGCACTCTGCCCGGGGATGCTGAGCCGGCCCCTACCCGGAGCCCCCTGGATGGAGGGGGGGGGGGGGGGGCACAGGAGCCGCGGTGCGGGGAAGGACCCGCTGCCCCCTCCCAAGGGGACTGGGAGCCCGACCCCCGTGGCGGTGGGGATGGGGGGGGGGCAACCGCCCCGGGTTCGCCGTGGGAGGGGCCACGCGGGTCCCTGGGGAAGGGGACAGGAGCATCCGCGGGGGAGGGGGGACACACAGACACGGGCGGGGAGGCCGATAAAGGGGAAGGGGGTCACGGGAGGGGCACGGGCCCGGAGCCGCACTCACCGGCACGGGCGAGGCGCAGGCGGCAGGCCCCGAGGGCGGCGAGCAGCAGCAGCAGCGCTCCGCGGCGGGCGGCAGCGCCCCGGGCCGCCACCATCCTCCACCGGCGCGGGCGGGCGCGGGGGCCGCGGCGGCTGCGGGCGGCGGCGGCGGCGGCGGGGCGGGGCCCGGCGGAGGGGGCGGGACCCACCCGCGGGACCCCCCCGCCCCGGCCCCGCCCCGCCGAGCCCCGCCCCGCCCCTCCTGCAGCAGCGCGGCCCGAGCGCTGGAGCCCCCGGCCCGCTCCCCCCGCAGCGCCACCCCGGCCCGCTCCCCCCGCAGCATCACCCCGGCCCGCTCCCCCCGCAGCGCCACCCCGGCCCGCTCCCCCCGCAGCATCACCCCGGCCCGCTCCCCCCGCAGCGCCACCCCGGCCCGCTCCCCCCGCAGCATCACCCCGGCCCGCTCCCCCCGCAGCGCCACCCCGGCCCGCTCCCCCCGCACACCCCTAGGCCTGGGGGGGGATCCCGAAGACCTCCACGTCCCCGCTGATGGCCAGATTGCCGGGGTGGGCGGGGATGTGGCGCTGGGACGATGCGTCCCATCAAGGCCGTCGGCGAGGCCGCCTAAACCGGGCTGATCCCGGCCCCCAAACCCTTAAACTAGAGGGTTTTCCGGAGCGCTGGCGCGGGGCAGCTGCTCCTGGCAGCGTGGCTGTTTGGTGGGGACATGTCTACGGCTGTTTGGTGGGGACGGACGGCATAAATTCTTGAACCCAGAAGTGCAGCCTGCACGCAGAGGTGCTCTTTCTGCCCAACTCCAGGAGCAGAGCTCAGAGGAAGCTGGTGGATGTTGGGACCCAGTTATTGCCCCAGTCCCACAGGAATGGCCTAAACCGGAGACGATGGGCTGGGAAATCCCACATGTGTTGCTGCTGGGGCAGTGCCGGGCTGGGCCATGCCTCCTAATGGCAGGAGGTTCCCCTCCCTGCCTGCCAGGCACTTGGCTGTGAGTGTTGAGTTTGTCAAACCTCAGCTGCAGCCACTGGCCTCGGGCAGAGCCACGCATGGCTGAAACACCCCCTCCCTTCCCAGTCAGAGCCACGTCCCTGGCTCCCGACAGGGTGAGTTCCCTTGCAAACCCTCTTCACACACACAGGATTGATCTCACACCTGTGGGGTTTGTTTTCCAACACTTGGGTCCTCCTTGGAGCATGAGCATCCAGGCAGTGCTCGGGGGAGATGTGCCTCTGAAAATGCCAGCTCCAGGGACGCTCCACGGACACCCCAGTCATGCCTGAGTGCCGTGTCTGGCAGGGATCCAGATTATTGTCCCCAGCATCCCTGTGTGCTGCAGAGCAGCTTGGGGCTGCACGGGGGTTTACCCGTGGAGTCAGGGGATGCCAAGGCAGGCAGCTTTGCAAAATCCAGGCATCTGAGCTCTGGCCCCATGCTCCAGGCACAGACCTGAGGCCTTGGCATGAGCAAGACGATGTGATGCTTGACGGGACCCACTGTCCGGGATCCCAGTGTCTGACATGTGCTGCCTTTTCAGTCCCTAATTCTCGGTGGAGGAATTCCCACGGTCGGTGCCCTGCCACGTGGCTGGGCTCAGCCCCAGCTGACAGTGCTCGTGGCGGGAGCCCCGTTAAAGTGTCAGCAGTGCCCTGGCAGGCTGTCAGCCTGTGCCGTGGCTTTCCAAGGTTTGCGGGAGGTGCGGCATGCCAGGGACACCAGGCTGGGCTTTGGCAGGGGCTGCCGCCTGCCCACGGCTCTCACTGCCACCAAGGCTGCACAGGAAGGTGTAGGCAGAGATGGGGGACAGCACGGCATGGGGCCAGCCATGGGGACAACACTCATTGCAGCTTTATCATCTGCCTCCAGCAGAATAGATATCTCTTAAAATTTTCTTTCTCCCTTAATTTCCTTGGCCTTTCACTCCTGCCAACTGTCTGGGATTTTACTTCTAAAGGAAAGACCCTGCATTTTCTTTACTCTCTAATTTACTGGAGTTCTGTATTCATTAACTGCTTCTCAGTTTTAACATGCACCTCTGGGACCGGCAAGTGCAGCAGGCAGTGGTGCTGGGAGAACTGGGGCAAGTGCCCTCACTGGGGCCAGTTACCACATCTTTAACCTGCTGCTTTTTCCTCTGCAGGAAGGTTGGGTTTGGAGGGTTACTGGGGTGAATACTGGTTCAAGCCACAGGGTTACTGGGAAAAACTGGACCTGTTTATGCTGATACAAATCCCTTAATAAACTCAGTGATTTTAATATGCTGAAAGAGTTGAGCTCCCCTTCCACACGGTGTTGTCCCTGTTGTCATGTGACAGAGAGGCCAACCTCAGCTGGTGGGCAAAGTCTCTGCTGGGTCCTGACCCCACGTGTCACTGACCCAGCACCTCCAGCTGCACCCAGGGCACAGGTGTTCCCAGCCACGGGTGCCCTTCAGCAGCATGAGGGTGCCATTGTGTGGCCAGGACTTGGCACTTCCAGGGCAGGGTCCGGCTGGGACCCCTCACTCATGGGGCTGGGGCAGGTCCCCAGGCACTGCAGCTGATCTGGCTTTGCCAGGGCTGTGCACCCCCGACGGGGTGGTTGGTGGTCCTGCCCCACTGTGGGATCCCCAGAGCCCCATAGCTGCTGGGGGTTCCTCCTCTCTGTGTTGGGGCCAGGGGCTGGTTCGTGGTGGGGGTGAGGACCACAGGGACCAGTTCTGCAGTGGTGAGGAGCTGTGAAGCTGACCTGGACCACAGGTCCGCAGCGTGGCTGTGGCCAGGAGCAACCTGAAGCCACCCATGGCAAATGGCTGGGCACCAGCCATGGGTCTGCACAAAGGCAAACCCAGAACGCGCGAGGCCACTGCAGGGTACTGCGGCCAGGGCAGCCCCGAGCAGGAGCGCTTGGGCGAGGGGAGGCAGATGGGATGGGAGCACATCCCCGTGTGCACATCGAGCCTGTGGCCACCCAGCTGGGCAAGAGCAGTGGGAGCAAATGGGAGGTAACTGGAGCAGGACACTGGTGTGCGTCCAGGGGAGGCTGTGAGTCCTGGCAAGGCAGAGAGAAGACCCCCACCCCACACTGCCTACCTGGACAGGGGATATCTGAGAGCCCGATGCACCTCTGCAAGGATCCCAGCACTCTCCGGGATCATACCCGGCCATGGAACTAGGAACCATCTCTGTTTGGGAGCAAGAGGCAGGTGGGGAGGTGGAAGGGGCCATGGGAGTGACCCCTGAGGGCAGGGGGGCTGGGGCCTGCACAGCAGGGACCTGAGCTCGATCCTCCAGCACTGGCCTGTTGAGGGTGAGTGGGGCCATCAGCGAGGTGGGACCTGCTCTCCTGAGCCTGAGTTATCCCAGGACGCCCTGATCCTGCTTCCCCCTCTTGGAGC
The DNA here is from genome assembly GCF_965140245.1 of Athene noctua. NCBI lineage: Eukaryota > Metazoa > Chordata > Aves > Strigiformes > Strigidae > Athene > Athene noctua. The sequence goes on along the minus strand of NC_134056.1, from coordinate 12,957,253 downwards.
AGTGTTTGCGGCTCGCCACAAGCCCAGCCCCTGTTCCAAGGATCTGGCCTGTTGCAGATGGCTGCTGGTTCCCAGCCTCCCAAAACACAGGCTCAGGCCACATTTCTTGCTAATGCTGAGTTTCAAAGTGGCTCTGCACTGATTAATACAGAGAGCAACAAGATATTCTGGGATAGAGCAGGAACCCCCCACTCCCTCCTCTGCCCAGGCCACTGACGGGTGGACAAGCATCTCTCCTTGCCAGGCAGAGCAGCACTGTGCCGTAAAGAGCTAACCTGATACAAGACTCACTTGGCCAAACCCAGGTACTCTGTGACCCTCACCAGCCTGCTGACTCCCTCATTAAGGCTTTCGAGCACCCAAACATCATGCTGTTGAATGCCAGGAGGCCAGAGGGACTTTGACTTCCAACAGGAACTGGGGTCCTTGCAAAAACAGGCAGGTGGGTTTTGTCTGACCTTTGCTCCCTTGCCTCCAAGCAAGGCATCTTCATCATCCTCTGCCATGGGAAAATCCCCTTCAGCAGCATTATCTTCTCTCCATCAAAATATTCTTTCAGAGGGATTTTTGTCTGGGCCTGAAGCATCAACAGAAGTATCAACTCCAGGAGCAAGAAAATTACCTTCATCTTCAACATAGCTGTTGAAGGCACAGGCAGCTCAGAGCTTCCATCCCTGTGCATGGATCCTCAGGGGCAGCAGAGCAAACTCACCCCCATGCCCCATCAGTGTGATGGCCAGTGCCAAGATAACATTGTTAACTGGGTTTCTGCCTCCCTGCAGCCAAATGACGTGTTCCTACAGAGGTCTGAGACAGAGCGATCCCTCCAGATCCTCTGTGAGAGAGCAGGGAGAAGGGGCCAAGAAATTCTCTGCCAGCTTCAGTCCCACCAGTGGTTTCCATGGAGGTTCCAGGGTGATGGAGAGCCCCAAACAAGCTCCTTGGCACCCTGGGGTGCATCCCACCTGGTCCCAGGGGCTGGCTATGTCCTGTCTGCATAAGTGATCTTCACTTCATCCTTAAATCCTCCTTTGCTGTGGGTAAAGCTTCGCTCCCCCAGACTCTTTTTTGCTCAAATGTGGTGGTGTAGAGCAGTGCTCTCCAAATTTTTTCGATTGCACACCCTTATCAGTGAAAAACTTTTGAGCATGCACCCCCAATATATGTATATTTATTCATAAATTATATACATGTACATTATGAAACATACAGAGTAATAGGCTTAAAAGGACAAGATAAAGTAAACACTAGTTCTAAAATATTATTTTATTTTACTTTATTTATTAATGTTACCAAAAATACTTTCTTTCTTCACCCCAATGGATTGTCTTGCATACTCCCTGGGGTGCATGCACCCCTGCTTTGGAGACCGCTGCTCTAGAGAAAGCAGGGATGTCCCCTGGCAGATGAGTCTGATAAACAGGATATGTTTCTTTTACCCCTAGTGACACTGCTGGACTTTATGACAAGCTCCATGGTGAGTTGGTGAGTTGATGAAGGCTGAGCACAGAGCACACTCAGGACTTGTGGTGCCAGACCCCTTCCCTTCATTCTTCATCCTCTTTCCCTCCAGAGGTGCATACCTGGCCAAATACTAACACAGTGGCGCTTGGCAGGAGCAGTCATGAAATCACAGGTTTCCCTGTCACTAGGGAGAGCAGAGAGGTGGTAGATAGCCCTGCCTCACCCTGCCCTGGGGTCTGCAGGTGAGAAGGGATGTGAAGTTCCTGTTTCGTTTCCAGAGGAGATGCTGATTTTGTAGATGTCCCAAAAGCTCATCTGGCCCTGCCTTGTCTGTGTGCTCTGGGAGGACCTGTTGCATCCTCACCTGAGTGGGAGGGAAATCCTATTGGGTCCGTCTGCGGCAGGGGTGTTTCCACTCACAGGAAACCAGTTCCCATAATTTCTGCTTGGTGGGAGTTTTACAGACTCTTACTTATAAAGAAATCCCAACCCAGCATTTGGCCAAGGTAGCTGTGCCTGTAGGTGTATGTTCTTGCACACGCTAAGCAGTGGTCACAGAATCGTTTCACACCCCTTTATTTACGACCAACCAGTAACACCCTCCTGGCTCTGTGTGCTGCTGAGAGCCCCTGAACCTTCCTGAAGGCACTGTCATGAACCAGATTAATCTGCTCTCCCACCCATGTTTCTGCCTTATCGCCACCATTTTGCATGTGGAAGCAGCTCTCTGTTCCCAGGATTAACTTTGAGTCCTGAAACTACAAAGATCAATCCTCTGACAATGGTTTTCCTACTTATGCATATTTTATTGCATTAAGGGAAAGACATCCGGCTCTGCAGTGTCTGCAAGTCCAGCCCAGACATGATTATCCGCCACTTAACAGGAGATGCAGACAGCTGAGCATTACTGCTGTGCTTTGCACAGTGTTTCACCTCAGAAAGGGCACTGTGTAGGAATAAAAGCTCTGTCCAGAAAGCATGACAAAGCCCATGTAGACAAATGATTAAAAAAAAGAAAAAAAAAAAAAGGCTTACCAAGGGCACCATCACAATCAAAGGCAGTGTGTGGACAGCCGGTACAGCTTCTCTACCTGGGCAATTCCTATTTCTTAGGAAAAAAGTTCCCAGAATTACTTACTGGGAGAACTCCCATGGCCAAGCAATTAGCAATTTTACAAAATCACCTCCTAGTCCATTCAGGTCTCCAGAGGATGTTGCATGCCATGCTTCTGCCATCAGCCCAGGAGGGTGAAGAGCTCTGCAGTGCTCCACACCGTAAGGACAGTACCCGGCTCCTGGGATGGGATGAGACACAGCTCACCTGCCCGGGGCCATGCCTGTGTCAGCTGGGCTTTCTGAAGGTGGCACTGCAGCTTGAAGCCAGCTGTGCTGGGGGCTTCCAGACACAAAGGGAGACAATGATGTGAATCAAGAACCCAGCCCCCAGGTCCCCACCGGGCAATAACAGGTCTGAGCATTGGATGTGTTGGTGAGGGAGAGCGAGGAGCTGCCAGCTGCACCCCTGCCAGCACCAAGCAGCACCACCCAGCTGGGAGCCCTAGACCCCTTCATGTGTGTTGGGTCACCGAGAACCATATCCCTGCTGTGGGGAGGGTTGGGGTTCTCTCAGCGGAGATGCCTGCCCCCTTGGTGGATATCTGTAACAACCCCCTGAGCAGGGCTTTCCTGATGACCCCTTTGACCTCACTGTTTCTCAAGCTGTAGATGATGGGGTTGAGCATGGGGGTCACAATGGCATAGAGCAGGGCGAGGACCTTGTCCATCTCCTTGGAGCTGCTGGAGTGAGGCACCAGGTACACAATGGCCCCGGCACCAAAGAACAGGGACACCACAATCAGGTGGGAAGTGCAGGTGGCAAAGGCCCTCTGCATCCCTGCTCCCTTCTGGAGGACAGCCCTGATGATGTGAACGTACGACACAAGAGTAAGGAGGAAGGAGCCCATCGCAATAGTCCCAGCCAAAGTATACAAGGCAGTCTTGTTGAGGGGAGCATTAGGGCTGCAGGATGTCTTCAGCACGAAGGGCACCTCACAGAACAAGTGGTTGATCATGTTGGACCCACAGAAGGGCAAGCGGGCTGTGAGGAAGGCTTGGATCAGAGATGAGAAGGAGCTGCTCAGCCATGAAATGGCCACTAAGCAGTGGCACATCTTCTTGCTCATGAGCACTGGGTAGTGGAGGGGGTGACAGATGGCCAGGTAGCGATCGTAGGCCATGGCAGCCAGGAGCATGCACTCAGAGCCCCCAAAGCAAAGGAAGAAGTAGATCTGCGTGATGCAGCCCACAAAGGAGATGGTCTTCTGTGGTGAGAAGGAGTCTCCAAGGATCTTAGGGAGGGTGACGGAGGAGTAGCAGATGTCCAAGAAGGAGAGATGGCCCAGGAAGAAATACATGGGGGAGTGCAGGTGAGTGTCTAGCCAGACGAGCGTCATGATAAGCAGGTTCCCCAGCACCGTCACCAGGTAAATGAGCGTGAAGCACAGGCAGAGGGTCACCTGTGCTCTGTAAGCACTGGAAAATCCCAAGAGAAGGAACGTGATGGGGCTGCTGAGATTTCCCCGCTGCAGGGATTTGGAGCTCATCTACAGGGAGAGCAGGAGGAGATAAGGACAGGTAAAAGGAGGGTGAGCGTTCTACCCCTGCTGTGGAGCATCACCAGCCCCTCTCTGCTGAGTGGTGGGCTGGAGCTGTGCCACTGCCCCAGCACTCCTCACACCTCCTCCAGGGGCTTGGGGGGGGACACACGTCTGTGGGGGCAGGTGGCGGCTCCCAGCCCATGGGGTTTCAATACTCAAGGCAACACCCAACTCTGTGTCACCTGAAGGACACCAGAGAGAGCTGGGACCTCACCACTGTGATCAGTAAGGATCCCAGGGACTCTTAAATGAGAGCAGATGCAAGCAGCTCCTCTCCCCTGTCTAGGTTTCCTGGGCTGCAACTGGAGATTGGTCTAAAGATCCCACAAAATGTGAATGGATTGGACCCTGCCTGAACAGCTGCTGCCCTTCATAGGAGCAAACTGTGGTTACACCATTAGTGAAGATACAGAAAGGTCTCCTTCTTCCCCTCTCCATCACAGACTGTGGGAGCAGATCTCAAAAAAAAAAAAAAAAAAAAAAAAAGAGAAATCTTTAAACATTACAAACAAAAAAGGTGTCTGATTGCACATACTGCACTGTAGATGTTAGCCTCATGTTCACACCCAGAAAACAATGCAAGGGAGGGACCTCTGAGAGTCTGAGAGTTCATAGGAGGACCGGAAAGGCATCTGAAGGTGACTGTGTCGTTCAAACAGGCTTGAGGGTGACAAGAAAAGCATAGACACTAGCCTGCAGGAAAAGGGAAATCTCTGAATGAAACAAGAAACTGGAGCTCAGAGATAAACAAAGATGAGATACAGAAGATCTTGAGTGTGAACCTAAAACTACCAAATCCACAGGAAGAACAATAAGGAGATGATCAGAGGTTCATGGAAGCCTGCAAGGAGCTGTTGGTACTGACAGAGCTGTCACCAGATTCTTCCAGGGAGAAGTGTGGGAGCATCTGCCAGGAGTGAAGAGGAGGTGGGTGCCAGGCTGAGAATACTTGAGCACATTGCAAACTCCCTCCAAGAGAGTACAAGGACAATCCCACCATGCTGGGGATGTGCTCCACAATGCAGAGATTCAAGGATGGGCTGCTGGTGCCCAACAGTCAGGGTAGGCATGTGAGCAGGGAGGGAGCGACGAGCAGCCAGCCCAAAGATGGGTGCCACGGAAAGGGCTGGTGCTTGAGCAGCTGGGAACTTCCACAGACACACTCCTCTTAGTGCAAGGAAGCATGCCAGTGGAATGGGAGAAGCCTTCAGGGATCTGATGCCAGGCTTTGAACCATGAAGAGAATGGAAGTCGAAGGAGAGGCATATACTCTCCATGCTGTTTTGGGATGTGCTGGAAAACTAGGAGCTGGTAAAAAGGGCATAATCACAGGGGGAAGGGGAGCACCTGTAGGGATAAGAGCAGCTGGGAGAGTGTTGTGGGTAGCAGAAGGCTGGTATCTCCTCTGAATCAGGAACAACACGAACAATTATGCAAAGTCAGTAATGTTGAGGTCAGAGAAATAGCTGGTGTGACCAGAGCAAAGGCAAGGGAGGACACAGGAGGAGAGGGTGAGAATGGGAGGTGAAGATGAAGGGTAGAACGGCACAGGATGTTGAAAGGCACCATCAAAATACCCTCCCAGATCTAAATTGCCTTGGGAAGGAGGGAAAGGAAGGTCTGTCTGGACAGTGCTGGGAGCCTGTCACAGATCCCCCAGCCGGACTGGGGCAAGGACAAAGCCCCAGGAGAGCAATCCTTCCAGGCAGAGTAAGAGGATGGTGGTGTTATAAATTGCAATCTTGTCTGTAATGGTTATTCCAGATATCCTTGGGTATGACATCTCATATATCACCAGGTCACAGCATGAAGTGAGTTGATGGGGTGTTTTTGTACCTGTTCCTGAAAAACGGGCTGTTTTTAGAAGAGCTATCTGAGAAAATAACTTCAGCTAGAGCAGGCACGAGTCAATGCCATTTTGCGTAAATGGGAAGATCAATAGGAGCAGATTGGTGCCTGTGGCTGTGAACAAGCACAAATCAGGACAAGTAAGGATAGCTGGTTACTGCAGCTGGGAAGCTGAGCATGCAAATGCAGAAAAGAGATGGGATTTCATGAAAGCAAAGGTGTAAAACCCAGCTAAAAGCTCCCTCTTGAACGCAAGGAAAAGGTGGAGCAGAGCTTCTCCCCTAGCAAATGAGCAATGTATACGCACTGAGGAGAATATTTGGAAAGAGTGAAAGTCTGCAAGGAAAGAAAAGAGCCTGGAAAGCGGAAAGTAAAGTCTGCACTGAAAGATGAAGGAGTGCAGGGGACTGTGAAAATTGCTGGTAGTGTCATGAGATTAATATATACCTGTCAGCCATGTAGTTGAAGGCAGCCCTGCAGTATCCTGGAAGTCAGACATCGCCCACTCCCCAGTTTTATGGGATGACAATGACAATTTATGGCAAAGGTCAGGTGGCTGGTGACAACATGAGGTCATGGGGACAGCACCATCAAGGAGGGAGGAGAGTCTTCAGAGGTTTGCTGCATGTCAGAAGCGCTGTGGGAGGGGAGAGTGGCTGCACCTGAATTCAGGAAGAATGAATGCTGTTTCTCCCGCAGTGAGGGTGCAAAGCATCTTTGTCATGGGGGCTATGTCCGTTGGGAGAAGAGGAATCCAGCACCAGGCATTTGCAATGCTTTGGGGAAAGAAAACCAGGTGGGCACAGGACCTCTGGGACTAGGGAGCAGTTTGCCTACCTACAGGGTCCTCAGCTAGCAACACAGTGGTTCAGTCAGCCCAGGGCAGTCATGAGCATGGCACAAGATGCCAAACTGGCCATGGGGACAACAGAAAGGTTTTGAGTCCGTCTGGGAAAATCCTGATGCCGTGGTATGTTAGTGAGACCTTGCTGGGTGGTATATAGGGAGCAGGGAGCCCACTAAAGGGGGAGGAAGCTGAGCTGGCCTGCCAGGGTGAGGGAGAGGGGGCAGTTCATCAGAGAGGACACTGTGTGATGTGTGTGTGGCAACCTGGCATGGGCAAGTCTGCAAGAGCTAGCTGCTTAATCCTGATTTCAAAATGACTGACTCAGGATTCATCTCCTTAGATCTAATGCACCATGGTTTGGACAAGTCTCTAGGTGTCATGTGGTGCCTTCTCAGGAGGTTTTGGGTCTAAAGTGCTTACTATGGGGCAAAGGCAGGAGGAGGTTTTGTTTCTAAATATCTTATTCACCAAAATTTTCTCTTTACCTAAAATAAACCTGTTTAAAGTATGAAGAGGTGTCCACAGAGCCTTTGCATTGCTTTAATGAAGCAGAGATGGAAAACTACACACCTGGAAGATGGCACACAGACACAGATGATATCACAGTGGGGGACTTCTGCAGGCCACCTGACCAGGAAGACCAAGCGGATGAAGTCCTCTACAAACAGGTAGGAGCAGTCTCACGTTCACAAGCTCTGGTCCTCATGGGGGGCTTTAACCACCCCTATACCTGCTGGAGGGGCAACACAACAGGGCACAAGCAATCCAGGAGGTTCCTAGAAGGCATTGATGATAAATTCCTTCTCCAAGTGATAGAGGAGCCAAAGAGGACAGGTGCTATATTGGACTTTGTTCTCACCAACAAGAAGGGGCTGGTGGGGTGTGAAGCTCAAGAGCAGCCTTGGATGCAGTGACCATGAAGTGGTGGACTTCAGGATCCTCAGGGCAGTGAGGACACACAGCAGGCTCACTGCCCTGGACTTCAGGAGAGCAGACCTTGGCCTCTTCAGGGATCTGCTTGGTAGAGTAGGATGGGATAAAGCCATGGAGGGAATAGGGGCCCAAGAAAGCTGGTTAGTATTCAAGGATCACCTCCTCCAAGCTCAGGAGCGATGCATCCCAACAAAGAAGAAGTCAGGCAAAAATGCCAGGAGGCGTTCATGGATGAATAAGGTGCTCCTGGACAAACTCGGACACAAAAAGGAAGCCTACAGAAGGTGGAAGCAAGGACAAGTAGTCTGGGAAGAACACAGAGAAAATGTCCAAGCAGTCAGGGATCAGATTAGAAAGGCCAAAGCCCTGATAGAGTTATATCTGGCCAGGGATGTCAAGGGCAACAAGAAAAGCTTCTGTAGGTACATCAGTGGTAAAAGGAAGACTAGGGAAAATGTGGGTGCTCTCTGGAAGGAAATAGGAGACCTGGTTATCTGAGACATGGAGAAATCTGAGGTACTCAGCAACTTTTTTGTCTCAGTCTTCAGTGGCAAGCCACACCACCCAAGTTGCAGAAGGCAAAGACAGGGACTGGGAGAATGAAGAATCGTCCACTGTAGGAGATCAGGTTTGAGAACATCTAAGGAACCGGAAGGTGTCCAAGACCATGCACCCATGGGTCTTGAGGGAACTGGTGGATGAAGAGGCTAAGCCACTATCCATCATACTTGAGAAGTCGTGTCAGTCCAGTGAAGTTCCCACTGACTGGAAAAGGGGAAACATAACCCCCATTTTTAAAAAGGGAAAAAAGGAAGACCCAAGGAACTAGAGGCCAGTCAGTCTCACTTTTGTGCCTGACAAGATCATGGAGTGGATCCCCCTAGAAACTATACTAGGGCACATGGAAAATAAGGAGGTGATTAGTGATGGCCAACATGGCTTCTCTAAGGGAAAATTGTGCCTGACAAATTTGGTGGCCTTCTACAACGGAGTTATAGCTTTGGTGGATAAGGGAAGAGCAACTGACATCATCTACCTGGACTTGTGCAAATCATTTGACACTGTCCTGCATGACGTCCTTGTCTCTAAATTGGAGAGACCTGGATTCTGCAGATGGACCACTCAGTGGGTAAGGGATTAGCTGGATAGTCGCACTCAAAGAGTTAAGGTCAATGTCTTAATGTCTGAGTGGAGAGCAGGGACAAATGGTGTTCCTCAGGGGTCAGTGTTGGGACCAGCACTGTTTTACATCTTTGTCGGTGATATGGAGAGTAGGATCGAGGCACACTCAGCAAGTTTGCCGACAACACCAAGCTGTGTGGTACATTCAACACACTGAAGGCATGGGTTGTGCCATCCAGAGGGACCTGGACAGGCTGGAGAGGTGGGCCCGTGCAAACCTCATGGAGTTCAACAAGGCCAAGTGCAAGGTCCTGCACGTCAGGTCAATCCCAAGCACAAATCCAGGCTGGGCAAGGAGTGGACTGAGAGCAGCCCCAAGGAAAAGGACCTGGGGGTGTTAGTGGATGAAAAACTGACTGTGAGCCAGCAATGTGTACTCACAGCCCAGAAAGCCAACGGTGTGCTGGGCTGCACTCAGAGCAGTGTGGCCAGCAGGGCAAGGGAGGGGATTCTCTCCCTCTACTCCACTCTTGTGAGACCCCACCTAGGGGCCCCCAGTGTAAGAAGGACACAGACCTGCTCAAATAGGTCCAGAGGAGGCTACAAAGATGCTCAGGGGGCTGGAGCACCCCCCTGTGAGGACAGGCTGGGAGAGTTGGGGGGTTCAGCTGGAGAAGAGAAGGCTCCGGGGAGACCTTAGAGCAGCTCCCAGGGCTGAAAGGGGCTGCGGGAAAGGGGGGAGGGACTCTTGATCAGGGCATGTCATGATAGGATGAGGGGTAACAGTATTAAACTGAAAGAAGGTAGATTTAGATGAGATCTAAGGAAGAAATTGTTCCCTGTGAGGGGAGTGAGGCCCTGGCACAGGTTGCCCAGAGAAGCTGTGGCTGCCCCCTCCCTGGAAGGGTTCAAGGCCAGGTTGGACGGGGCTTTGGGCAACCTGGGCTAGTGGAAGGTGTCCCTGCCCATGGAAAGGGGGTGGGAATGAATGATCTTTAAGGTCCCCTCTAACCCAAACCATTCTGTGATTCTATGAAACCCAGCACAAGGGGAAGGCACCCACCCCCAGCTCCCTCTCTGTGCCCCATGGCCTCGCCAGAACTGGGGGCATAGCAAGGGCTGTCCCCAGGGCACCACCACAGTGAGGGCTACCAGAAAACCAGCTGGGCTTCTTTGGCACCAGTTGCCCCACTGGGAGGTGGAGGGTGCAGGAGGGATGAGACCTGGCAGAGCATGTGTGTCCCCCAGCATGCGTGTCCCTCCAGCCCACGAGCCAGGGAAGGAGATCTCAAAGGCATTGTGTGACTGGGATGCAAGTGGCATCTTCATTTCATGTTCTGATAACCGTAGGGGTTTGCAATTACATCTGCTGATCTGATAGTCATTAGCTGGATGATCAGCCAGTCATTGGAAGTGTCTGTTTGCCTTTCTGCTAATTAAATTGCATTTGATCTGCAATCAAATCTAATATGAGACAAGTGAGCTCAAGGTAGACTCGAGCAGCTGATGGGCGCCGCACTGTGTGAAGAACAGGCCAACACCACGGTCTTGCCGGGTGTGTGGAGCCGCATCCCGGGCAGACCGGGAACACCAAAGGAAGCAGCTGTGGCACAGGTGAGTGGAGGACACGTCTGCACCTGAGCAGCGCTGTGTTTGCAGTAGGGGCAGGGCTCCTGCTGTGCTGCAAGCAGGCGAGCCATGGTGCTGTGGACTTTGAGACATGTACCACGCACACAGGTACTCATCTGGCTGCTAGACCATGAGAGGGACAGCAAGGACTTCCATGTCTGCTGGTTGTGGGAGGGACACAGGGCAGAGCTGGCCTCTCAGGACCCCGGCATGGAGCTGGCTCCTTCCCTCTTTGGTCCTACAGCTGACCTGCCCTCAAGTGCTCACCCCGCACATGTTTGGGACACCGGTGACCCAGCGCCTGCACAGCTTACCTTGAGAAGATGCTTTCTCTCTTCACACTAGGTGTGTCTGGCAGCACCAATGGTTTGGGACACCAGGGTGATTTCAATATACTCCTGGAAGGCACCTGGGAAAAGATCCCCTGTCACAGCACAGTCCATAATTGCTTCACACAGACCCTTGGGCATGGTGCTTTGGGAAGCACATTGCAAGGGAATAGTTTGCTGAGTCCTGTGCTCAGCGCCCGACCACCATGGACATCCCTCTGAGGGGTGCTCCAGCAGCATCCTCACAAAGAGGGCCCCAAATGTCCAGAGGCCAGGACTGGAGGGCAGGTCTGAAGTTGTCTTTGAACTTTTTAGCAGTAGAGACACCCAGAGGGGTGATCCTGTGGTGGAGTTGGAGTAGTATGGTGGGCTCTGCAGCCTAAGTGGATCCGAGACACCCTTAAGCAGGAGTCTGAGTCCAGGAATATGTCAGAGTTCCGCTCTTCAGCCCATGCTTTCTCCACTTTTGCAACCAAGAATATACCTTCTGGCTTTGCTGGATAAGCTTGATTTCTACTGGACAAGCTCATCTAGATTTAAGAGTGACAAGGGGCTCAAGCAAGTGTAAGATGTATTGCTTCTCTGAACTGCTGCTCGGGGGCCTTCCACCTCTGAGAAATTTGGGAAGTTTCCCCCCAGATGCACCAATCTGCAAAAGTCAGAGTGGGGTCTGAGAACATCTCTGGGGAGGGGAGAGCAGTGAAGATGCTGGCCAGAAACAGGAGCACCTCTCCCTGCCCCTCTGACTTAACAACTCCTCTCACTTCTAGTGCACACAAGTGCATTTTGGAGTCTAAATTGTCCCTCCTTTTATTTCACCATAGCAGCCTCGGCCTTCCCCTGCTCTGCCTGCAGGTGTCTGGCAGCAGCAGGCAGCAGTGCAGGGGACAGCCCCAGGAGCAGAGGAGGTAAGCCTGAGACCACACGGAGACCACACATGTTAGGAGTGGGCACGTTCCCTAGTATTGGTCACAATTATAATTAATTTATGGGTGGTCAATAACGAATAAATAATTTATATGGGTGTTCGGTGCTCAGCTGGGTTCCTCATTATCAGTTCCATTTGCATATCTCCATGGCCCAGGGACCTATCGGAGGATTTTGGTTGGAAGGCACCTCAGGGGGCTCTGGTCCTGCTCAGAACAGGGCCAGTTTTAAAGTTAGATTGTGTGTTTCCGGGACTTGTCCACCTCAGTTTCGATACCTTCAAGGATGGGAAGTACTCAATTACATTTCTGGACATGCTCTAGTACAGGACCACCTTCATTATGAGACCTTTCTCCTTTTGTCCCACTGGAGTTTGCTGTGTTGCAGCTCATGCCTGCTCCCTCCATCCTACCACTGAGTCTGGCTGTATCTTCGCCAGATCCTCCACCAAGGCAGCTGGAGGCAGCAGCCACATGTCTCCTTCGCCTTCTCTTCCGCAGGTTGGCGCAGGCCACCTCGCTCAGCCTCTCCTCGTACGTGCTGTGCTCCAGACCCTGACCAGCATCGTGTTCTCCACTGGGCTCTCGGTGGTTTGTCAGGACCTTTTTGTACTGGGGAGCCCTAAACTGAACCCAGCTCTCCCAACATGGTCTCACGAGTGCTCCCGTGAGCTGGTGACTGCCCTTTGCTAGCCCAGACCAGGATGCATCCACCTGCCTTTGCTGCAGAGGCACTCTGCTGACCCATCTTCAGCTTGTTTTCTGCTGGACACGCAGGGCTTTTCCTGCAATGCTGCCTTCTCCCTGCAAGCCCAGTCTGCCCAGCTGCACAGGGCTAGCCCAGCCCAGTGGCGTGATTTTGCTTTGCCTTGGCTGAATATCAGGAGGTTTGTGCTACCCCATCCTGAGGCTGCTGTGGCCTCTTTGAATAGCAGTTCCAGCATAACAACCTGTCCCCAAAGCTTTGCTGTCCCTAAAACTTGCACATCATCACTGATATTGGGCATCACTGGGACTGATGCATCTTTACAGATTTCGGGAGATGCTGACCCTGGCAGCTTGGGAAGCTTCCCACCTTCAGGCCACCAGACACTTACCATCAGCCCTGTTGGGTCAGCCAGTCATAGAGCCAGGGTATAAAACCACATCCTGAGATGATCCATGTTGAAAACAGCCACATGCTTTCAACAGCTTTCAACACCTGGAATAAGTGGGAACATCCGAAGTGGATGCTGGTGCCTTGTGAAGTTGTGTCCCGAAAGGGCACCTTGCTGCCCCAGCAGCACTGAGTTCTTTCCCTCACTTTTAATGGGTCTCAGTTGTGTCATTAAAAGTTTCTAAACTTCTGCGATCTTAACCTCTGAAAAGGCTCCAGGGGGTTTGTTGTGCCACTGCAATGCCTGGGGACAGGAGCTATATTTGCCTTTTCCCAAACCAGGGATCAAAACCATTGTTTATTCCTCTGTGGGGCTCAGACCAGTGCAGAAGTGTCTAAAAGCAGTAATTGGCAATTTAGAGGTGACTCACTCCTGGCCCGTGGGAGGTCAGACTGTTTCAGCCTGTGCTGTCGAGAGCCCATGCCCATTGCACAGATCCTGGTGAGGGGCTGTCCCCAAGGCTGGAGGGTGAGCAAGGGCTCAGCTGGGCTGGCACCTGCCAGGTCCCATGTCCAGTGGCACTGGGAGAACCCCCTGGTCTCATTCTACACCATCCAAGACAGACAGACAAAACCTGATGGCTGCATGTCATGGAGTGACTCCTGCTGTGGTGACCGTACCACCAGCTGGTGACGGTGGTGCTGGCAACCATCACATCCCTCCAGGAAGCTCTAACGCATGGTCACTCCAGGCAGGTTGGATGGGCACCTGTGGGCTCAGGTCCTGAGCAGCAAGCAGGACCTGGCTCATGTGCTGAAATCAAAATGTCGTTCTTATGACAGCCAGTGCTACGCTTAGAACCAGAGAAGATCCGATACAGTCACATTTTATTTTTAAAAGAGGACAAAGTGGAAAGTCAAGAGGATTAAATATCACATATGGCACAGAGATTGTCTGGGAAGACCAGCTTAGCTTCACTCTGAGCACTTAAGCTGATATTAGCAAATACAAAACCTAAACAATGTTACAAAGGGAATGCCTAAAAGTAAACCAGCACAATTAAATCAATTTAAAGAAACTGTTCAGAAATAAGACAAATGTTCTTTAACTTGCTGAAGCTGCATCCACATGAAGACAGTAAAATGACCTCTGGTAAGTTAACAACCATGTAAGGCAAACAAAGGAAGGCACCAGAATTTGGCCCCTTGCTCCTCTACTCTGAGGAATAACATCTGCACTTACGTACTCCTTTCTTCAGAGGCACCAGGAACAGGACTTTAACACTAGAAAATATCTGACCAGTAGCCAGTCAAATTCAGAGTGAGTGTTCAAAGAAAATAACCTGATAGAAAAGTGAAGAAACTCTGCATCCTTGGCTGAGGAGGAGCTTTTGTGGATCCCCAGGCTAGATGATCTATTTTGCAAACACCTAAAAAGGTCTGTCCTAACAGTGGAGAAGTGCAAGTGAGTAGTAAGGCAGAGGAGATGACATTTCCCATGGAAGTAAATCAGGAATGAAAAACTTTTCACTGCAGCACTTCATCTGCTGCTTAGGCTCACATTTTCTACCCCTGGTTTTCACTGGTAGACTAGAAAAAGCATGCTGGATTTTAAAGAGGTTGTCAGTGGTAAAAAAGACTACAGACAAGTAGATCTACTATGCAGTGAGGGCAGATACTCACAGAGGCTGTAATAAATGGCAGACCTGGCTGATTTATGGACAAATTATGTCACGGGCAGACTGAATCCAACTTTTGCACAGGAAAATCACATCTCAGAGATACAATTTCTGGAGGAGTCAACAAGATATGAGAGTTGGACATCCCCTGGTCAGGTGGGAAAGGTCTTTATCAAAGCTTACAGGGGACAAGCTGCCATAGGCTAGGGAGGAAGAACACCACTTGAATAGATGAGTGGCTGAGAGAAAATGGGAGGAAGATCACTCAGGGAGCTCGCTGTGGAGACACGTCTTGTAAAAACATCTCATCCACATGCAACAACTGCCAAAAGTGGCAGCATGAGGAGAAGTTAGGAGAAGATCAGGGAAGAGGACAAGGCACCCTGTAAATCTAAGCTGCACCCAAACCCCCCCAGCTGGGTGGAGATCCAGGTCTGGTCACCCAGCCCCAGCAGAGACACGGCCTAAACAAGGGCAGGAGAGAGAAGGCTGAGAGGCAGAGCTGGGAGAGCAAGGAGAATTGCTAAAGATTTAAAATCTGAAACAGCATGAAAATGATGACTAGAGAAGAGAGATAGTCTCACATCACCAGCAAGCACCTCAGCCATCAGCTGTGAGTCTCCAAGCTGCATCAAAGGCAACCTTCCAGCACCTTCCTTTCCCCAACACCCCTCTGCTCTCTCCAGCAGCTGGTTGGGACGCAGGTGCCTGGGCTGATCTCCGCTGCACCAGCCCAGTCCTTGCCCGCCCATCTCACCAGTGTGCTTCCACAGTGCCTGGCCAAGGACCTGCAGGTGAAACCACTGCGACAAACCAAAGGGAGTGCAGAGCAGGTGGTGAAGCTCCTTGATGCAGGGTGCCACCAGTGCCAAGAAGTTGCCTCACCCCAGGAAGCCCTTAGAAACATTCAGGGAAGAAATGTCCCATGTCCTTAAATATACAGTACAGGTAAAACCCTCTTTTCACCCTG
Organism: Athene noctua; assembly: GCF_965140245.1. NCBI lineage: Eukaryota > Metazoa > Chordata > Aves > Strigiformes > Strigidae > Athene > Athene noctua. Next base: position 12,941,753 of record NC_134056.1, on the reverse strand, counting down.
TCCTTGCCTGCTTCTCCTTACCCCTGTACCTGCCTGTTGTTGAAGGTGGGGTGCTGGGAGAGGGGCTGCACAGTCTGATGAGCATTGAGCGAGCAGCAGGTACAGGGACAGGCTTGGTGGACTGTGGGGGGCTGCAGTGGGGATCCCTCCACCTGCTCTGCACAGAGAGGACTCACACCCAGAAAAGATCAGAAATTACAACCCCTGTGCAATGTACTCGGGGCACGGGGAGAAAACAGACAGAGAAAAGGAGTGGAAAATGCTGATGGCAGAGAGAAATGACCTCACCGCTGTCTGGCAGGGTGATGCCTGCACACGGCAGGAAGGAAATATTTGGCTGGAACATGATGTGGAGACATCGGGATTTGCCATCACACAAAGCCCTTGGCAAAGGGCGTTTCTGGCAGCAGGATGTTTTCATCTGCTTTAATACATGTACCAAAAACAAGCCTCGAGGCAAAGCTGCATGTCGGCCTGGCACTCTTGGGAGCACTGCAGATGCTGAACTGTTCCAGTCCAAATTGCCAGGGAGAATTCCCGCTGGAAATGCTGGGCTCCTTCCAAAAAGGGTGGATATGACACTGGGTTGGGAAGTCCCAGTGAGGTCCTTTGCCCTGCTGCTGCTGGGACATGTCCAGCTCTAGTTATCCTCAAGATCGGGAGAGGCAGCTTCCCAAATGCGTTTTGCCAGTCTGTGGGAGGAGGAAGAAGCACTGAGGAACATCGCAAGGTGCTCAGCTGCTGGGACGGCACCTTCCAAGGGTACCTGCTACTGTCGTGCAGCAGCAAGGCAGATCTCAGTCTGAAATGAATGTCCGGGTGACTGGCTGGGGATGGGCAGGGAGGGGCAGGGTGGAAAGGCCACCAGAGAGGATTTTGTTTTCCAGGAGAGGTGCGAACTTCTTCATACTGTGAGTACTGCCTGAGCCCTGGAGATGAGCACGCCTGAGTTGGCAGGGCATTGATGGGGCATTGATGGGGACGTGGGTTACCCTGGGTGGGTTCTGGTTTCTCCCAGGTGGATTTGAGGAGCTGAGCAGAGTAGGAAGGGAAGGATGGAGTGGATTTTCAGAAATATAAATTCAAAGGAAGACAGTCTCTGAAGGCAGATGTCCACTACCACCAGATAATCTGACTCCAGTGGGGGCTTTCTCTGCCTAGTGCCCAGGGGCAGACACCACATGCCAGGTGTGGGTCTGGAGGATTCAGGCATCCACCTTCCACCTTCTGCCAGCCCTGCAGCACTTGGCCCAGCCTGAGCTGGAGGATGAGCAGGGCTCCAGGAGAGCAGGGGGCTGCAATTGCAGCAGGGCAGGTGGAAGGAAGGTGAGTTGGGTGGTGGCAGGCATTGCAGTCCTCCAAACTCCAACCTCAATCTCTGTGACCAAGTGCCGTGGCCTTTCTCCAACCAGCCTCTTGTTCCCACAGGATTTCCAGCCTCACTGCACCCCTTGCCTCACCTCTGCCTGGCCATGGTCCTGCCCCATGGGAGGCACCCAGGAGGGGAAATCCAGGTGATCTCCAAAACTGCCCTCACTTGGGTGACCTCAGCCCAGAATTGCCCCTGGCTGCTCACCACCCACAGACCCCAGGAGGACAACAAAAGGGACCACATGCCTGAGCACCCCAGGTTCTCCCCAGATAGCTACACCAAGCTTTGGGGTGAGTTTCTGTTTATTTGGCAAAAAGGAGGGCCTATGCACTGGAGGAGCAGGGGATGTGTCAGAGCCTTGAGTACTGAGCTCAGAAAAGGGATGATGGAGTGGCAGCCTGAAGCATCAGCGCATGGGTCTTGCATCACTCAGCAGAAGCATCCACCAGCCAGCCTGCACCTCCTAGAAAACAGTTGGAAGAGGTGGGCTGAGTATTTGAGGTGAGGAGGCCAATGGAAAGAGACGAGCAGCGCTCTCCATCAGGATCAGTGCATTCTCTTCCAGTTCTCCCCAGCTCTGTAGGGTGAGCCACCTTCAGTAATGGATTTCTAGAGAACTCCTACAACTGAACGTGTATCAGTGGGGTGGATATGCCAGGGTAGGACAACAACAGACATGTTTTGTGTGGTGAGACATGAATCCAGCCTCTGACCTGTTATTCTGGTCCACAACCCCAAGACCCCTTTAGGCAAGAGCTGGTGTCCCAGCCCTTGCTGCTGGATGAGCTCTGCAGCTTTTTCTCCACTGAACCAGTAGTTTCAGTTCAAGTGCCCTTGTTCACTGCCAGGCAGCTGCACTCTGGGGGTCCCCTCTGCAGAGCAGCTCTGAAGGGAATGGTCCTACCTGGGTGAAGCTCCAGCACAGGTTCAAACAACTCAGCCCCCCAGAGTAATTCAAAGAGTTCGTGGTGGCCCTTGCTGGGGCACCAAGGAAGGCAATTTCCAGCTGAGGACATTGCAAACACCATGTTGCACTGCAGCAACTCACCTATGCTTCATCGAGGCTGCATTCATCTGCGAAAATAAAGAGAAAGGCTGAGTCTGGAGCTGTGGTCTGGCTAGTCCCATTTAGCACCCAAAATAGACAGCCCAGGAATGAACTTGAGCAAGGTGAAAGCCATGGCATGCCAAGTCAGAGTGCCTCTTGCTACCAGCACTTTCTCCTGCCAGCTCAGACCACAAAGTAGTGGCAGTGATGGGCCGAGCTGGCCCCTGCCGATGTGTCCTGGCTCCCCACATTGACCAAGCCAGCCCAGCATGGTGCTGGGCAGTGCTCACCCTGGCTGGGCAGCATCCTGATCATCTCATTGGTGAAGCTCTTCTCCCTCGCAAGCTTCTTGAACAGCGCTCTGATTTTGGGTCTCACCTGCCGGGTTCTGCCTAAAGGCAAAGACAGGAGTTAGCTCCAGGCTGTGGCCTGTCTGCAGCTCCTGGGCAGCTGGTGTGTGTGCCCAGGCAAGGACGGGAAGGATGACAGTCCCTGGGAGAAGACTGGGGGCAGTGGTGGTCCTGGAGAGAGGTGGTGGCCAGGCACATGAGTAACCTCTCTCAGTGAACAAGAAAAAACACCAGCACGGTGTCTCCTCTCTTGGTTCCCATCCCCAATTTTTCTGCACCCCTTGAAGGAGGACCCCTGCTCTTGTCCCCATTTCACCAAGCGACTTACCCAAGGCCATGCCCAGTGCAGAAGCCCAAGCCCCAGCCTCCCCTGCCAGCCCCAGATCACTGCCCTTTCCCCTGCCGCACAGGGAACAGGCAGCAGCACCAGCCCTGCTCCTGCACCCCATCCAGTGCAGGAGGGCAGAGTGAGGAGGGGGGCTCTCCCATGGGTCCCCCGACTCTTGGACTCTCAGGACACTGCAGAGCACCCTGACACCTCCGATCCATTCACTCCAGTCAGACCACCGCTGGTTACGCACTGTAAAGCCTCAGCATATGCAAGGTCTTCCCGTCCTTCTCTCTGGAGACAAAGATAACTGCATAGGTCTTGCCATCGGTATCCACCACCCGCACTATTTTATTATCTCTGTCTGCAAAAGGACATGAAGAAAAGCAAAAATATTAATTATCTCCTCTGGAGAACTCCCACACTGCCAGAGGGCTGTAAGAGTCAGGATGCCAGGGTCCAGGCCCACCCAGCCCGTCTGTCTTCTCTGTCTCCCCCTCCTGGTTTTCCCTCTTGCTAATGCTCCTCTGAAAGCCTGGGGGAGCCCACAGATCACAGCAGAGCAGAGGGACAGGAACGTGAACACAGGAGAGTCTGGGGACGGTCACTGCTGACAGCAGAGTAGCCCGGCCGGTGTCAGACTAACACTTGGGCTGTGGATAGTGGGAAACCACTTGGGAACATCCATCCACAGCCCCTTTGAAGAATGAGCCTGCTTTTCCCCGGGGTTTAAGATTGGTCTGAACATGTCTTATCCCAGAGCAGCTTCCCAGAGGGAGGGAGCAGGGGGGTCCGTCACACTGGTGGGACACGAGCCCTGGCACGGACTGGCTCTGGGATGCCGCTGGCAACCGGCCGCAGAGGGATGTCCCACCCAGGACCTGAGGAGAGGCAGCAGGCACCCCTGAGGGCCATGTCCCCAGGGACAACCATCTGCTTCAGACAGAGATGATGGGAAGCGCCTCTGCCCCATCCCGGTGGCAGGGGTCCCCACACTCACCAGAGCTGTAGTATTCACCGGGGATGCCTGTTTGCCTGTAGATCGCCATCGACTTCTGACATCCCTCCGCACTGCAAAACAGTGAAGGATGCTCTGGCTGGAGTGAAGTGAACCCCCTTCCCCTCCTGTGGGGTTGCTGGCTCCAGGGTCACTACCCCAGACGTGGGACTTGCTGTTCGGGGACAGGATGGTGTGTCTAGGGCAGGAAGGGGACAGATGCCACCCTTGGAGCAATGGGTGCCTGGGCTGGCAGGGCATGGCACTGGCACCTGAGGATCATCCCGTGGGGTCACAGAGCTGTTCCTTGCTCATGCTCTGAGTTTCTGGGATGAGGCTGGTCCTCTGGGTAAGCTTTAATCGGAGAGTCCCTTAACACTCTTGCTGCATCCCTGCTGGGAGCAGTAGAGTGTCTCAGCCTCTGTGGTGGGACTGCTCCTGTCTGGTGCTGCCCTGAGCCTGTCTGGCCTGCCCGGAAGAAGGACTCCCCACAGTGCAGCTCTGCTGAGACCCTGTCTTAAACCACGGGGCTGGTGGTCCTGCCTCACACCCTGCCCAGGTCTCTGATGGGTGCTGGATGGAGGCACCCAGGTGGAGATCCACTGGTGAAGGTCCAGGGAGGTCAGTCAATGAAGCTCATGGAGAAAAGCACTTGGTACTTACGTGGGAATTGCAAAGGAGACCTCCAGGTTGCCCTCTCCCAGGACGGCAATATTGGCCATCGCCATCTTCAGCTTGTCTTTCTTTTGGAGGTAGCTCTCAGAGTCGGAGGCCAGAGCAGCGATGTACCATCTCCCTGCAATCTGGCAGTGAGGGCAGGCTGTGAGTCCGGAGGAGCAGGCAGGGGCTGTCCCCTCCTCGGCGACCAAGTTGTGACACCCTCAGGCCATGGACACCTGCATCCCCTCTGGGCACCAAAATCCCCGATGGGACACCTATGCTAGAGCTGGGTGACTGCACTCACCTGGGTGTGGCAGCAGACCCAGCCGTGCCTGTGGTGTCACCAGCTGTCCCCAGTACCAAAACACCTCTCCAGTCCCCACCCTGGTGACCAGAGGCTGTGCTCCCACTTTCCCTTCCCTGCGTGCCACGGATCACCTTGCTCTTGTCCAGCCCCACAATCCCAAGGTTCTCAGCCTCCACGCGCAGCAGGCAGAGCAGGGCCAGCCCCAGGCTCAGCCCCATGCTCCTCATCTCACCGCCTCCAGCTACACCAGCAGGATGGAGAGTGGTGCCAGGGCTGTCAGTTTTATAGTGCTGTGCTCTCCCCGCCTCTGCCTGCCCCAGTGCTGCTGCGTGCTGAGCTGCACGGATAGTGCTGCTGGTGTTGCCTTGGGCGAGGTGGTGGTTTTGAAGGGTTAAAGTCACCTTGGGGTAAACAGCCTCCCACATTGCGAAAGATGGGAAGTGCCTGCAAGCCCCGGAATGGGCTGAGAACTGTGGTTGCAGGAGCTGTTGCACCAGTGTTGAAATTTAGGATTTTCCCGGTTTCTTTAGTCACTCGTGAAAGAACAGAGAGTTTTTGTTTTCCAGCTGGCGGCCTGAGGGCTGCCAGGAGGAGCAGGGAGGTGCTTGTGGTATGGGCCAAGCAGCACCATCACGCAGTGACCCGACTCGGTGACACATCCCTCTGGCCAGGCTGGCATCTGCCCAAAGGCTGCTTCTGGGATGGTGCCCAAACCCAGGTGTCTGCATGCTGCCAGCATGGCCTGACCACATGGTGCCCATGCAGGCTCGCCCACCTGCTCTGGGGCACTCAGGGTCCACAAAGCAGGATCCACCTGGAGCAGGGCAGGCAGAAGGGGTTTGTGACACTGTGGGAGTGTGTCCCCTCCTTCCCAAGGCGTGATGTCCCCTGTGCCCTGGCTCTGGCAGGACCCCTGAAAGGGTCCATGCTGCTTCCTCTCTGTACCTGGCTCAGCACCGAGGGACCCCCACTCCAGGGCAGGAGGCAGTGGGGTGGACCAGTGACTACCTCCGCTCTGCAGGAGGTGGAGGGGGATGGATGCTGTTCTTGGGGGTCATGGCAGCATGGTTCTACCTTGGTCAGTGGGCAGATAGATCAAGGTGGGCAGATGGGATCAAGGGGGATGGGAGACAGGCATGAGGGTCCCAGTCCTGGTGTGCATTTACCCCGGGCACCCATAGCACAGACCCACTCCCATCTGGGTGGCCCACAGAGAGGGGGACTGAGCAGGGAACGGGGTGTCCTAGTGATGAGCTGCCTGCCAGGAGCCAGAGCCCATGCAGGCAGGGCTGGGCAGCCTGACTGCTTAACCCTGCCTGCCCAGACCTGCTGTCCACCCAGCTAAGCCGAGCGAAGCCCTGTTCATCCCAGCTCAATTCTCCCCTGCTCACTTCCCTGGCAGCTGCCCCACTGCAACTTTCACCTTTCCCATCCTCTGCTCCTCATACTCCCCATGCTGGGCAAAGCAAACAATGCCCCTGGGGTGCTGAGAGGAAAGGTTGGACCCAGGACTGCTGGTCTCAGGGTGCCTGGGGACCTTGGCGGCACCCCTGCTCCCATCAACAAAACACCAAGCGCTGGGACAGCTTCTGCACCCATTTATTTAGGAGAGCAAGGTGTGATCCTGGTGTGGGACAGCGGGTCTGGCAGATCCTGGTTGGGGAGAACAAGAAGGGGCACCATGGAGCGGGGAGCAGAACCTGGTTTCCACCAGGTCTGGAGGACACACAGCCCTGGAGTTGGTCCCTTCAGCTGCAGGGAGGCAGGACAGACGGACAAGCGGTTAGAGCAGGGGAAAGCCAATGTGATGCAGAGCACCGAGGCAGGGAAGGGGCTGGCTCCCTGGGGGCTGCAAGTCCCTGCTCAGCCCAGACCATGCTAGGAGGGAGATCCAGCTTCCCCTGGCCATGCTCACCTGGTGGCCTTGGTGCACTGATCTGTTGAAAAGCAAAGAGATGGGTGAGCATGCCACAGGCAGTACCCTGAGCCCCTGTGCAGTGTCCCCATGCAAAGGGGCTGTGTGTGTCACCCCGTGCCCTCCTGGCACTCACCCGACTTGGGCAGGATGGCCAACATGTCCTTGGTCAGGCCCATGGTGGGAATGAGCTCTTCAAACTTCTGCAGGAGCTGGGGGCTCATGTCCTGATCCCTTGCTGCAGCCAGGGAGCAGAAGTGAGGACTCATGAGTGGGGGGGGACTGTGGGGCAGCAATGGGACCCCAGGGAAGGGCAAAGGCAAAGCCATGGAGGACCCCACAGCCATCCTGGGTGGGCAGCAAGAGGGCATAAGCCCCTTGGGATGAGTGACCCACTCGCCTCGGCAGGTATGGGGCAGCTGGCAGGGCTGGGGGTCTTTGGTTCAAACCGCAGGGGAGCTTTGGTTCAAACCACAATCAACTGGAGATGTTCTGAGTGCAAGGTTTAATTCATCCCAAAATTAATTCCCTGGGTGCCAGCACATTGGGTGATGACATATGTGACCTTGAGGGGCGATGAGGAGCCCAGTCCCTGCCCCCCATCAGTGCCCGTATCCCTCCCTGGGGAGTTGCGGGTGCCCATCCCCACTCCTGGCACCCACTGAGGAGCTGCAGCGCAGTGATGGGCTCCTGCCCTCTTTGCTGGAGTTCGTGCACGATGGCGTAGCAGCTGTAGTCCGTCTCCATCACATGCAGTTCCCTCTTCTCTTGTGCTGCTAAAGGACCCCAGATGGTGCCCGGTCGGGCCATGTGGCACAGCCCGAGCACCTCTGTGGCCCTTGCCAGGGCTCACAGCTCAGGACCCGAGCCCCAGATTTGCCTGAGGGGGGTATGAGAAGGGTACGCCTGTGCCATCTGGCAGAGCTGGGCGCCCACCCACAGCACCACCTCTTGCCAAGAGATGGAGGCAGAGGGGCCAAACCCTCCTCCTGCTGCTCCCCAGGCGTGGGAGACCAGTGATGCCCACCCTCCATTTCAGGGTGCCCGTGGCCCTGATCCCCCCTGCCCACACGTACCCATGTAGTGCCCCGCCTGCCCACTTCTCTGGAAGAGCAGCTCAAACTTTTGGCATCTGTCCAGCCTGGAAAGGGAAAATGGAAACAGCAAACATGGCTGAATGCCATGTGGGAGGGCAGCAGGGTGGTGGGCACAGAGGGGAGCCCAGCCTGCCTGGCACACATGCCAGGGTACAGTTAAGACCGGGTGCCACAGGCTGTGGGAGGATGCTCCTCACCCAGCTGCCTTGGAGGGGAGGGGAGTCCCCTGCCCCAAGCAGAGGGGACACTTACCAGGGCCAGACAAGCTTCATAGCCAGGTCCCCCTCTGGCGTGAAGCTGATGGTGGTGATGGATGACTTCATCCCATCCTTCATCTTCAGGAACACGGAGCAGTTGGAAGCAGCGGCTGTGACATGCCATGTCCCCACAAACTGCAGTGGGACATCACCAGTGGGGTTTGGGAAAGCCATGGGGACCTGCCACAGGCCAGGGGGACCTGCCACCCACCATGTGGGACCTGCCAGCCCATTGTAGGAACCTGGCAGCCTGCACTGGGGCACCTGCCACCCTCTGTGGGGACAGCCAGCCTAACACGGGGACCTGCCACCACCCACCTGCGTGCAGAACACCCTGCCCTGCCCCATGCCGGGAGGGCGGGCGCAGTGTTTGCCCCCTGTTCCCTGGGAAAGCACCACATGCTCAGGAGCATCACAGCCCCGGGTGTTCATGTCCCTGCAGTGGGGCCACCACTGGGGCTGGGGCCAGGGCTAACCCAGTTTTGCACAGGCATCCTGGAAGCTGCCCTGGTGTCACCTCAGTGCTGGGACTGGGGGTGCCCGGGGATGTCCAGCTGTGCCTGGGGACGCAGCATGGGCACCCTGCCCCAGGCAGCCCCTCCAGCCCAGGTGGGACTGGCCGGGCGGGTGCCCTGTGCCGTTACCTTCTCGGCGTTGAAGCCCGGCTGCACGGGGACCTCGGCCCCTGCCTGCAGCAGGCTGAGCAGGGCCAGTGCTAGGCTGGGCAGCACCGCCGTCATCCTTCCTCCGGGGACTGGGTGCGGGCAGGAGAAGCTGCATGGATCGGCCTCCTCCCACACCCACCTTTATAGCCCCCGCCGCTGGCAGCAGCCCCTGCCCGCCTCTGCTTTATGCAACAGGTTACACAAGAGCAGGGATAACTTGTACCCGTGTTAGGTGACAGTTGGCCCCTTCCCCCTCTAATTGCCTAGTCCTGGATGAATACAGCTTTGTGTGAGACCCAGCCCAGAGCATGTCAGGCACGAGACAATGCCCCGTGCCTGGTGCTGTGTCTGGGGAGGGAGATGAGGATGCCCCCAGTGCCCCACTCCTGGCTGTTACCCACTGACCCCAGGGTCTGGCAGTGCTGGGACGGGTCCTGCCTCAAGGAGGAGGATGGTAGGGACGGTAATTTTAGCCCAGGGTTGAGCAGCAGTCCAGTGCCCTCCAGAAGGGGTTGCAGCTTCCCAGGCTGCTGGCAGTGGACCCCACTCCCAGAGAGGGTCCAGGCTCATGGACCAGGCTCATGGCATGGAGAGCATGGACAGGCAGCCGGGGCTGAGCCACATCCAGCGCTCACAGCTGTTGCTCTGGTTCATGTCCATCCTGCCCCCACCTTTTTGAAGACCCCCCCCTGCGATTACCCATCACTCCATCTCCATGCTGCCAGGCTGCTTTCTCCAGGGAAACAGAGGCAGTGAGGCTGGGTTAACTCAGGGTGCCCGAGGGGGCATATGGGAGTGGATCCACCCCAGCAGGTCCCAGCCCTGGGGACCTCTTCTCTCTGGACCGGGCAGGTTTGATGGCCCAGCAGCACTGTGGCATGGGGTTGCAAGGGTACATGGGGTCCCACCGCAGCAGCCCCACAGCCAGGAGCTGGGATCAGTCCTGACCCCCAACACCAGCCCCAGCCCTACCCACCGCCATCAGCCGTGCTTTAACCCCCCCATCGCCCCACTGGGGCTCCCCCACAACGATCCAGCAGACAAGGGCAGGGGGCTGGGTTTATACGGGCTTTAATGGGCAGAGGGGTACAGGTGTGGGGTGCAAAGCCAGGGAAAAAAGGCTGCTGTGGTGCTGGGGGTGTGCTGGGGACAGGATGGGATGGGGCCGCCACCGGCTTGCGGCGCTCTCGGGGCTCTGGCCGGCAGCAGCTGGTGGGTCTGTCTGGAAGAGATGGAGGAGTGAGTGTGGGGATGAGGTGGGGGAGATGGGGGGGGGCACAGGGGGGGACATTAGCCCTGCCAGCCCTGTGCTGAGTGGATGGGCACTCACCTCCCAGGGCCTGGGGCAACAGAAGAGACCCCCCATGGGGATGGGGTGGGGGATCCCCGCCAGGGATAAGGGGGACCCCAGGAAGAGGAGCAGCCTGGGGAGGCTGGGAAGGGATGGGGGCTTTGTGGGCTGGAATGGCTCTGAGCAACCCCCGTACCCCACCCCTGCAGGGCTGGTCTGAGCCTCAGCAAAAGCAGGACTCACCTAGGCAGCATCTGCCATGCATTTGTCTGCAGGAGGAAGAAAAGCAGAGATCAGCTCTTCCAGGGGCTGGGGGATGACTGCCCCCCCCCGAGGGGCTCTGCATGGGGCTCTGCCCAGCAGCACCCCGCAGCTGGCCCCAATGCCAGCCCTGCAGGAAGGCAGGGAGAAGGCAGGAGGGTCTCTCTCCTAACTCAGCCCCACAGGGTACCTCACCCCTCTCCCTGCCACACTCCTGCCCTTCCAGCTTCTCACCTGTCTGGGGCAGGATGAGGATCTCTTCATCCATCAGGCCCTGCTCCCTGGAGAACTGGGTGAACCTCTCCAGGCGCTCGGGACTGAGCTCCTTTGTCCGGCCTGCAGAGAGAGCAGAGTGAGAGGCAGCCCCCCCCCCACCCCCCAGCGAGGGGTCATGCTGCCCCGGGGTGCAGGCAGCCCAGCAAAGGGGTCCTGACCCAGCCATCCCATGGCTCACCCCAGCTTGGGAGATGACGCTGTGCTGCTCCCATGGGAGAGATCCCCCACCAAGGACATCCCGGGGGGCCCCAGGGTGACGGTGGACAGGCAGCACGGGGGTCTCAGGGCAGACTTACTGTAGAGCAGCACCATGGTGGAGGAGCCAGTGCTCTTGGAGATCTGGGTGGCCACCAAGGCATACTCGTCGTAGTTGGTCTCCACCACGCGGATGTCGTGCTTGCTGCCCCAGCCTGCGGGGGATGGGGAGGGCACAGCTCAGCCCCGAGGTGCTCCAGCAAGGGCAGGAGCAGGTGACAACGGGGCTGGACTGGGAGCTGAGGACACATCAGGGGCTGCCCCACAGGAGGATGGGGTGAGAGCTGGGGACTCACGTGGGCTGGTGTAGCTGAACCGCCCCGGCTGCTCCGTCTTAGTGTAAAGGCTGTTCCTCTTCTCGCACAGGTCACCCCTGGGGAGCAGAGCGTGAGGACGTCAGAGGGGCTGTGGGGGACGCTCCAGCCCACACATAACCCCAGGCAGGGCACCATGGGGGAGCACCCCCTGCTCGCCGACCCCCCTCCCCATGCCCATACTTGGGGTAGGTGGAGGTAACTTCCAGGTTCCCGTCTGCAGTGACGGAGATGACTGTGGTGCACATCTTCATCAGGTGTTTCTTCTCCTTGAACCAGTTGGAGTTGGAGGCCAGGCCGATGCTGTACCATCTTCCCGTGAGCTGCACGCAAACTTCTCTCAGCTGCCAGCGAGGCGCAGACCCTGTCTCACCCCTTGGCCACCCACCAGCCCCGGTCCAGGCCACGTCCCCCTCCCCTGCCAGCCTGCGTCCCACAGCAGGGTGGTGCCCTGGGGTCCTTGTTCCCCAGGGAGCTGCTACAGCTCTCAATGTCCACAAAACCCACCAAGACGTGGTTTACGATGTGCCCTTCACTGCCTAGCACTTGGGGTGCTTCTTTCCTCTTCACACCAAGTCTGGGGAGTGGGTGACAGGACTGCCTGGCTCCGAGATGCCATTTCCATTCGTCTGGGAGCACAAGGAGGGGTCAGGACTCCGGGGCCAGTACGGGTCATCCCAGCCTGGTCCCTGGGGCTACCAGCTTGGTGTACCCAAGGGGGAGCTGTTGGCCTTGGAGACGGGCTGTGCTGGGACAACCCTTTGCAGGACACGCCAGACCCCCACCGTTGCAGGACATGCCTCCATACCCATCACCTTCCTGGGGTGGCTGTGTCCCCCAGGACCCCTCTGGGGGCTCCCGGAGGAGCAGGCAGCGTGGCCCCTGCCTCCGATCCGTGGGAGCCCAGGGCTGTGGGGCCCGGCCTCCCAGCGTGCAGCTGGGCCGGGGCTGTCCTGCTCTGCATCCTTCCCATCATGGGAGGGAGGGGAGTGCCAGCACCCTGAGCATGCCAGCACCCTGGGGTGGGAGGGCAGAGGGGTGTGTGGGACACCCTAGCACAGCAGCCCTTAGTTTTTTAGGACCTTGGGCTGGGGAGGATGGGGTCCGTGTTGGGGAGGCGGGTCTACAGCCCATCTCCATGCTGCCTGTCAAACTTAGATTGCTTTTCTCGGTTCTCCAAATAAAACCCCTGTGCATCTACACCCACCGCACAGCACAGGAGACGGCCTGGCCCCACACCTACTCAGTCCTGCCCCACAGTCCAGGGCCTGGATCCTGCATCCCGACTCAGAGCCACCAAACCCATGCCCCAGGGGCTCCCCAGGGATGGGTGCTCTGGCCACCCTGCCCCTCCCAGCGCTGGAGCCAGCCTGGCCCCAGTTCCACCTGCAACAACCTCTGCTCACATTTTCACGGTGAGGATCCCCCAAAACACCCCAAATCCCCATGCAGGGGATACCGGCCAGGCTGGGTCACCTTGTCCTGCTGGAAGTCAGTCTGCACAGGAAAGCTGTCCTGTGCGTGCAGTGCCCCGAGCAGGGCCAGCCCCAGGATGCTGAAGAGCGTGGCGTGCATGTCTGCCGCCGAGCCGAGCCGAGCCGAGCCGAGCCGAGCCGAGCCGAGCCGAGCCGAGCCGAGCCGAGCCGAGCGAGAGCAGCAGGCAGAGTGCTGCAGTGACGGAAAGTCAGGCAAGCCCCTATTTATGGGCAGGCTGTGCAATGGCCCCAGGGGGGCCAGCCCTGCCTCCCCCCCCTCCCCGTGCCGTTATGCAAGCAAGAGCAGGGGCGAGTGCCGAAGCCAAAGGGCAGGCAGGGGAACCTGCAAATGTTTCCCTCCTGTTGATATGACATGTTTGCTTTGGGGTGCCAAACTGCTCCGCAGCAAAAATACGGCTTGCAGCCAGCACAACGGCTGTCCCTGCCCCCAGCGCCGCAGAGCAGGGGGCCAGCGCGGGCAGCTGGGGCTGCCCACAGGCACGGGCAGGGGGCCGGGACTGGGGGCCAGGGCTTGCTGACTGCCCCATCCTTGCAGGATGGCCTCACTCAGACACAGAGAGGGGCTCGAGTGATGTGGAGGAAATGCCAAGTGCCTGCCAGGTCCTGATCCAACCCATGGGACTTGTGGGCACCTTTGGGTGCTCCTGCAGGACCCCCCGCCTTGCCTTGACCTGAGTCCCTGCATCACCCAAGGAAGCATCTCGACTGGCCCCGGGTGTGCCCACCCAGGCACAGCTCCGGTGCACCTCGATGGTGAGCTGGGGGTGTTGGGGGGAAGCCAGGCTCCAGCCTCAGGCAGCCCCAGTGCCCAGCCCCTGGGGACCAGCACGCAGCCAGACAGACCCCCAGCGCCTCATCCCCCACGTGTCACTCTGCACTCTTGGCCAAGAGGAGCTGGGAAACATCTTCCCCCTTGGTCTAGGGTCAGCAGTGAGCGCTGAGCTGCCCTCCTTAATGTGGGGACACCCTGAGCACCCACAGGGTGAGGGCTGGGGATCAACACAGCAGCACCCATGGGTCTGGCACGCTTTGAGCAGGGCAGCTCAGCAGCTCTGCTTTACATAAGGAGCGTGTTTTCACAACAGCTGGTTTTTCCCTCTGGCAGCCCACCCTGCCGCCCAGCCCAGCACATTCCCTTCCCCGCGCCCAGCTGCGAGCCCGGCCTGGCCCTGCACACCACGCGCCGGGGGCCGGGCCGGCATCAGCTCTGCGGATTTATTAAAACAAAACAAAAGCTGAGCTGGGCAGGACTGAGCATCATGAGAGCCTGGCTGGGGCCCCCCTGCATGCTGGGCTAGGGGCTCCACCTCTGTCTGAGCCCACCCTCGGCGTGCAGGGTGCCAGGAGGAGCTCGCTCCATCAGGCATCGGGGCACCCATGGGTGTCTCTGTGGTTCTGCGCTGGGGCAGGAACACAAAGCCACCCTGTTCCCCGGGTGTCTGTCTCCCTGCCCTGCCCAGCAGCAGGAGGGGGTGCCCAGGAGGTGCCCGCTCTCTCAGCTCTCCTGGGGGTGGCAAAGCAGGGGGCCAGCCCAAGGAGCTGGGTGGCAAGCTCAGGAGCATGGGGGCACGCAGGGGCACACGGAGGCACTGGCAACAGCGTAGGGGGCAGGCTGAGCCCACTGCTGGGGCTGGGGGCACCGGCAGGATGGAGCTACCTGGGTGCCTTGACACAGACTCTTAGGCACAACCCAGGCATTTGCACCCCAGAAATGCGTTCATGCCAGATAAACATTGGCAGGGCTGAGGTGGCGTGTGGGGCTCAGGGGGGTCCTTGGCACCAGCCCAGCTCCCCGAGGCAGGAGGGCAGGGCTCTCCCTTTGCCTCCCATCGTCTTGCCATGGCTCCACCACTGCTCAGCCACCTCTGGGGTGTGGGTGGGTGCAGGGCAGAAAGTCAGCTGGATCCATAACACTCCGACTCTGCCAGGCTCAACTGGGTGGCCCAGGGGTTCTGTGAGTGCAGCCAGACACGACTTCCCCGCACATGGGCAGCGGAGACGGGGGCAGGCTTCAGGCGGGTCACGTGGCGGTCCCTTACATAAGTCCCTGATAAACAACATGTGTTACCAGTTTCCGCTAAGATTGCAAAACGCCGGCGCTGGGGGCAGAGGGCTGTTCCCTGCCCCAGGCGCTGTGGGGTGGCCAGAGCACTGTACCAGCCTGCTGCTGGGGGCTGCCCTCCGTCCCCTCCCACCACCCAGCCTGCACCGGGGAATTGGCACCACTTGCCCAAAACAGCCCAGTCCTGGCCCAAGTGAGTGGCAGGACAGACTCAGCCAGGCTGGACGTGCAGGCGAGAGGGGTCCTGCAAGGGGCTGCAGGCCCAGGGTTAACGCTGCAGTTCCTCTACCCTGGTTGCAACCCTGGTCCAAGCCCCTACAGCCCCTGCAGCGTGCTCAGAGCATGTGAGGGGTGTCACCTGCCTGGCCCTGCAGTGGGGTGCTGGCTGTGCAGGCAGGGCCCTGGCCCAGGCAGCAGCCCCTTGGGGAATGTGGTCTGCAGAGCCAGGAAAGGGGAGTGGGGTGTTTCACTGCCTCAGAGGCCCTGGGGACCAGCAGGACTACTGCAGGACCAAAGTTTCTTCCTCCGGGGTCCCTGAGGGATGTCCTGGCTTGTTTAGCCTGAAGGGCTCATCCTGAGCGAGTCCCCAGTGCCCCCCAATCCCATGCGGCCCCACAGCACCAGGCACAGTGCTTTTCCCCAAACTGTGGTGGGCGCCTGGGGCTTTCTCTCACTCACTGGGCAGACTCACACTAACTACAGCACCCGGGAGTAAACCGGGAACTGCCACAACCTCATGGGTGGGGGAGAGGATGATGGAGCCGTGTGGAGGGGGCTGTGTGGTCCCCCTCTGCACCCCCAGGCCAGGAGCGCAGTGCCGGGGCACCAGCAGTCCAGAGGTGGAGGCAGCGCCGGCCTTGCAGATCAAGGGGTGACTTGCCTGGACACAGACCCTTCTCCAAGGCATTTATTGAGGTGTTGCTGGCTACTGCAAGCAGAGAGGTGGCACAAAGCTGGGGGGGAACAGGACAAGGACAGGCACAACTGCCGGTGCAGCTGGAGGAGCTGGGGAGCCCAGGGCTGTGGAGCAGCAGTGGGGTCTGGCCAAACCCTGGCTCAGCCCTGTGTGGCCATGAGTGGCTGATCAAGGCAAGGGCTGAGCTCTTGGCAACACTGTCTGCACCTACGGCTTTGTTTCTGGAAGGAAAAGAGAAGTGCTGAAGGGCTGGGGAGGTGTCTGAGCCCAGCGCCAGGGCTGGAGACCCACCTCTGCCTCCCCAGTCACCACCACCAAGTGATGGAGCTGCCCCCGGGACCCCAGTCCTCACCCCAGGGTGTCCCTGTTCCAAGACACGCCATCTCAGACCAGCCCTCACGCCCAGAAAACACCAACATAGACCCCACTAAGCCCTGCCTAACCCATGTGGGGGGTGAACGGGGCTTTGCTTTGCCAGGGTGCATCCGATGCCCATCCTGGGTGACGGTCTGCCACCTCCTCACCCCACACAAAGGCACAGAGGGACCCTGCCCTGGGGAATGGACCCCCCATGCCAGACCAGCCCCCTGGTACTCCTGGGGCAGGACCACACGGCCATGGTGTGGTGTGGGTCCAGCCTGCTGTGCCAAGCCCGCAGCCAGGGAGAGGAGAGGTGCTGTGGTGCCCAGCACATGGTGGGGACCCAGCACATCACCCAGGATCCACAACTCACCATCGAGGATGTGAAACTCATCTGCGGAGTCACAAAACCCTGAAAAAGAGAGAGCCTGGGCACCCAGGACCCCCCAGCCATGCACCCCAGGGACAGGGGCACAGCCCTGTCCTTGCATCTTTGTCTCTGGTGTGGGCGCAGCATGGGACAGACCCCAGGCGTTGCCCTACTGTGGGTGACACGGGGCCACAAATTGCTCAAACCCGTGTGGATGTGCCTCCCTCTCCCCATGCTGGAGGGCCTCAGTCCCCGCTGCCGGGCCCCTCCCAGGTGCAGCCCTCGCCATGGGTGCCCCCCGCTCCCAGGGGACCGTGTGCCACCCACCATATGTGGGGAAGTAGTAGGTCATGTCTTCATTCAGCCCCACAGCCCTGACGCGCTGCTCAAACCTGTCCGCGATGGCGTCGCTGACCCGGCTGGTCCGTCCTGTGCAGGGAATGAGGTGCCATCAGCAACCTTAAGCCCTGCCTGTCCTTGCCCCAAAACTCCCCACACCCCCACAGCCAGGCTCAGTGCCAAGGGGTCTTTCAGCTCACAGAAGCCAATTCCCCGCTCCCCCCCTGTGGCATCTGGGGACAAAACTCTCCGCTTTGGGACTGGGCCCCATGGGGAAACCCCATGCCTGTCTGGGTCCCCCGGGGCTCTCGCAGGCATCCCTAGAGCCCAACACAGGTTTCCCACCCCTCTGCTGCTCCCATCCTTCATCTGCCACAAGCCCCTGGGTGCCAACCCACCATAGAGCTTGACAGAGATGCTGCGTCCCTTCTGGTAATAGAGGATGGCGTAGCTGCTGTGGTCCGTCTCACCCACCACCACGTCCACCTTGCTGCCATAGCCACGGCCTGGGAAAGACAGTGGTGGCAGAGGGCAGCCCCAGTTAGTTCTGGTTAAGCCCGATTAGCCCCTGGATCTCATTTTGCCGGGGCCAGACTGGGTGCAGCTCAGCAGGAACCAGCCTGCGTCGCTGTCTGTGATGGCACCTCTGGGGCACTTGAGACCCCAGAGGTGAGATACAGGAGGGCAATGGGAAGGAGGATATTGGTACCAAAGCCCTGCTGAGAGCAGGAGAGGGGGGCTCCAGCTCCGTGGTCCCTGCAGACCCCATGCCACCCCAGCCTGGCCTCCCTCACCCTTCAGGAGGAAGCGTCCATGGGCCTGGGCAGGGAGGTAGCGCTGCCTGATTTCCCAGCATATCCCATCCCTGTATGGGGAGAGGAGGAGGTTGTCGGCACATGGTGGGGAGGATCCAGTCCAAGTCCCTGCTCACCCCACTTGCCAAAGCACACATGGGACCAGTTTTCTTGGGACTTTGTCTTCTCCCAGAAGTGATGTCCCAGAGCCCCATGGAGACACAGAGCGAGGTGCAGAGCCTGAAAACCTGCTGAGCCCAAGGGGTCCTTGCCCCCTCCCTACTCTGAGCCTGGTTCAGTCCCTCAGACCCCCTCAGGCCAGGGTAAATGCCCACAGATGCACTGAAGATCCCCCTCCTCAGATGGGGTGGCCCCGAGAGCCAGTCCCTGGCTGGGTAGCCGTGGAGGGACCATGTGCCTACTTGGTGCCTTGGTTTCCCCAGCCTGGCTGCCCCCCAACCTGCCCAGCCTGGGCAGCCCAAGCCCACCCTGGGCTGGTGGCTGTGTGGATGACAGGGTGCCAGCACTGCATGGTCAGGGCTTCTACCACAAAACATCCCAGAGGAGACCCCACCCACACTTTGCTTTGGGGTAGCTCTCTCCTCCTTGGAGCTTGTGGCTGGGGCACTGGTCCTGCTCTGACCTGCCTGAAGCATCCCCGTCCCACCCAGCATCCCCATCCCAGGGCACTGGCCCTGCTCTGACCTGCCTGCAGCGTCCCCATCCCATCCAGCGTCCCCCATCCCCATTCCAGGGCACCAGCTCTGCTCCAACCTGCCCACAGCGTCCCTGTCCCTGCCTGCAGCCTCAGTGGCCGGCATCACTCACAGCTTCCTGAAGGTGCTGATGGCCAGGCTCTGCCCATCCAGGACAGTCACCGTCACCGTCGTAGCCTCTAGCCGGTGGCTGTGCTCTGCCAGGTAGCCGCAGCGGGAGGCCATGCCGATCAGAAACCACTTCCCTGCGAGCTGCATGGCACGGGGGTGGCACTGTCTGCGAGGTCACCACCTTGGCTCCCACCACCCCTCTGCCCCAAGCACTTCGGTGCTATCTCCACTTGCTTGGCATCTCTGCCCACAGCCTGGCCCCTTAGCGTGCCCACAGAGCAGGACTGCCCTTGTGTGGGGGCTGGCAGCTGGGACAGAGCAGGACAGACAGGAGCCTCCATGGGGACAGGCTGGAGCAGAGGGGCTGCGCAGAGGGGTCTCCAAGGCATCCCCCCAGGCCTCACAGTGCCAGGGAGGCCGCGAGCACCCCAGTGCAGCCCAGGGTGTGTGGCGGGAAGCACTCTGCTCCCATGGCAGCCCCTGCAGCCCCAGCTCGCAGCCCCGCAGAGCCCCGAGCTCAACCAAGCCCTGGCTGGACGCCAGTGCCCGGCGCAGTGGGGGGAGGCAAGTGCCAAGCCCCAGCCTGAGAAGGGCTGCGCCAGCCCCGGGGCTGAGGATGGAGACGGCTGCCAGAGCCGCGGGCATGGCCGCCAGCCATGACAGGGGTCCCCAGAGAGGCTTCAGCCCCTGCCCCTGCCTCAGGAGGCAGCTCCGCGGGCAGTGCCCGGTTTGTGCTCCTGGGTGTGGGGGCTCGGGGACAGGCTGCAAGGGCAGGTCTGGAGGGGGGGGCGCTGCAGGGTCAGACCTGGAGAGGGACAGGCAGGGGGACAGGCTGCAGCCCAGGGCGCAGGGCTGTGCCCCAGCCCGGTGCGGAGTCGGCCGGGTGCCCACAGACCCGCCCGGCCCCGGCCCCTCACCTGGGGGAGGCTGAGCTCCGCCTGAGCCGCCACCTTCTCCAGCGGGCTCTGGGGAGGGGGCGGCCGCCGCCGCCGCCGCTCCGGCCCCTGCCCCAGCCCCTGCGGGGCCCAGAGGAGCAGGCCGAGGAGCAGCAGGGAGCCCAGGGCCGCCATAGTGCCGGTCCGGCGGGGCCCGCTCTGCCGGGAAGCGGCGGGGTCAGACGGGCACGGCGGCCGGCCTGGAGCCGGGCCAGGCGGGGCCCCCGGGAGCCAGAGGCCGGGTTAGGCCGGGAGCGCCGGGGTCAAGGCCGGGGCAGGCCGGGGCCGGGGGCTGGCGGCCCACAGGAGCCGGACCGAGCGGGGCCGCCGGGGGGCAGCGGGGCCCGATCGCGGGGGGGCGCGGGGGGTCCCCGCCATAGCCCCGGGGGTCCCGGGCAGCCCTCGGGGCTGATGGGGCGGGGCCTGCCCGGGAGGGCGGGGCCTGCCCGGGAGGGCGGGGCCTGCCCGGGGGGCGGGGCGAGGCGGGGCCGAGCCGTCGCAGTAGGGGCGCTGGTGAGCGAGCGTGCGGCGCTCGGCTGGCTATGCCTGGCGCGCTGTGCCGAGCTCTGGGCTCGAGCTCTCCGGCCTGCGACAGAAAGCGGCGCGGTGATTGGAAGGGGCGGGAAAAAAAACCACTGAGAGGAGCGGGCAGAGCGGCCCCTGACAGCCGGGGCGGAAGTGTGGGGCGGGGAGGCCGGAAGCGCTGCGCGAGGAGGTGGGGGCAGCGGAGCCGCCGAGGTACCGTGAGGGGGCGGCGACGGCCCGGGGCGGCGGGCGGGTACGGCGCCGGTGTTCTGCGGGTCACCGGGCGGGCCGGCGGGCGCGGGGCCCCCGGGGCGGGGCCGCGGGAGGTCGAGCCGGGCCGGGCCTCACCCCCCGTTTGCTTCCAGGCGCGGCGGCAGAATGACACGATGGACGCGGGCGGCGGCCCCCTCCTCCCCGACAGCGTCCTCTACGAGATCTTCCTCTACCTGGACCACGTAGACGTGCTCTCGGTGGGGCTGGTGTGCCAGCAGTGGCACGCCGTGGCCCGCGACGAGTTCCTCTGGAAGGAGCTCTTCTACCGCTACTACCGTATTTCCCGGGAGGTGCCCCGGCACCCAGGTGCGCTGGCGCGGGGGGACGGGGCTGGCGTGGCTGTTGCAGGGCTAGCTGCCTTCCTGAACCTGCCAAGCAAGCAGGGCAGTCGCACCGGGCCTGGGGCTGCTCAGCCCCGGGGCCTGTGACGGCTCCGGAGGGCTGATCCCCGGGTGATGGCACCTGAAGCCTCCCTGCCGTGAGCCCAGAAGGGAGAATCTTCTCCCCCTTTGCTGTCCAACCCTGTGCCTTTTGGTGTCAAGGGAATGGAGCCACTAAACCACATCACATTAGCAGTCTACAGGCTTGGGTGGTGATGTGCACGTGAAGGGCTCTAGAACTGCCTGAACCCTTCAGAAAGGGACATCAAAAGGTTGAAAATGCTTCGACTTTTCCTTTCTTTCACAGAAAGTTGGTTTCTGAGCTCTCTCTAGGCAGGTGCTCTCTGGTAGTTACTGCACAGCTTGTCTGGGTGCTGCTAAGGGAGATCCCAGGGAGATGCAGTGAGTCACTGCATGCTGCTATGTCACAGCCTATGATAATCACTGCTGGCTTTTCCTGATCAGGACCTCACATCAAGTCCCTGCTTCAGGCTCTGTCCCTTTCTCATCCAGACTAGGAAGATCTGCAAGTACACATTAGCAGATCGGACTATTTCCATAAGACATAGGCAGCAGCTGCAGCCTGGCTGTGGAGGGAGAACGCCTGTGCCTGCTGTCTGGAGAGGGAGGTGGCTGTGCAGCCATTTAATTGTACAGTGGGCAGTAGCTGACCCACTTTGTGAAGGCAGGTTGGACTTGATCTTGGCCTCAGGTCACAGTAGGAAGATGACCCATTAAGAGTCAGCATCAACTGAGCCTGTCAGGGCCTTCCCTGGGTGGAGCTGTTGGCAGTCTCGGTGGCAGCAGTCATATGGTCACAGGTCTGTTCTCTGCTGAGTTTCAGGTGCTGGAAGCAGTTTGGTGCAGTCTGGAAGGGTAACCCAATGCTGCTGCATCAGCTGAGACAGGCCTTGGGGACCTGCTGATGGGAGCCCTTGCTGCCAAGGTGGGTCTCTCTTGGAGACCAAAAAGCCCGATCCCAGTGTGCTGCTGAGGTCTGGGAGAGCTGTGCTCCATCCTCCGCCCCGAGGATGTGCAGGGGGCCGCCAGCGGTGGCCGTGGAGGAGGAGATTGGTTTCTTGATCTTGAGTTGCCATTGCTACAGAAGGACAGGAAGAAATGCTGAGGATCAAGCAGAGGGAGCCCGTCTCCCTGCAGTGGGGAACAGTGGTGAAAAGGGCTCAGAGAAGAGGTGAGATGTGGATGGCAGGACTTGGGCTGTGTGATTTCACTTGCACAGACCCTGGAGCTCCCTGGAGTGGAAGACATTATCTGGAGCTCTGACCAGGCTTGTTTGCTTCCAGCCTCCTGAAGTTAGTTAGTAAGCTGCCAGCCCTGTGCTTTAGCACTAATTGGGATTGAACAGTTGGTGTAACTAAGTAATATATTTGGGCACCTCCCAGGCTGCACTTCTGGAGCTGTGAGGCAGGTCTGCGAAGCAGCACGGTCAGAGGGTGGCCCACAGACCCAGGAAGGGGCTGAAGCCGGAGTCTGGGGAAATCCCCTGCCAGCCTGCCTACCCTGGGCAGCTCTGTGGGTTGGGGAATGGTATCCAGTGAGTGTTGTAAGAGGAAATGTCAGGATTGCTTGGCTTGATGGGATCTGTCAAGACTGCTTTCCAGATGGACAGGCCGGGACCAAGAGTTTCAGAGGGGGATGAAGCCCCCAGCCTGATGAGCAGTGGTGGGATGTCCAGGCAGCAAGCTGCTCCCTGCCTGCAGGAGCAGGTGCCTCCTGGGCTGCAGTGAATTCCAAAAAGTGCTCCAGTCCTGTTCAACGTAACGAGAGAAATTGGCCCTTATCCATATACATGTCTAATCCTCTTTGCTTCCTTGGGATTTGCTGCTGCATGGTCTGTAGGCTGCCTTACAGGCACTTCATTAAAAATTCTCTTTATTTGTCTCTGTTGGCCATCACTGTGACTCCTGTGAGTGTGCTTCAGGCTTTTCTAGTGCAGGGCTCTTCTTTCCTGGCACACTGTGTCCAGCTCCAATTCTTGTCTCTTGCTTTCTCTAGCCTCTTATCTCATGGAGTTGGTTTTTCCTGGTGTTATACCCCTTCTGGAACCTTCTTAATTCTGTTAGGCAAGATAAAGATAATCAGAGCAGAGCCCAGTACCCTGAGGAGCCGCTTCCCTCTCATCACATGATAGATTTGTTTGCATTTTGCTGGAGCACGTCTGCAGTTCTGATAGCTGTTTTGTCCTGAGCAGGGTTTTTGTTAGATAGCTAACAACTATGCCCCAGATGTTTCTTGCAGTGGCTGTATTGGTTTAGAAGGTAGTGCTATGGTGTGGAGTTGTGTGTTTACTGGAAGAAAAGATACTTTGTGTGTGGGAGTGGGGAAGCTACTGAGAAAAATGTTAAGCCCTGCTAACTCAGCTGAAGCTGTAGGGATGGTGGCCCCAGCAGAGCTTCTGGCATTGCTAGCAGGAGTCAAGACTGCACTTGATTAAACACCGATTCTGCAGCTGCTGTGTTTAGCTCAGGTCTGTTGTTTTCCTCCAGTTACATTCCTGTCCCATGTCCCTGCTCGTGTGTTACAGCTGCTGTCTCCTGGTATGACGAGTTCCAAAGGCTCTACGACACCATCCCTTGTGTGGAAGTGCAGGCCCTGAAGGAGCACAATGACCAGGTTTTGCACCTCAGCTTCTCGCACTCTGGCTGTTTGTTTGCATCGTGCTCCAAAGACTGCACCGTCAAGGTAAAGTGGCAGCCTCCCCTGCACAAACCTTCCAGCTTTGGTTTAGTGGGGCTTAGCTGTGAGAGCAGCCTTTAGGAAGTCTGTGGAGAGCAGAGGTTTGATCGGGTGTCCCTGGACTTAGGCTGGTTCCTGCAGATGCTGAGTTGTTCTCAAAGCCACAGAACTAATGACTCTTGGAGTTGTTGCCTTGAGGGCTGTGGATTCCAGCTCCAGCCCTGTGTGAAGGTGGCTGAGGTGCCTGCCTGGCTCTGGCTGCTTTCTAGGTGCAAATCAGTCCCCTGTTGTGCTGTGGGTCTAACAAAGAGTGTGGATCTAATGATCCACTGCAGAAGATGTCTTTCATGAGTAACCACTGTTGTCTTGGGAGAAGCCTCTCTGAACATGGTGAAAAATCTAGCTGTGACATTATCATTCACTGCTTGAACACCTTCTCCACTGGCTGATGGAGAAGCAGTCCTACATTTAGCCACTCTCCAAAGCCATTGGCCATTTTCTATGAAGAGAATTGACAGGGAAATCAGGTCTGGGAAGCAGTTAAATAAGGTCTTTGATATTTTTTTTTTTTTTTTTTTTTGTCCTGGTGAGTGCGGATAAAGTGGAGCTGCTCTCAGGCTTCTCAACGGTTTCCTGACTGTTTGTCCCTCTGCCTATAGATCTGGAGCAATGAGTTGGAAATCTCCCTGCAGCACAGCTCCAACATGAGGCCCTACAACTGGAGCTACACACAGTTCTCCCAGTTCAACTCCGATGACTCCCTCCTCCTGGTGTCAGGTGTCTTTGTGGGGCCTCACAACTCCTCATCAGGAGAGATTGCTGTAATCAGCATGGGTAAATGACGCCCTCGCCTTCACTGGGGCTTTCTGGGAGGTGTGAAATGGTGGGTGGTGGGCTTCCCTTCCTCTTCAGGTGTGCAGTGGCCTTGACTTCTGCTTGTCCTACCTTGCACCATGGGGTCCCAATCACAGTTTCATAGGGTAAACATTCTGGATAGCCTTAGCTCCGCTCACATCACCATGTCATCACCTAAAGGCAGTGTGGCTTATATTTATTCTTACTTAACTTTCATTCTAAGTGACGGTCTGGGCAAGGCAAGAGTTATCCACATTACCTATTGTCTTGAAGCCACCGTTTCTGACTCAAGTGGTGCTGGTTCCACCCTGAGGTCTCACATGGCTCAGGCATATTCATCTGGGCCTGCTTCACCTCTTCTGCTGCAGTTCTGTGAAACTTGCTAATTCCAACTGCATTATCTCTCACTGTCTCTGTGCTACAGTCCCACTGCACCAAAAATCAAGGAGTGCTGCTAAATGCACATCTGTCTTGCTCAGAAAGGCCCTGAGCCCCAGGGGCGGGAGTGAAGAAGTTCTGTACATGTTTGACTTGTTCTTGTCCTTGGGGTGTCTGCTTTGGGCCATGCTTGGGGAAAGGCTGTGAGGTTAGATTGCTTCTGATCTGACTCTGTCTGACTGCCCTTTTATTTTGTTTTCCCTTGTGCATGTTCTCCCCACACGTCTCTGTAGAAGAGAGAAATAATCTGTCTTCGTAGCAGTGACTGGAGGTTGATGGTGTTTGGGCAGTGTCCGCTCAGCTTGCGCTGGAGGTGCTGCATCAGCTCCTCTCCCACGGAGACCTGAATCCCCTTCCCGTGTCTTCTGCCACGGTTTCTCCAGGCCCTTGCCAGGAGCCATCACCTCACACTCCTGTTTCCCCTCCCTTCCAGAGAACTTCACGCTGCTTTCCAGGGTGAGGAATAAACCCTATGATGTGTTTGGCTGCTGGCTGAATGAAACCAACTTGATCTCTGGCAATCTGCATCGGATCGGGCGGATAACCTCCTGTTCTGTGCTGTGGCTGAACAATGCTTTCCAGGTGAGGTGCCTTTGTTCCAGCTCCACAGGCAACGAAGCTTCCTGCTGGCTTCTGGGGCAGGAAAAGCTGCGGAGGAGGTGTGAGGGGGGAAGAGTGGCCCATTCCTCCTGTCCTCCCTGTTTGTCTTCTCTGACTTGCCCTCAGGAGCTTAACCTTGAGGCAACCCTTGCATGAGGTTTCTCCACGCTCGGTGTTGTGGTATCCATTGCAATATTCTAAATACCCTCAGATTCCATTAACTCTTGCTCCATTAATTGGGATGAGGACTTGAGTGCAGTGCCTAGAGCATGTGTTGCTCAACAGGAGAGTGGTTGAACCACAGAGTTTCTGAGGTCCTTGATAGTATGAAGCTGGGCCTGGGACAGCTGTGGTCTGGGATGTACCCGAGCAGTGGCCATTCTCCCACTTGGCAGCCCAGTGCGCTGTCTCGGGAGCCAGAGGCAGCTGAGAGGCTGAGCTCAGCCCTGCCTGTCCTTGCTGACATTTCTGTGGGCCAGGTTCTGTCTCAGATGCTGTGATGAGATGCTGGAGATCAGCATTAGACTGCTTGTTCGCTGCTTGTTCATTCTTTGGCACTTGTGCTGCTTGGACATGTTCCTCTTACATGTTTTGTCTCTGTCTCAATGTCACAAGTGCAGATCCTGGTGCTTTGTGGCTTTTTTACATGAACGATTGATGCTGGCTCCAGTTGAAATCCTCTGTTAGCAGAGACCCTTTCCCTGACCACATCTCTGGTGTGCTGACACTCCAGCATTAACTCTTCCATCTCCAAGAGGCAAGGAAGGGCCTTGCCCACTTTGATGGGGGGTGTTGAAGTGCAGCCATAGACTGCCAGAGCAGTTAGGCAGGAAGAGACCTGCTGCTTGTTATCTGGGAGCAGATAACCAGGCTGGTCCTGTTGCAGGGTACAGGGGAGCACCAGGAGCGTGGAGGTCCTCTGCCTCTGCTGCCTGTAGGCCAGGGGATAGCACTTCATGCTGCAGCAGTGTTTATGGCAGAGGTCTGTTCCTGAAATTCTTGTAAAGCACTGAGCAGCACCAGCCAGTGACCTCAGGCAGGGCGGTGGCAGCAAGGCTGCCCAGCCTCTTGTGTTTCCAAACTCTGCTGTCATCTGCCTGCAGAAGCTTTTTGTCTCTGTACCCACCTCCAAGATAGGAAGGAGTGCAACAACACTGGCCAGCCTCTTGGACCAGTTCTCATGGTCATAGAGCAGTGCAGAGAGAGTTCGGTGTGTGGCTGGTGTCTGCTGGGGGGGCTCAAGGTCTGGGCAGACAGCTCTTAGCTTGAGCTGTAGGACTGACCTTCTGTGAGGTGGCTCCTGTTTACTTCTCCCTTCTGCTTGCAGGGCATAGAGTCGGAGAATGTGAATGTAGTGAAGAGACTGTTCAAAATACAGAACCTGAATGCCAGCACTATCCGGACAGTGATGGTGGCTGACTGCAGCCGCTACGATTCCCCGGACCTGCTCCTGGACTACGAGGAGCAGCTAGCTGCTTCCTCCACCTGCCCAGTCTTTGATCTTGGCAGTGACAGCGAGGAAGAGGAGGCCAAGCCCAAGCAGACTTCAGAGCCAGCAGTACAGGAATTGCCAGATGACGGGGGTGTGACAGCAGAGGATGGGCTGCAGCAGTTCTTTGATGATATCATGGAGGGCCGTGTGAGGCCTGCCATGACTGAGACGGAGTTGGAGACAAAGGTGGCTGAGCTGTTCGTGCGCAACAGAACTAAACTGCCTGAGCTGAACCTGCTCTCCACAGACAGCAACAGCAAGACAAAATACTTAATCTTTACCACAGGATGCCTCACCTACTCCCCACACCAGATAGGTAAGGCTGTGGTCTGAGCCCAGGGCACGCCAGCCTCCCTGGGGGTGTGGGCTGCAGCTACTCTCTGAATTTGAATCTGGAAAAGACCTGTTTTATTTGCTGCCTATTTGTGGTGAGTGAGTTGCCGTTTTGCTCAGGCTGCTGGATTCTTGATACAGGAAGCTTTTGAGATGCCCCCACACCACAAGCGCTTGCCTGAGGGTTATTTTGTGGCTACCAGGTTTGACATGTGGACAGACAAGAAAGTTGTGGCAAGGGCTGAGCAGAAGATCAAGAAGGAACTCCTGACTTAAGGATATCAGCCATGAGTTGCACACCAACAGGTGGATGTGAAGGGCAGTGATTGCCCTGATCAGGGTGTGTGGAAGGGCCTCAGTGCTGTTCTCTTGTGGGGGCATCAGGCCAAGACTAGTTTGAGCAGTTTGGAGTTCACATATGTGTTGCTTGCACAGTGTCCCCTGAGCTCTGGGAGATGGAGCCCTGCTCGCCCCCGTGCCTTGCCTGCCTTCCCTACTGCCCATTGTGTGATCACCCTGCATCGTGTGGCCTTTCAGCCTTAGGAGACACTTCGGCACCCCTGTTTTGGTACTGAAGAGGCTTAGCTGCCTCAGTGGGTGTTTCCATGGCAAACAGATGCCAGGCAGCTTGCTGGTACTCAGCCTTCTTGCTCAGTGGGGTCCAAGGGACTGTAGTTGCAGCACAAGCCAGGCAATGGCGCTGCCGGTGACCTTTTTCTGTGTTAGGACTTCCCTTGCTCAGCTGGGGCTCTGTCGCTGAGGCACTGGGAGTGGCAGAGTCTGAATTCATAGGAAATCAGTGCAGTGATGAGCAGATGCAGGTAGTTTGGCTGCTTCTCCAAAAGCCCCTAAAGCTAGCACAGAAGTCTGATGGAAAGGACCAGACAGATCAGTAGAAATGTGAGGTGGGAAGGAGAGCTGCTTCCAGGTGAGAAGACTCTTCTGTAAAGCCAGATCATTTCAGTTCCTTTTGCTGCTTGCACAATTACAGCCTCGCTTTTCTGCTTCAGGCTCTTCTAACCTTCTGTTACTTAGTCCTGCACCAGTACAGCCCAGTAAGGCAGGGAAAGGCAGTTTCCAAAGCTGTAGGCAACTTGGAGAAGAGTCACTTGGTCTTTGCCCACCCAGGTTAGGAATGTGACCTGGACTGAGCATAGTACTGCTGCCCACGGCTGGGTCTGTGGACAGACGTGGTGGGCTGTGGCCTGTCTCTGGGCACCTGGTGGCGGGGGCAGCCCTGCCTCAGCCCTGCATTTTGATCTGCCAAGCTGAGCAAACTCTGCCTCGCAGGCTGGGGCCTGCAGTGCGTGAAGGTGAAGCGTGGCACAGAGGCAGCCCCTGCCCTTGGACTCCGCTGGCTGCCAGTGCAGCCTCCCAGGGCCGTGGGTTTTGGTGCCTTTGAACTCCAGTGACTCCCTGGCTGGTGGCCAGTGCCCGCGGCACAGACTGGCTGTTAGGAGGGACAAACCCTGGCTCGGCTCCTCTCCCAGCCATGAGTCACTGTAAAATATTATGTTTGCCCATTGGTTTGTGTGTTGAACCAGCCTTTGTGCATCTGCTGTCTGCCCCCAAGGAGCTGGTACTTGAAAGAGCTTGCTCGTGTCCTCGTCTCTCACCTGGCTGCTGGTGGGAGCTGCGCTCCCAGCTGCTGGGCATCAGCACTATCTTGCCTGATCTGCAGCATGCAAGCACTTCTGCAGGAGTTTCCTTTGAGCTCCTGTCTCCCTTGTGCCAGTGTCAGGTTTGAGTCATGTGCAGAGACACTTGTTCCACTGGCGTGTGCATGTGTGGGCCACGTCGCTGAGAGCTTAGTGCTGCAGGAAGGGGCCAAAGCGTGCTGGTGAGAGTGCCAGTGGGTGGAAGAGTGGGGTCCTGAGCTGCCCAGGTTCAGTGATGTTGAGAAGGGCCTCAGACTTGAGGTGCATTGTGGTGTCACCTTGTTGCTCTCCAGGAGAGGGTTAAAATCAAGGGTGTTTGGCAGCGATTCCCTCAGAGAGGTGATGGGATGGGCCGTCTTCCAGCTCCTTTTGGACCTGCTGAGGATTAAGCCCATGTGTGCCCAAGAGCTGCTGAGGCTCACAGTAGTCCTCCAGGAAGCTGCTGTGGATGGTTTGTGTTTGGGACCTCTGTCTAGAGCTGGAAGGGGACAGGGTTTGACCCATAGCATGTGTCTCCCTTAGGAAGTTTAAAAGCTATAAAGCACTTGAACCTAGTTTGGGTTTAAACCCCTGTTCCTGGAGCTTTCTGGGGCTGACCCCCACCTATGCTTGACAGTGGTGGGGGAAAACCCTGCCACAGCCAGCATATCTGCTGGGCCTTCTCCAGGCTGGATATTGCAGGAAATGGGCTCAGCCCAAGGATTCATTTAGGAGAAAAACATTTCTGCACCCAGAGTGTCTCCTGGGCCAGCGCAGCTTCCTTGTGCTTCAGAGCATGCTGCGGCCTGGGCTTGGAGTGAGCTGGGTTGGCAGCCAGGCACTGGGCATCTTCCTGGCTGGGGCTGAATGTACCAGTGCGGTTGTGGGCAGTGTCCTGGCCAAAAGCACTGCTCGAGAGAGCTTGAAGGAGCCTGGCAGGGACCACAGCCCTGTCCAGGTCCTCAGCTGCAGGCAAGCGAGTTCTTATTAGCAGCACTAAGGGAAGCCCTTTCTTGAAGCCTGGGGACTTCCACCAGCCCTCCTGTCTGCTGGCAGCAGCCTGCAGAACCGCCTGATTCTGCTTTCTGTCCCAAAGGGATTAAAAGGATCCTGCCCCATCAGATGACGACTGCCGGGCCGGTGCTTGGGGAGGAGAGGCGTTCTGATGAGTTCTTTGACTCACTGGATCATGTCATCGACATCCACGGGCACATCATTGGCATGGGCCTCTCCCCTGACCACAGGTGAGCATGGCGGGGTGGCAGTGCTGGCTTCAGAGGGTGGGTGACAGCTGCTTAGGGGCTCTGTGGGGTGAACAGGAGAAGAAATGACTGTAGTGGGTGTAGCAGGGTGCCTGCATAGGCTGCTCTGCTCACTCACATCCCACTATGTCCTAAGACACGCTGATGGCATGTGTTACCACCTGAGCATTTCCCCAGATCTTGGCAGGAGTGCTTTGTGTCCTCTGCGCTGCTGAGCCCAGGATGGGGTCAGGAAAGGAGCTGCCCACACCAGTGTGTCTTGTTCCTGAGGCAGATCAATCATAGATTCACAGGATGGTTTGGGTTGGAAGGGACCTAAAAGATCATCCGATCCCAACCCCCTGCCACGGGCAGGGACACCTTCCACCAGCCCAGGTTGCCCACAGCCCCGTCCAACCTGGCCTTGAACCCTTCCAGGGAGGGGGCAGCCACAGCTTCTCTGGGCAACTTGTGCCAGGGCCTCACCCCCCTCACAGGGAAGAATTTCTTCCTTCTATCTAACCTCAGTCTGCCCTCTGTCAGTTTAAAGCCATTACCCCTCATCCTATCACTACATGCCCTTGTAAAAAGTCCCTCCCCCCTTTCCTGTAGCCCCTTTAAGTCCTGGGAGGCCACTCTGAAGTCTCCCTATAGCCTTCTCCAGCTGAACCCCCCCAACTATCTCAGCCTGTCCTCACAGGGGGGTGCTCCAGTCCCCTAATCATCTTTGTGGCCTCCTCTGGCCCCAGTCAACCAGGTCCGTGTCCCCAGAGCTGGACGGACACTGCAGGGGGGTTTCACAAGACCAGAGTAGAGGTGGAGAATCCCCTCCCTTGACCTGCTGATCACAATACACCGCCATCCTTAAAGTTGGTTTTAATGGGATTAAAGAAGATTGACCTAGCCCACCTTCCCAACTGTGGTGGCCCTTTCCTTTGCAAACATGGCAAGAAGTGTTTCAGCAACATGTTCCCATGTTTCAGCCTGGATTTTAGTAAGCTGAGCTGCAGGCTTGTTTGGTCCCTGCCCTGCCTGACTGTGCTGTGCATTTACAGCTGGGGCTCCGTGAGCTTTGTCGTGTGTGGCAAGGTGCAGGGTAACCCCTCTGCTCCCCTCCGCAAGGTACCTGTACGTCAACAGCCGTGCCTGGCCTCGGGACTGCGTCATCTCTGACCCGATGCAGCCGCCCCCCATTGCTGAGGAGATCGATCTGCACGTGTTCGACCTGAAGACCATGAAGGAGGTGAAAAGAGCCCTCCGTGCGCATCGGGCCTACACGCCCAACGAGGAGTGCTTCTTCATCTTCCTGGACGTCAGCAGGGACTTCGTAGCAAGGTGTGTGGCAATAAGGGTGGGCAGGATCCTTGGCCCCACATCCAGGAGGGCCTTGGGGCCATCACTGCTGGACTGCTTGTGCAAGCAGGGCTGGTCCACACGCTGGAAACTCCTATTTGTTGTGAGCAGAGCAGGAAATGGGAGGTTTGTAAAGAGCAGAGGGGCTGAATCAGAGGGTGCTGATAAAACCTTGTGAAATCAGTGAGGAAAGGGGAAATTTTGGGCTGTGGTGTGTTTGGCAGTGGGTGGCAAATGCCCTTCTTAGGGGCTGCAGGCAGCAGGTGCTGAGGGGTGAGTTGAGGGGCTCTTCAAACAGCCTCTGAGTCCCAGAGGGAGCTGGCCTGCTCGGCTTGAAGCTCGTGGGTGACAGGGCTGCAGATGGAGGCTGGGACCTCTGGCCAGGCTGGGGCACTCTCTGCCTGCTCTGCACGGAGGGAAGGAGCTTCCTGGGGCAGTGGGGGTGACATCCTTACTGTGTCCTGTCCGCTGCAGTGGGGCAGAGGATCGCCATGGCTACATCTGGGACCGGCACTATAACATCTGCCTGGCCAAACTGCAGCACGACAACGTGGTGAACTCGGTGGCGTTCAGCCCGGTGGAGCAGGAGCTGCTCCTGACAGCCAGCGACGACACCACCATCAAGGTGTGGCGCTCCCCTCGTGCACTGCGCGTCCAGCAGGCCAGGAAGCCCAGGCCCAGGAAGCTGCTCTTCTCCTGGCTCATGAACCAGAAAAGCTGAGCCCAGGCACACCTGCTCCTGCAGCTTCCTCACTGCAGCCACCTCTGGAGCTTGCAGAGCTTTGAGCCCTGCACAACAGAGACGAGCTCTGGGCACATAAATCCCATCTGCTGAGTCAGGAGGGACCCCGGTAGTGGGAATTGCTTCCTCCTTGGGGCATCTGCTTCAAAGACAGAATGTAAGAGCCGAAGGCTAGTTCCTGGGCCTGGCAGGCAGCAGCCCGAGCTGGTCACTGCAGGGTGGGCTCCCCACAGCTTCTCACCAATGCTGCTACTTGGTCACAGCTCTCTCTGGGCGAGCTTTGGTCCCTGAGAACAGACTGAAGCACATCTCCAGCGTTTGTACTCTGTAGCCTGGGACGTGGCTGACCCTGCCAAGAGCTACCGGCTGCAGAGCACTTGGCAGAAGCCGCAGTACAGTGCTGTGCTGCCTTACTGCAGGACTCTTTTAATATAGTAGTTTTAAATGTTTGTTTGTCCCAAACCTCCACAGGCAACTGGGTGATGCTGAGTGCCTCCTCCTATGTGGCGCCTTGGCCCCGGAGGGCAGCAGGGACTGAAGGGCAGTGAGAGGGCAGTGGGGGAGGCAGGGCTGGGGGGGGGGGGCCTGGCTGGTGTCCTGTGTGGCCCCCAGGGATGCAGCCAGTGCCCTGTCGATGCCTTCTGTTAGCAACTACGTGTTGATATCGCCGGTTTCCAAACTTGAGAGGGGGGAGGGCTGGTGGTAACATGGTGCTGGCTTTGCCCTTGTCTTCCCCTGCTAAGTAGCACTTAAATAAGCTGTGGCATTGGTCACGTATTTATTCTAGGGGATCTGCTGTCCCCTCCCAAGGTGGCAGCTGTAAGGATGGCTGGTGGGTCTTGTGGTCACCTCCCTCCCATGCTACTCAAATCATGGCACTTTAGGTTCTCTGGGTATGTTCTCCTTGAATAGGTGTAGGCACCCATGGGTGGCTGCAGGTGTTCACCCGCCGGTGCCCGGGGGAGCGCAGCCACCCTCTGCTTGACATGACAGTTGAATAAGCTTCCCCTGCCTGGGCTGACTGGCCCTGGGTTCAGTGATCAGCTCCTCCCTGGGACCCCTCTGACAAGGGAGCTGGCTCACTTGAAGTGATTACAAACTTGATGGTGGTTACTCTGTATCTGTCCCTGAAGCTTTTCTCCCTGAAGCAGGTACCCAAATGTAAGAGTCTAAAATTAAGCTCCTAATCTTGACTTGGCCCGGATGGCTGGATCCCAGGAGCTGCAATTGCTCCTGGGAGCTGGGTTCTGGGCTGTGTCTGGAAGGGAGCCACATCCCAGGCAGGGGCTGGGGGAGGCGTTTTGGGACTCCCCCGGGAGTACCAGTGGCAGTTGTCTCTGCCACTCACAGCCTTGGGTTGCAAATAGACTTCATGGAGGCAGCAGACACTGTCTGATACGCACTGATGGCTTTAACAGCTCCTGTGGCCCTTGGCAGGAGGGCTTGTGCCCTCTTTCTGCTGTGACCCAGTGGGTGCCCATGGCTTTATCCAAACTCCTGTACTCAGGTTTCCTGTCATCACAGGCGTTCCAGAAACAAGGGAGTCCTTTATGTGTGTGCACACAGGATCCCTCCCCGGCGCTCTGTCCAGTCACACAGCAAAGGAGCAGCCTCTGCTTTCCTCCCTCCTCTCCCAAGATTGTGAAATCTCT
This sequence comes from Athene noctua, assembly GCF_965140245.1. Classification (NCBI taxonomy): domain Eukaryota; kingdom Metazoa; phylum Chordata; class Aves; order Strigiformes; family Strigidae; genus Athene; species Athene noctua. The sequence goes on along the minus strand of NC_134056.1, from coordinate 12,908,043 downwards.
TCTTCCTTGGCTCGGTATAGTAGTGAGCAAGGCACTGAGGGTTTATGTTTGTACTGAGTTTTGCTCTTCACTATGGTATTAAATAAATATTCTGCTAAAGCATCCCTGCGCTGCAAGTTTGTTTTTCTGAGTGCTGTTCTGCTGAAGCAGCACTGAGGCCAGGAGTGACACACTGCTGTGCCTACACTGCTGGGGTGCAGTGGGAGTAGCTGACCAACTTGTGTGGGCAGAAAGGTGTAAAACAACAGGAGAGATGCCCAAATCCCCCCAATCTTCTTTGCCCTCGGCGAAGAGGACAGGACAGAAGGGGAGCAGCTGTTCATGGCAGCCTCTGGAAAGCTCTTCCCTGCCAAGGCTGAGTGCTACAGGCTCCAAGATGGTCCCAGGCCTGGAGCATCCTGGCTTCAGTGTGTCCCTCCTTGCTTTCTAGGTTTTTCAAAGCACTAAGACATGGAGCAGGGAGCAAGCAGTGTCCAGTCCTGTGCTGCAGCAGCACCTGCTCCCTGGAGGGGACAGGCCCCCCTGGGGACCCCTTCTATTTCTCTTTTCTGGAGACACACACGTAGGGACAGCCATGCTGCTGCTCCTGGCATGGGTTTAGTCTCTCAGCTGCAGCTCTGGACAGGCAGGACAGGGATGCCAGGGCCAGCCCAGGCACCTGGCTCCTAACAACAGCTAAAACCCAGCCTGTCATAGAGTAGCTCAGCAGCTGCTTTATCCACCTCCCAGGAACACGAGTGTAACATGTTGGATTTGCCTTTCCAGTTGTTCTGCAGCTCCCCTCTGCTGGCCCAGCAGTGCTGCGCCCACTCCCAGCAAACAGCCCTGTGGCCCCTGTATGTGTGACCCTCCTACAGCCAGGTCGGGGAGCTCCTTCCCTGCTCGCTCCAGCCCCCCTTGTTTGGAAGCCACAGTGCTGGTGTTGGGCAGAACCCCTGAGGCAGCAGCTGGGGAAAGCTCCCAGCACTGAAATAACACGCCAGCCCAAGGTGGTGGTGCTGCCCCTGCTCCTGTTCCACTCCGTGCAGTGCTGGAGCCCCAGTACCCCAGAGATGATACAACAACAGCACTCTTCAAACAGCTTTTATTAGTGGTTTTGACCATACCACATCCTCAAGGGAAAAAAAAAAACCTTACTTCACAATGCCAGGCTGGGATGGGTGTTCTCCCATAGCTGTGGTCAAAAGGGAAAAAAAAAAAAATCCAGTAGTGGCTTGTGCCGAGTGTCCATCTGTGTGCCAGCTGGGCTGGTAGAGCTGTGTCCGGGAAGGTACCACAGCCCTGCCTGCAGCGCACGGGCTGCTGTGAGGGACACGCACAATTCCCACTGTGAGCGCCAGAACTGCTGAAAAATGAAAAAGGAGCAGACAGCGTCTGTGAGCACCAGATCTGCCTCCCCTCCGCCACGGGTGAGGGAAGGGAAACACCGTGGCAACTACGAGCTGCTGTCGCAGGGGCTCACCTGCTGTGCCACGGCCCGGGGTGCCCCTTTCCAACGGCAGCACGGCCCCTCCACAGGCTGCAGGGGCTCAGCCTCAGCTTTGCTCACAGCACTGACTCTCCCACCCACCATCCAGGCACCTGCCTGGGCAGGGGGACCAGCACCCACTCCCTGTAACAGCCCAGGCGCCCCAGCTGAGCCAGCACCTCCACAGGCACCCCAGGCACCACTTGGCCAGAGCCACACGGCCCGGCTGCAGGCGTCCAGCACCCCAAGAGCAAAGACACATCAGCTCAGACCAAGCTTCCCTGCTCCCATCCCACAGAATATACTTAAATTCCCGAGTGCTGAATGGGAGGAGGAGATTCTCCTCCCCCATTCCAGGCCCTTCCCAGCCTCTGCAGGGCTGGGAGCCTCCCTCAGGCCTGGTGGTGAAGAGCTGTGCGGGTGCAAGCAGGGCTCTCAGGCTCTGATAGGCTTTTTGTTTTCCTCCTAAGGCAGTAAGGTGAGAATGGCAACACAGGGCTTGATCCATGCCCGGTGACAGGCTGGGGCTCGCACAAAGGAAGGGTCCTGCCCCCCCTCTCCCACCTCCGAGTAGAGCCAAGGGGGCAGGGGCAGCAAGGCAGGGTGCAGGCAGCTGCCCAGCCCCACTCTGCTCTGCTAGGGGCTGCTGTGGGTGGACACACACCTACCGACCATCTGCCCTGGGGAAGGAGCGGGCAGGCCCCTGCCTGTTCCCCTGCCCTCGCCTTTTCCCAGGGTTGCAGCAGCCACGCCAGCAGGTTTCCCAGCCCATGCTGCCTCACCTGCAGTGGCTGTGCTCACCCCAGCACAGGCTCTTGTCCCCCTCCTCCTGCTGAAACAGTGGAGTGTGCTCCCGGCTGCGGCCTCTGCACACAACAGGTGTTACAAGATGCACGGGGAGACTCCAAAGGGGGGCTTGAAGGTCATCCCATCACCCATCTGCAGGCAGTGCAGCACCCTTGGGTGCAGGAGGTTCAGCCTGGGTCAGGGTCCAGCTCAGCTACCCACCAGCCTGGAGAAGGACATCGGGCACCCCCCCAAGCTCCCCAGGCAGCAGCAGGGACACCCCAAAGCACCCCAGGAGCAGGCAGTCAGTGCGGTGCCACGGCCCAGGGGACAGCAGAGCCGCAGGTCTTGCTGGGCCACAGCTCCTCCCCACCTGTGGTGTCCCTGGCCCACCAGGGTGGCTGTGCTGGAGCAGCGGTGGGAGCAGAGCCCAAGCAAGGTGGAGTCTGTGTCCACCAGGCAGGGAGCTGCAGGCAGAGGGGCTTTGGGCCTTCCTCCACCACAGCCTCATGTCCCCCGGGCCTGTGACTCCCTGCCCAGGGTGACCTGTGGCAGCTACAAGCAAGAAGAGGGTGACCACCCTCCAGCCTCACTGTGCCCCTTCCCAGCCCGAGGAGCAGCACAGGAGCTGGACCAGGTCCTGGGCTATTATTGCAAGGTGGGCTCAGCAGCCAGCTCCCGGGACCAACAAAACCTCTCCTGGGGCACGTTCAGGAGCTGAAGCAGGCGAGAGGAGCACAGGCAGAGAAGGCAGCAAAGCCTCCAGCGTCCAGCCTGGTTAACTACCTGCCCAGTGCTACAGCCACAACAAAACAACTCCAAGGGACCAGCCAGACACACCCCAGGGACGTAGCAGCCGTTTCTTCTCCACAGAGACCTTCTCGTGGGTGCTGAATGCTTGCTGCCCAGAAAGAAGTGGTGCCAGGAGGCCAGGCACAAGAAGGGGACAGCAAGCTTCACTCTGGGACGACTCCAGCCACCCCAGCTCCTACCCAGGTGGCTGCAGCCTCAGCGAGGGGCCAAGCAGAGTGTGCAATGACCAGAAACTGGCAGGCACGCTGTCCCCAGAGCCAAGGGGACAGGGCAAAGCTGCCACTGGTGGGCAAGGCAGCCCCTTGGGGAGAGCACAGGCTGGCCAGCAGCAGCTCTCTGTGCAGGCAGCTGCAGAGGTGACAGTGCCTGTGCAGACGGATGGCAGCAGCGTAGGTGCAGACAGCAGTGGAGCTGCAGCTGCATGTGCCTGGCCGCTGGAGAAGGCCCTGGGAAGGCTGGTGTGCCTGCGCTGCTGCAGCTGCCCCACAATGGGGCTGAAAGCCAGCTCAGGAGCATCTGTGTGTGAGTAAAGACACCTGCCAGCACTGCCACCATCCTGCCCACCTCTGCCTCAGGCACGGGCAGGCAGAGAATGGCAGGGTCTGGCTAAAAACCCACCTGGGGCTCTTGGGGTTGAGGGGTGTGACATCCTGCAGTGAGCCCTGCATCACCCTCCTCTCCTGGGACAGGACACGCAGTCTCCAGGGGAGAGTCACTTCTCTTTCACCATGGGCATCCCCAGTGCTGCCCCACACTCCCTCCCAGGCCACAGGCACTGCCTGCCCCATCCCACAGCAAGGGCCAGACTCGGGGTACCACTCCCCCGCTGGCCACACAGCTTAGCACCTCTGAGGACACTGACGTCATTAAAACAGCAGGAAAACTGTTTGCACTTCTGACCCAGCCTGCAGCGAGCCTGCCACGCAGCCTTCCTGTCCACCGAGGCACAGACCAGCCAGCAGCACAGAGCAACAGCACCCCTGCAGCACAGAAAACTTCCAGGAACACAGAGATCTCTGCAGAAAATCCTAGGTGGCTGAGCCAAACATCCACACGAGGTGGTGCTTGGTCAGGCCAAACCCTTGTTTTACTACAGAGCACTGCAGATCTGCACTAAACTGGTAGAGCAAGAGCTGCACTGATTTCCACTGGGACCCCAGACAGCGGCAGTTCGGACACCCAAGTCCCTGCAGGAGATCTTGTACCTGCAGACTGTGAACGTCCATGCAAACCTCTTCTCAGGGAAGGTCTCTCTGACACCAGGGAAGAGGGTTCCCACCAGACACCTTGTTTCCACTCAGAGTGAAGGTCCCTTTTTTGGGAAGGGCTTTTCCCCTTCTGCTTTCTGCCCCCTCCTTGCTCCGAGACCTGCCTGAAGAGGGGGATGCCCCACCTGGGGCTGGCTCTGCGTTCACTGCTCCCGGAGGTGAGGAGGGTTAGAGGCCCGTGAGATCAACGATGGCTTTAATAAAGATGGCGTCATCACGCACGTAGGAGTTCTTGGCTTCCATCATGGAGACGGGGCAGAACAGCGGGCAGCCGCTGGCAATGTTCATTTCTGTGATGGGTCGCTGAAAGGAGGAGGATGTCACGTCGGGTCGGAAGGCATCAATGATGTGCTCCCGGTTGTTCTGATCCAGGAGCATCAGGGTTACCTGGGGGAAATGTGAAAATATACAAGTGTGGCTGAATAAAGAGCACACGGAAACCCTGTCCAGTAACCTGCTCACCTGAAGCCTGTGAAACATGCAAATGCCAATGGAACCAGAGCCACATCATGAGCCTGAGAAATGCCTGTAAGTAGGGCCAGCGGACAATGTCATCTCAGTCACATTCTGCAGAAACCTTTCCACATCCTGCCCTGTCACTGGAAACTTCTGTGTGGCAGCACAGGGCTGTCAGACTGACTGACAACCTAGAAGTGGCTGACATGGTGTTTGCTCCCAATGCCAATACCCCACACAGGTTCCTCATGAAGTCCTAGACTTGCCGTCCCCCTGTGAAAGCAGGTGGTTTCTCCCTCCCTCCCTATACTACACCTGCTCAGCTTTGAAGTGTTTCACAAACCTGCAACATCTAGGAACAGCAATCTGAGCTCCTGATGCCAAGTGAGCATCAGCTGCACCCCGAGTACCAAGGCCAGGACAACCTTCCCTCACGTGAGTTCAGGCAGAGGCTCCGCTCGCCTCCCGATCACGCTGCTGCCCTCCTGCCCCAGGCTCTGCCGTGTCGTGCCCTGCCCTGCAGCACGCTTGCTGCTTTCCGCAACACTGGGGAATCCCCAGGGCTGCTGATATATCAAAGTCCTTCCTTCTTCTGCTTGCTAACTAGGCCAGACCAACGGCATCTGAAAGATCAGGTAGGTGAAAAAACTAGAGAAGCAACACTGCTGGCCACGGCGGGCGCTGTCCCAAACCCACCTTCTGGTTGAAGGGCCACCGCAGGAGTGCGTCGTTGGGTCCTTTCATCACCACAAAGAACAAGGACAGGTGGGTCCCTCGCCCGGTGCCATCCCCATTCAGGTAAACGCGCAGACACATCTTGTAGCCGTACTTGCTCGTGTAGAAAGCTATCGAAGATTGCAAAACAGACACAGTGAGCATCCAGCCCAGCAAAGCCTGGCACCAGCAGGTTCCTCTGAACTCTGAGGACCTGGGTCCTGGAAGAAGCCAGGTCTGGGTCTTAAAACACCTGCACCACAGAGGTGGTTTGCAACTAACAGTCAGATGCCCTTTTAGACTGGCTTGGAGACAGCCCAAGGTCAGGCAGTCACGAGCCCCTGGTCCAGAGTCGAGACACAGATGGCTGCGGGGCAGAGCAGGGCACCACCGGCCCCTTGGGCTCTCCCCACCCACCACCACAGGCACAAGCCCCCCGAGCAGTGCTGGGAGCTGGGCACTGCCCACTGCATCCCCCTCCAGATCCACCAGCTGCGCTGCACATCACTGCTAAAGGAGCTGCAGTTTGTGGCAATAATGCTGATGAGCAGGAATAAAACCACCCCAAAAAACCCTGTCTGGGGGTAGACCATCCTCAGTACTCCCTTCACCCTCTCTGTAAGCTGGCTGCCTCTGATGGGGCCAAGGGCTCAAAGAGGTGAGCTTCAATGTCCCACTGGGATCCCAGCCACCCTGCACCACTGAGTACGGGCTCTGGGATCCCAGGCTCTCTCCTTCTCCAGCAGTTCTGGGAATGCCCATGTTGTGATACCAGACCCGTGCAGGGCCACAGAAACACACCTCAGAAGGGGACCTGCTGCAAACTGCCCTCTCAGCAGCACAGAGCTACATGCCTCAGGTCTGGTGAGGCTCAACAGCCTCAGGGCATGGGGCAAGAGATCAGAACTGGCACCTTCTGCAGGACTCGGTGCACTTTTAGGAAGAGGCAGACTAGCAACAGCAGAGATACTGTGCACTTCCACAGGGTGAGGAGCAAGAGATGAGGGCTTTGTCACCCCTTCCCTCCTGGCACTCCCCAACTCGTTTCCTCTAGTCCTCCCTCTCCACCTGTTTTACCCAAAGGCTTTCAAGGGTGGATGCCACCCTCTGCTAGTCCAAGCGACAGATCCTCACCACCCCCCAGGCTTCTCAGCACTCCTGTAACCCTGTGAACATAAAACCAGGTGGGGAACTGAAAGGATGGCTGGTCAGAGCAGTGGGAGTACCCAGGAAAAGGCACCAGGCAGCCAGAGTGCTGAACACCTCGTGCACCACACTACCAGCTCGGAGCAGTGACCCAGGCATCCTGCTTCCCACTGTCCCAGCAAAGGCAAAGCGCATCAGAAGCAAAGCAAAAGCCCAGCAAGCTGCCCCCCAGCATCTGATGGCCAGAGCACGTGGCTTTCCAGCAGGAGCTTCACTTTGGTCTGTCCCAATTCACGCCCATGAACATTTCTTTTGAGGATTTGCCTTTTTGAACTTTTATGATTTTGTCCTTTGCAAAATCCTGTAGCAATCGTGTCCTTACAAAGTGAGTGAGTGGTAACCCTACTTCCTTCTCTTTGGTTTAACACAGTTTTCATTTGGCATTTCCTCATCTTTACATTTAAATACAAAACAAACAATTACACTTATTTCCCTTTTTCATCCTATTCACAACCTAGACCTCTCTCCTCACAGCTGTCTCCTTCTCAGACTGAACAGCACTAGTCTATTTGCTTCACTTTCTAAGATTAAAAAAAATCCACCTGCAAAAGAAACATTTGTTTCTCAGCCTAATTTTCTCAGCTAAAGCAACATCAGGAACAAGGATCTCTTGTCTAAATGACACAATCGAATTCTACAGCAAACAAGGCCTTCTACTTTGCACTTGCAAGATTTAAAAAAAAGTCCTGCCTTTCCCAGCAGCGGTTCTAGCGTCAGGCAGAGGCACCCTCACCTTCCAATCCCACCAGCCACAGATTAAGATTTTCATGAGCAGAGTGCAGAAACCCACCAGCAACATAAAACACAGTCTGGTGGCCCACAAAGTAGTTGTAAAAATAAACTCTTTGATTAAAGAGTTTATAAAAGCCCTGAGCCCTGCCTTTGTTGCCCTGTCACCACTGCCAGGCAGGGGATGGAGACATACCAGCACACAGCGTGGAGGAGGAGGAGGCACCAGCAACCATGAGCTGCAGCTCGGGGAGGGACTGTGCGCTCAGAGCACGGCCAGACAAACGTCTGCACATACAAAGCCTCCTGCATTTGGAGAGGTTTCACCCCTTTCCCTCCCTTGGGCTGACTCTGATACTTATACCCCTCCACCAGCTGACTTGATTCTCCAACCTAGAAAAATAAATCCCACCCTCCGCAGGGACCCCAGGTGGCATCAGCACATGGAGGGGTCTGAGTAGCCCCCAAGACAGGGCACAGCAAGCAGGATGCCCGTGGCCAGAGGACAAGAGTCAGCTCCATCCAGCATCTCCCTCCACACTGCAGCCTCTGGAGACTGTCAGGTCAAACAGCTCTTGAGTGCAGTGTAGGAGATGGACAGGATGCAAGATTTAAGGTCCTCTAAATCAAATAAAACAGATATGAAGCTGATTTGTTGGCTTTGGGAAAAGGAAGTAAGTGCTGCCCTTCCTGACGGGGACAGAGAGCAGGGGTTTTCCACAGCTGCTGCTGACTTTTAAAAGGAAATGCTAATTGCATGTGCACAGTTTCAGTAGCAGTTTAGTTCCCTCCTCAAGAAGAGGAAACCGTTTTTATTTCAGTTTTTCAAGAGAAAAAATGGACTCAACAGCCTTCATCCAAAAACCAGATTTTAAAGTAGTTTTAAAAATTCAATTGCTTTTATCTTGTAGCTCAGCCACAGTCTGCTTTTTCACAGCACCAGGAAGCAGGTGTAAGGTACGTGCCCTGAGTTTGCATGCAGCTCTGGGCATTTTGAAAAAGCTCTCCAGCACACTTAGATCTAAGTGATTCCTGCTCAGGCAGACACAGACACCCCTCTTCAACCATTCTGTTGCAAGGTGAGTTCCCCAACGCGCAATTAAATTGTGTGAAGAGATGGTTTAATCTTACAGCTGCAAGCCTGGGAAGTGCTCCCATAAGCAAACAAGACAGATTATAACCCACTGCTCACTGTCCAAGATTTTCTTTTTTAAGAACAGGAGGAACAGTGCTGGGCTGGGGCAGTTCTGCAAGGAGAGCCTCTTCCTCCAACAAATATTCAAGCACTTCCCTAGGTATGGTTTGGGCTTTAGACATAGTCCCTTGCACCATCATGCTTTAGGCACTAAAATACATTTCTGGGGCTCAGATATTTCCTCTCTTCCTTCATCATTTTACTGCTGGTTTTATGGTCTCTGAGTATTTTAATTCTAACTAAAGGGTTATGCAGGGCTATTCCAGAGCTAAGAGGGTTGCATTCTCCATTATGAGAAATTATAAAGGTCTTCTGCAATCAAAAAAGCACCTTTTTCAGCAGCAGTTTCATTTCGCTCAATGTCAAAAAAAAAAAAAAAAAGTGGTTCAGGCTCCACAAGGAAAGAAGAACAGAAGAACACCTGAATGGCCAGCAGCTCCCCTGCTAAGGACACCACTGCAAATCCCACACCCAGCTGAGACACAAAAGGCTTTTGCAGTTTCGCAAATTTGCAGGCAATAACCTGGAGAGAAGATTGCAGGAGAGCGGCCTGTTATCGCCTCCTGACGCTTCCTGGCAAATTCTGTTATCTTCCAGATGAAAATACCATCGTAGGTGGAAGCTTCCATGTTGCGGATCTTTTCCTCCATCTCAGCCATGGCCAGATCTTTGAGCCCAATGCTCCTTTCCAGCTGCCGGACCTGCTCAGTGGGATACACGGTGCAGCCTGGTTAGAAACACGTACTGCTGTGAGACCCGAGAAAGCCAGTAGACACCAGAATCCCCTTCAGGATGACTCTTTAGCGAGAGACATTCTCCAGAACTGACAGGGGTCACGGGAGGGAGAAATTCAGCACTGTAAGCCAATTCACTGAACTGCCTTCTGAACCCTGTCATTCTGGAGAAGATGCATCAATACAACTCAGTGCTTGAGCTAGAAACTTCCCCACAGCGAACGGAAAAATCCTCCCAATGAGCAGCTCCGCTACGGTAGCAGCAAAAGAAGTGAGGATGGGGAGGGGAAAAAAACAACGAGTCAGCATTGTGCAAAACTAGATCGAAAAGGAGAAGAACCTACACCCAGCCAACGAGGTCTCCAGAGGGTTAATCACTGCTACCTAACAGAGAGTCAGGGCAGTTTTGGCAGCTGCCTTGCCGAGAGAGCACAGGTACACTGCAAACTGCACAACTCCCAGTGCCAAGACACACTGGCAGTGCTCAGCAGGGATTGTGCTGGAGCATACTGCTGGGGGCAGATTCTTCACACCTCCAGACCATGCTCCGCACAACACTGTAGCACAGCATCAATGTTTACACTCCTTTCGAAAGGTCTGGAAGGTGCACAGCCCCATGGATTCAGAGAGATCCAAGTGAAATGCTGGGTGCTCTGTCTCTTGTTGGAAATCTTCACCTAAGAACAACAACATCTCGGTGTCTGCATAACTTGATTACTAACAAGAGATCTGAACGCTTTATGCATCTCAGTTTAATTCCCATCTTCCAGGAAGCTTTTGAGAGTTGGGCACAGGCACAAACGATATTTTAGTTCTGCCTTCGGATTTGTGAAGCTTCAGGGCTAGGCGGTGAAGCTTTGCTACCTAATAACATGGAAAGGAAACTGAAAAGTCTCTGCTCAGAGTGCTGGAAAGCCCAAGCCAGTGGTTACACACCTTGTTACTCAGTGTTTCGATTTTCTCCTGGTCTAGTCGATGCTGCCGACTGTAGGCTTCGGCTGTTAGAGACACTCTTTCCACCTCCCGATTGAGCACACAGACAATGTTCTCAAAGGTCACCGTTTTCCTCTCAAGAGCCTCACATCTTCCCAAGAGCTCCAAGGACCTGGAGAGCTCTGACTCTGAGCACAGAGAGCTTGCTGCCAGCAGTGGGGAGTTGTTTTGTGATGAGGAAAGGGCAGGAAGGGGCTTTAGGTCTCCAGACCCAGCCTTGAGGCTGAGCACAAAACTCAGTAGCATGTAGAGATGCTCCGCCAAACACTTGCTTTCATGTTCTAGTAGCTTTTCATTTTCCACCTACATGAAGAGAAATACAGCCCCCATTCAGCAATCTCAATCTACGCTGTCACCATCCACAGAACAAATTCCTCCTCTTGAGGTCACAACGTTAGCTTTAAATTATAAAGGGGAAAAACCAAAGAAAGATAGTTAAAAAACCTGTTTTGAGGGTGGGGTGGTTTGTTTTAGAAATGCTGCAAATAACATACATAGATGGATGCTTAACTTTTCCCCAGTTGTACACTGCTCTACCCTGTCTTCCTCCATTACTTCCCAAACGGGCTCTGCCAGATGTACTGAACAGCACCAAGGACAAAGCCTCATGTAATCCCCCCGAGGAGGAATTTGTATGAACATCACCAAATAGGAGCTGGGAAAACTAAGTCACATGGAGAAATATGGCCTGGCCTCAGATCTGCGCTTACAGCTGAAAGCAACATAACCACCAGGGTCCCAAAGCACTCAGGATGTTCCTCAAGAGGGAGGAGGTTTCCTTCCACATTAAATTCATTCTCTGGACACCCAAACTAGACAGCGGATGATGTCAAGCTCCATTTGCAAAGGGTCTGAAACACCACTTTGTTCAAATATCTGAATACAAACATCTGTAACAGTTTGGGCAACAGCAGTTTGCAGATTAACTCTAACACTGGAACTGAAAACAAGTCCCATGATAAACATCAACAGACAAGCCCTTACCACCTCAGCACACCCGACAACCTCAAATCTGCAAGGCACTTTAGATCTGCCACAAGTTTTCACATGGTCCCGAAACTAGAAAGAAAGGAAGGCAATGTTAGATCTTACGTGTCCCCAGTAGCTCCCTTTCCATCTTGCTGACACCTAGAAAACTGAAGGTGATCTCAAGAACACCCAAGCCATCAGTAATCACTAGCTGCCAAACTAGTTAAACCTGGACACTACCTACAATTAGGTATGACTTCCACTGTAAGGTAAATACAGCACTGACATGTGGAAGTAAGTTTTTTTTCTCTTTCTCTTGACAGCTAGGTCTCACTTCTCACCTGCATATGCAAGAAAGAAAAAGCAACCAGCACAGGTACACGTTATGGATGCTGAGCAACAATCTTCACTGAGGGCAGAGGAAGGGGAGGCATAAGGAACAACCCTATAAAACAGATAGCTGTTCAATTTTGAGCACTTCATATAACCCACTGCAGCTTGGTATTTTTACTTCCAGGTAAGCATTACACATCTGAGAACAAAAGGCTTCCCAGTAGTCCTGCCTGAGTATTTATAGCAATTACCGCAAGTCTACCTGTGTGAGGGAAGCTGCTCTGCTGGGTCCAGCATCATGTCACCGGGGTGCTGAAGGACACTGCACCTTGGACACCACTCATCTGGCAGCTGAAGCTCTATAAGGAGCCAAGGCCAACGGTGGATATTTCTACAGAGAAGTGCCACTAACCCCCAGCTGCCAGGATGACTCGTTTGGGTTCCCACACAGTGCATGGTTAATGCTAACAAGCACTGGCACATCACCATCTTGTTTTTGATATACCTCTCCTCATCAGATATCAGTGGTCTGTTCTGAACAACAACCATATTCCACATTTAACACCTACATCTGCTACAACAAATGTCGATTAAAACTTTTTAAACCAATTTCTTAAAAGCATCTAGATCCATCTGGCTTGCTTAATGAGTCAGGTTACTCAGAGTTACAACGGCTGCAGCTAATCAACAGAAGTTTGGAGAGGGATAAAAGAGGGAGTTAATATTTAAACAAAGGAGAGATCACCTTTGGGAATCCTACAAGCCTAGCCTCTGCTGGGTTCCAGCTTCAGTCTGCAGACAAGCAGATCTGTATCCCAAGACCCCAGCACCAAGTCCTTCATTATTCTGCCCATTTAGAAGAACCCTTCACTCATCTTTTTGATGCTTCTGTTCCCCCTGCCCTGCTAAAATGACCTTTTGCAACAGTGCTACTAAAAATATTTGCCTGTAGCAGGCAGGATGGTTTCAGATGCTTTCTGAAGATGTTTCCCAAAACCTTTGATTTTCAGACTTTTGAGCCTTGTCCCAGGAGTCAGCAGCAGGGGGGACCCTATAGATATGGATTCTTTACATGATTAATTTGGAATAAATTAATTTAGCAGGAGATGGGCTCCCTTCCCGTAATAGCAGCAGGGGTTGATATAGTTACACAGGACAGAAGTACTCCTTAAAACCACGAGTGTGCTTTTCCCATGGAGGTTCTGCACCCAAGACACCACTCAAAGGGAGGCAGCGTCAGCAGCGCTAACACAAAGCTACAAGTGCTCACCCCACCTGACCAGTATTTTGAGCCTTATGGAAAGGTCACATCTGTACTAATGGCTGCCACTTAATTGTTTTTCTCATTTCATTTTCTAATGGTCTTGGTCTTCCTCCCTGCTCCAAGCCCGCTGGTGTCAGCCCATCAGGATGCCAAACGCCACCGTGGCGTGAGGTTCACCAACAGCTGGACGGTACCTTCTCCCTTGGGATCTTCTTCCCACAGCCTTCACAAGTCAGTGGAAATTCAGGGCAGACTTCGTCATGAGCCTGTAAGAGAACCGACAGGAGAATATTTGGTCCTCTAAATAAAAGCTCCAATGAGGTTATATGATGAGTACAATTCAACAAGGGTAGTTTTATACTTTACTACAGAAAAGCATTGTACTCTACCAACCGATACTCAAATCTTGGTCACACTGATAATTCTGCATGCTGACTCATTTGTGCTATCTCCAGGCTACCAGAATTTGGGGTGTTTACACGGCCTCAGCTTCAATTTAAAAGTTGCTACAATATTTAAAAAAAAAAAATTATCAAATTATTGCTTTGATGAATAAGATTATCAACAGGAAGCTCCATTTATGGCTCTGCCAGGAAAATACCCATTCAGGCAGGTTGACTGAAGCAAGCCACTATGTCATCAAGATCATTTGTATAATTTTTCCACTGTAATGGTTATCAGTCAGCTGAAGTATGAACCCATAGCCTACTCATCACACACGGGGCTGAGCTGTCTGACAGCATCTTTACATTCAAATCAGAAAACCATTTTTCAACCAGAAAGAAAAATATTTTAAAACTGTTTCATTTAACAGTCCCTGCACACAAATACCCACCACTGCAGCAAGAGCACACACAGTTTGTTTGGCGGCCAGAGGAGCTGAACAAATGATCAGGGCAATGTAATACTCTGTCCTCAGCAAATACTAGGGCCAGTGATACTGGCTAAATTGGGAATACTAGAACGTGCCTCTGCTTTCTGTGTCATTTTCACACCACTTAAACCTTCTCTTTACACACCAACCAGTTGAAACAAGGCATTGTAAATTCCATGAATACGCAGCTCAAAATTCAGATTAAAAGATAAGTGTACTAAAGTACCCTGCCATGGTAATAATAGGAAAAAAACCCAGAAGCATTTATAAAGGAGTCGTCTGAAACCAGATGCTTTGAAAACGTGGTCGCATTTACGCTTTATTAAAACAAGTTACTGTCTTGGGGGGCGAAACATGCACAAACTTAAATACTGTTACCACATCAGAAACTGGAAAGTGAAACCCATTAGTGGCTCAGCTTTGGCTTCTTAGTTACTCTCTCCTTTTTATATTTTAAGTGAGTACTCAAACTCGACGCCCCGCTGGGCTGTCCCTGTAAAAGTGCCCGGGCAGCCTGCACGGTTCAGCTGGGCAGTGCTGCCTGCACAGACACCACTGCCTGCAGAGGAGGTGCAGGAGGCAGAGTGCCTTCTTCCTTCATCCCACTCACTCAGAGGGGCTGAACCCTTTCTTCTACCCACCTACTGCTCTCATGTTCTAGAAACACCAGATAGCATCTTCCCCACGACCCACAGAATGCTGGCATAAGAACAAACAGTCTGGCTGAAGAAAGGAAACTTCAATGTAGAGACAACTATTTTAAAAGGGAGCATTTAAAACTTACGTTCTCCTGTGCTGATGTGCTAGGCCTGAAACTACCACCCCCTCTGCACTCCCCACCTCCCAGTGTTTATCTTCCATCCCGACTACACGCTACACTGCGATATAACACCCAAGGTGCAGGCAGCCCCACAAAGCGTGCTCAGCCTGCAGCACGAGAAGGGAAACCAGCCCCGCACAGCTAAGCTGAAAGTGCAACTGGTCCATACATAAATTAAGACACACAGAAGCATTAACTTTAACCAGCACAGATCCAAACCTCTAGACAAAAATTTTTGTATAAAGTTTCAGGCTCTTCTGGAATCCCCTGTTCCTTCCCCCTCTACGTGGGTGTCTGAACAGAGGCAGATGGTATTGCTGCTGTAAGAAATCCACCCCACCTGGGAGCCCAAGAGCAGGGGTTGGCATTCAAGCCTGACCTGCTACACTTCACTCCCCCAGGAATGGGGCAATCCTCCTGTTTATACCTTTCCCAAACCCACATCCATGAGCTTCTGCAGCTCAGAGAAGCATCTCTGACATTTGGGCATGTGCTGTGAACATTTTAGGTGGCTTTGGAAAGCCATCACTGTGAACAGGGCTGGTGAGAGCAGAGTTGTCCCCGAGCAAACCTGTCTCAAGTCTCACAGGTGTTGGAGAGGGGGGATGGCAATAGAAGAATTAAAGCAGAACTGGAAGACAACAGTCTGTCTCACACCTTCAGGGCTACTCTCTGGTTACCTCAGCGTTGACTTCTCATCCACCAGCTGTAAACAGAGACACACACCAGCCTGCAGCATCCGACAGCAGGAGTAGGAAAAACTGGGCAGAGTTAACAGCCTGCACAGCAACACCTTGCTCTTTCCACTCAATTAAAACCAAAACTGCCCATTGATCTGCACATCAATTTCACTCCCTAAAAATAAACAGCGAGACAACCCAGTGGCAGCCTGTACATCACATGCCACCATCAGAACATGCAAGTCTCTGGGAGCCAACCTGAGAGACTAGAGAATCAGACACCACCAGCACCTTTGGAAGGACCAGGGCAGCCTACGAGCACACACTCAGGGCACAGGCACCCGCGGGTTACCACTGCGACCTACCTGTGCCCCGCTCCAGCGCCAACAGGCTGCAGTGGAGGTGCTGAGCCCTCCTCCCCTCTCCTGCAGGTCTGCGCACACTGTAACTCTCCCACCTCAGTATCAGGAAAGCAGAAAAACTATCTGCAGTTGAGATTTCTCTCAGGGCACTCCCAGGATCATCCCCTTGCACTCTAGCTCTCAACCAGGAGGAACAGGCAGCAAGGGCAGCACATCTGAATGCAGCCACGCAGAAAAGCACATGCACACACAGGGAAAAGTGAGATTTAGTCACAGCAGCTGGTCTCCGCAGGACACAACGATTGTTTGCTAAGGAATGCCAGGAGAAGGTGCCCTGCTGCGCCTGCATAAGACAAAAGGGAAAACTGCAGTTTAATCGGATTGCTGTTGTGCCTCTCAAGGCTTTGCTAAACTTGAATTTATGGAAGAGGCTCCTGCTGAAAATTACTGTCCCCATACCATGGTGGCAGAGCAGGAGGTGCACCTGCTCCCCAGCTGCCCTGCTCGTAACCTGCCATATCAGAGTACAAAACCATTTTTATGGAGGTCTTGCAACTGCGTTGGGAAATCCATCAGTGTGACACAGCACTCCCCCTCCCTCCAGTCAAGAGGCAAAGCAAGTGGCTGAGAAAAACAACCTCTGAAACAGCTGCTGTGAGATGCCTCTGGCAGAGCTCTGAAGGAAGGTTATCTTAAAGGGCAGGGCTGGCAGAGAACAGGCTTGGTGTGGCTGCACACAGCAGCTTTTCTGCAAACAGTCTCCTGCAGGTTGATCTTTAAAAGTCGTTGGTCCCCTCCAAGCACAGCAACAGCAACCATAAGCATCAACAAAACTGGAAGGCTTGGCAGCAGGAAGGGAGCAACAAAAAGGAAGGAAAATTAACAGGATGGCAGGGGAAAGCCAGCTCAGGTGGCACAGGGCACAGCAGAGTGCTGTCAGGGCTAAGGCAGTGTCCAATGTTGCTATGTCCAGTCCACAGCTCATTTGGCCTATTAGCCTGGCTACAAGAAAAAGGATGGGCCCACAGAAGTGTAGAGAAAACACTGAAAATGGGTCTCCAGTGTAAAAGAAGCCTGCCTAGGTTTCGAGGGAAACCGAATCCCTCACACCAAGAAGAACGTTGCGCTCTTCTGCCAGGTCCCCAAGGGCTCCAGAGCCTCCAGGAGGGGAGTGTGTTGCAAAACACAGGTACTTTGGGATGTCCTGCTCCTCTGAAGTCAACACGCCCTTCCGTGCTGTCTCCTCCTCATCAGGGAAGTCCTAAGGCTTGTTCTAAGCCAGGCCTGCTCAGAGCTTCCATCACACAGGTGGACTGGAAACACACACATGGTCCTCGTGCTACTGCATGGAGCCCCACAACACAGGGCTGGAGAGCAGGAACCCAGCCTGTAACTCAGTGCCAGCTGGGAGCAGGAGTGTTCCAAGGCCATCACATCAGCTGGTGCCACACACAACCTGCTCCCTTTGCTGGGACACGCTGCTGACAATGATGCAAGCAAGTGCGCTTGGCATCACAAAAATTAAACCTCAAAGAAAGTGTCAAAACAAAGATTAAGTTCCCATCAGTAATTGCTTGTGGCTTTAGTGGACATGCATATGGCAACGATGGCATGGGAAACCACCACCGCCTTTACTCTGCTAACGCCATGGTGTCCACCTGAGTTGAGGACTAAAAGTGGCAGAAGAGATGTCAGGGGCTCCCAGGGGCCTCATTCACAGCCCCACAACCCCACAGAACCAGCACAAGAAATTTTGCTTTCAACATTCGATGACTTTGTCAGCTTTTATGGCTGATTAGACAGACATTTGATTTGGGGTTATTGGTAGAGGGACATCAAGGCAGCATTTCTTGCATTGAAGATGGATGTGAAAACAAGAGCAGGTTCTGAAGAAGGTTGAAGGTACAAGAAACATTTGAAAGAGCAGTGGGCTTTCTAACATTTCCTAAAACAGACTCTGCCTTTCCCTGTTTGCTCTGAACAACACAAGCACAAGACACTAGGACACTCCAGGATGCTTTTTCCAAATCCCTTCATCAATCCAGAGGAATGATTTTCCACAGGAGCCTCTAGTCCGAAATGGAGCGGGGCTGGGCCCCAGATGATTTTAGATAAGCCCAAGTGTGAACCTGAGCTGGCCCCACAGTCAGCTGGAGCCCATGCACCACTGTCTCTTGCCTCAGAGGCAGCTAGCTGCAGTGCAAAACAAAAAGACTAAATCCCCTTGCCAAGGAAATTAAAAATTCTGGCATTGGACTACACTGAGTCTCTGTAAACAGCTGGCTGACACATAAGGGAGGTTCAAATCAATTGGGAATGTCTGATCAGAGATAACTCCACAGGTCTTCTAGGCTACAATTAACAGTTCCAGTCACTGTTGCATGAAAAATGCCCAAGATGTGCTGTTCATGTCTAACGAGGTCACTGCTTGAGAATAACCTGCCACCAGGGAGTGGACTCCAATCATACCATCACACTAATGATGCCAGGCACCAGCACGCTCATAGGAATGATCTGAATTCACCTCCGATAGTGAGCCAACCGCTGCTGTTAGCGGCAGGAGATGCTGCAGTGCTGATGGCTGTGCTCCAAGCACACTGAAAGCACTGCCTGTACTGACCATGACCCAGGATAACACCCCTGGAGAAATCTCCCTCCCTTCTCACAGTACTTTCACCAGCACACAAAGCTTCACCTTCATCACTCAGATCAGAAGGGACAGCTGCAGGATGAAGCTTCACAGTGATCTGCTTGACCTTCACATTAGAAAGGTGAGCTGCAGATGGTGGGGAAGAGCAAGGTCAACTCCTTTGCCCCGCAGGCAGCGCGGAGGTGGAGGCTGTGAACAGAAGGGCTGTTACAGCATGAGGCTGTGTTACAGACTGGCACCCAGAAAAGGGGAGGTGTGACAAACATCACAGCTGGGACAGGTGTCTTTCACGTGCTGGAGAAGTCAAGCCTGTGGTGAGTGACTTGATTTCAAACACGACTTCTCTAGGCTGTCCAAATTGTTCGAAGTGCCCAAGGGCGTGTGTGTGTGATCATGGCTTTGGCTCCTGCCAGACACCTGGAGCCCCAGGAACATCTCCCTGGGTGTGAAGTGGTGCCCCACAAACCCCAGAGCTGCGTTCATGCTGAGGGGTTTCATCATGCTTAGAAGGGACCCACAGCACTCACCTCAGCTTCAAAGCACATGACTTACAGCTTTTCGTTTTCCAAGAAACAGATGCCAAAAGTGTTAATTAGGTGGGCCACCACAAGAAGGCTGAGCTGTTTTTAGAAGGTAAGAGCAGACCCTCTACAGCTGGGGCTTTCCAACCCCCTCCCACACGCACGCTCCGGCACTCCCCATGGCTTACCTCCCACCACAGGCTTGGACGAGAAACTGCCTCGTGTCTGGGCAGCCAGCTACATAAACTCTACTTTGGGGACTGTAAGGGAGGCTGAGTGGTCCTCAGCTCTAGCTCTGGAAAGTAAAGGTGTGCCAGATCCCCTTTTCCAAAGCAGGACGTCCTTCTGGTCACTTGTGTGTGTAAGTCAGGGATCCTCCCACAAAAAAGTGATCTTGTCCTGGGGCAAACTGATCAGGCTTGGAACCAGCTGCAAACTGCACTTCAATACTATACCATAACTTGGAGCCAAAACCTTCAAAAAAAGACAATAAATGCTGTGTAGGATTTTAAAGGGGAGGCTGGTGTCCCTGATACAGCATCATCCAGTGTGATTGCCACAGCATGTAAAATCCTGTATTCCATGCAGGCAACACTGCTCTAAAACTCAGAAGCACACTTCAGAGGCAACGGGAGCCAGGTGAAGTAGCTTCAAAGACCAGCAGCTCTTCTAAGCAATGTGCAAAAGCCTGAAGATGAAGTTCTCAGCCTAAGCTGAAAATGACCATCAGAAACTATTGGCATTGCTGGGATGCAGCCAGAATGAAGGGGGCATGAAATGGTGAAGCATCATGAAGCAGGACCACCCCTTGGCTCAGAGCCCCCAGGAGCATTTTTGAAGAGCGACAGTTTTCTCTACCCAAGGTGTAGCAGGGCTTCTACAACATCTCCCAGTAGGAACACTGGCCAAGAAAGGACTGCCCAGTTACTTTGTCCTTCTGGCTTCAGGAAGCCACACAGCCCAGAATGGGACACGGACATACACTCCAACACCATTTGCTTCGGAGTAATATAACTTTTCTGAGTTTTGCATCTTCCACAGCCTTCCAGGCTTCAATTAAAGTGAACTCTTCAAAACCACAGTGACAACTGACCAGAAGGAAAACACATTCCCTCCTGTTTGGATGAGGACAGGTTATCACCACAGATGACAGTCAACCATGATCTAGCTGAGCTCATCTGTTTTCCTAGAAACCCCCCTTCCAACTTAGTTTAAATACTGCTGTCAAGATTAAGCTTAAAACTTTGTTCTCCTTCCAAAACGTAGACAATTCCATTTCCTTATGTCTTAAAAAATACTGTATCTCCTGAGATGAACTGGGTAACAAAGGGCAGGCTCTGAGTGACAAATGGCTGACCATGTGAACACCCCTCTGCAGCCCGCTCCTCCCATCCTAATCCTGATGGGTGCCAAAGAAAGGGAGCTGGTGGTATAAAAAGCGTAAATAAAAGGTATAAGAGAACTGAAGATATATTGATAAAACAGAAGAGTGACATAGGCAATTGGAGGTACTTACTACAGGGCAAGTAAAGAAACACTCCAGTGCTGAGGAACCACAAACTATATCACAGAGCATGTTTTCTTGGTGTGGCCTTTTGGTCAAATAGGCTAGTTTAGTTTCTGCTAAAGTCCTCAGACTTTCCACCAGAATATAAAGGCTCCTGCCCACAGTCTGCTTTTCTGTATGTACGTTCAGGCAGACTCATGAGGAAACCTATACATGAAAAGAGGTTCCTGATTAAAAGGAAAAATCCTCCAGCCCCACCACAAACTGCTTTATCCAAATGCCACTAAATATTTACAAAGTCTGAAAAATGCATTTATAAACACAGACATGTGCTAAGCACTTAAATATTTCATATGCTTCACCCAGCTTTAAGAAGAGCGCAAGCCATGTCCAAGCAGATTGCACTCTTTCAGTTTTGTTTGTCCTTGAGAGCTGAACTTTGGTCTGTCTCAACAGAAAGCAAAACTGAAATCAGTTTTATTAATTTTTTTTGAAGTTGAAGAGCTAGAGCTTTTCAGCTGCAGAACATTTTTTTCCTTGTTCGTGCCCTGATAAGATTAGCAAACCAGAAGTGACAGTATCTTTTGATTTGTAAGTGGATAGCAGCCGAGGCAGTACGAACACATGACTTTTAAATTAGCAAACAATGAATTAGCTCTTAGGGACTTTCCATGTCCTGTCGGAAATAGCACAGCGAGGGACTTTCCATAGTGGGAGTGCTGAGCTGCTGCAGGACGTTACACACATTGCTGGCTACAGATGCAACCATACTGCAGGAAGAGAACACTAAACTAACACTAAACCAACAAGCCTACCCATAAGGCAGGGCTTAACATTAGTCCACAGTACTGAGAAAGACTCTGAGCTCAGACGTTCGTTTGACGCCTCCTCTCCTCAGCTCCACATACCATCTCCCAAGCTCCAACCACATGAGGACAGCCAGGCCTGATTAAATGCCACAGCTCCTTGGCAGGCAGCTGAGAGATAACACAGTCCAGATCTTGTCTCCTCCCCACAATTCCCAGGAAAGAAATAGCTTCTCCCAAGAGCACACAAAATAACCTCAACCCCAGTAGACTGAATGCCACCCCTGGTAGGAAGGAGAGACAAAGTCAATCCCGAGAGGAACCAACTCACGTTGCTCGAAATCCCGCTCCCCTTTCATCACACAAGACTGCCCCAAGACTAACAAAACCCATGACAGTCAAGATCAGTGCTGGAGACCTGCACCCCAAGCACCCTGGAGCCGCACCTCTGCACAACATAAGACTTGTTTTAGCAAAACACCTAACAGGACCTTTCGAAGATTAGGCGGAGAGTAAAAAAAAAGAGGCAAAGCCTTATCCATTCAGATGGTCTTAAGCAGTTGTGCTAAGGTCTTGGAGCATCACACACACCTGCAGCCTTGCAAGAAGACAGACTTATCCCAGGACAGTTCATTGCCCTTTTGAACTTCTAGTGCAAGTTCTGGCTGAACTCAAGCCTGTGTTCCAAGGGTCTCACAAACGTTTGTTTGTGAGACCACACAGGGAGGACCTTTGGTAGCTGATGATTTTTGCTGAGCTCTACAGGAACTCTTTTAAGATTTTTTTTTTTTTAAATCCAGGAGGAAAGGTTCAGAAGAGCTCATCAGTCACAGCACAATCAATAGCATTGGAAGCTGTTGAGAAATAAAATTTGGTTTAGTGTAATGGAGATGAGCTCCCTTACTACAACCACCATTTTGAACACTGCAGCAGGCATTGGACTTCTAGTCACTGCTGCATCACTGTTAAGCTTTTCCCTTGACATTTATTCATTCACACCATGAGTCACTTAGAGATCTATGAATGAGGGCTTCACAGCAGAACCATTTAGCACCCTACATGCCCTCACCTTTTGGACTGAACTTTTAGCACAAAGAAGCAGAAGGTTCTAGATGGCAGGACAAGGAAGCAGAGGTGCAGAAGCATCTCTCTGTCAACAGGCTCAGGAGCTAGTCAGAAAACTCAAGCATGATCCACAGCTGTTTTTTCTTCCTGTCATCTTGCAGTAGCATTGGAGAGAACCCAAACATTACCCTAGACAGACTGAAGTTCCAACTTTTCCTGACACACATCTCAGCCACTACCAAAGTTCCATGAACCACAGGACTACAATCTTTACCTAGGATGAGTGTTGGAGGGAAGTAACATCTATTCCTCTCACCTCAGACCCCCCACATGGTGGTTCTTCCATTCCAAGAGGGATGACAAAACTGTCCTTCAGGAGCACCAAAGCTTCACGGGTACATACACATTCACTGCTAACTGCCAATGCATTTTAATGATGCAAATTGCCACAGAAGTGTTGATTTGTTGAAAAGCACAAGGAGGTATGTGGCCCGCTGCCTCTCAACAAGAACACGCTTCTCACAAGGCACGTTAGCCAGACACATGCTAAGGACCAAATGCTCAAGGCCACAAAAGGGCGGCCTGGATTAAAGAGCTGGTGGGCTCCTTGAGAAGAGCAGGGCTGGAAAAACCATCCTGTCCAGCAGGCTCGTGGTCCAGAACAGCTCGGAGTGATGGGTGGCCAGCCAGTGACCAACGTCCGGTCCCACTGCCCTGGCAGCTATGGAGGTAGCTGGCTGGAAAGAGGATCGTGGCCAGGCCACTTTCCCCAAGCTCATGGGTCTGAAGTAGCTTTTAGGTTTACATAATGCAGAGAACTTCACAACAATTTCATGGCATGGCACAGTTTCTTGACACTTCACTTGTTTTTTACAGCAGAAAGGAGCTGGAGATAGAGCAGGTGATTTCCACCATGGAAGAGACGTGCTCGGTGCCTGCAATCATGAGCAGATCTGAAATTGTTTCAGTTCAGTCCATGCCCTCAGCAGGGCACACAAGCTCAGCCAAGAAATCTCTCCAGCTTGCAGTGAAGTCCAGGGAGATGAAAGTTCCCACAAACACTGCCAGTGTCAGTGTACAAGTAAAACCACCTGAGCTCCCCCCAAAGACACAGGAAAGGACATGGACATCTAAAGCCTTGTTTTGATCTTTACCTCGTATTCTTTAATAGTCCCCTTCCAAGTGCATCCACTGTTAATACAGACAGCAGGCAGACTTTCCACCTCCCGCCGAGCTGCATTATCTGGGAAAGCCTAAAATGGGAAAAACAAGTAAACCGCAAAAATTACTGAGGGGTTGCAGCTTTAGTCCAGTCTCTTAATTCTTTATTAAGACTTTATTGAGGCTTCTTCCAGGCCGCTTGCCACATCACATCCTCAGAGGTGTGCTAGTGGCAAACAAATCGTTATTACAGCGTTTAAGTAGGCCACCGCTATATTAACGTGACCTGGATTTTAGAAGCTGGGGAGTCTACCACATTAATCATAACTATCACTACTGAAGAAGACGTTTCCTAGGAATAAGGATTTCTCAGAACCTGTGTTTTAAACAAAAACTGCAAGTGGTATCAATTACATCAGTGAGCTTCTTTATTTTTTTTAAATTTTTACTTACCGAGCTTGTTTCCAAAATAGAAATTCCTTCTTCGTATATTCCTTCCTGAATACAGCTGGCACACTTTTGAGGTCCAGCACTATCAGACAGAAATAATAATCATCAAACACAACATAAAGAGACCAATTTATGATTTAGCAGTAAAGTGATTTCTGGTAACTTTATAAAATGAAAGCATTTTCTTATTTTTAAAACACCACATTGAGCCTTTACTTATGTTTATTTCTGATGCCCATTTCTGATTCTAAATATTTTTCTTCTCCTGATTAACTCCCGTATTCAACTTCCCTCACTTAAAGGTAAGAGTGAGACTGAACACAAGGAAACTTTTCTGGAAGCCCTTCTGGAAGTGCTTAAATTCCTCACATTTTGGCACGACAACCATATGATGACTAAGGAGCAAGTTCCTTCAGTGCTATGAGGAAGACTGAAGGAGATGGGTGATCCACCTGGACTGTGACCTGAACAGCAGAAACAATCTGGGAGATTCTGGAAAAGGGAACTTTGAAGCAACACCCAGAACAATAAAAGCACATCAGAGATTACACATTCCCTTAAATATGACCTGATACTGAACCTCAATGATTAAACACAGCTCCCTTGCTGAGAAGGCCCTAAAAATGAGACTTTTCTCTTTTTTTTTTTTTCTTGAAAATGCCTGCCTTTTCAAGCATTTTGTCTTAAGAATGAAGGCAAAAAAGTTAGTTACCTTATAATTTTCTTCAGACAATAGGAACAGTAGCGATGTCCACACTGAGCTTGAAATGGCCTCCTCAATATATTCTTGCAATCCGAGCAGAGGTATTTGACCTCCAGTTTAGTTCCCAGGATCTCCTTCGCAAATCCAGGCTGGTTTAGATCCAAAGAGCCAGGCGGAGTAGAGTTTGCTGCTGCCATGTGAACAAAAAATTCTGGCTGTATCTCCAGAGCCTGAAAACAACAATATTTTCCCTGTGTGATTATAACTGGATGGTGGTAATTTTTCACATAAACTGCATTATTCACAGCATATTACACGGGCACCCAAAACTCAACAACACAGATAAACACATTGATGTGAATGAGAAGCCTGCCTCCACCTAGTTAAAAATATAGAAAGAAAATTTACAGTTAATTTTAGAATGAAATCCAGAACAAAGAAACAGGGTGAACACCCCACACTAAAATCACCATCCAAGTTTATTGAAATACAGCCTATACAGAGAAATCAAGGCTTCTGGCCCAAACCAGGGTAAAAAACCATCCTAAAGCTGATCAGGAGTATAAATAAATTGCTTCATCAAAAACCTGTAGGCACTAAGTGAGGTAACCATAGCCTGCCACCGCTTGTTTTCACATCTGTCAGTTGTCAAAAAAGACCGTAATTCTGCCCAAAGCCAGATGTTCCCAGGGAGATGCCCTGCACACAGCAGAGCCCAGATTTACAGGCAATGCCCAAGCAGGCCTACAGGGCTCTCCAAAGGGCTGGAAAACAAATATGCGAGAGGCACAAGCAAATTAGGAAGGAGGGAAAGAATAAAATGAATTTCTTTTGACCACTTATGATGATCTAAAGACGCATCTCCCACCCTCACGCCCTGCGAGTGCATTCCACAGCCACCTGAAAGGTGCGAGGCAGCAGCACCCCCAGGTCCCTCCGTCCCACCAGTGTGAGGCTCACTCAGATGAATTTCTGGTAAGATCCAACTTTTGCCTGTACCAGGGGTTGTTAGAGCCGCTAAAGTGACCCCAGAGCGGGGACAATGAGGACAGCATTAACAAAGATCCCTTTCACAACCAAGTCACCCCCGGGAGCACCCGCAGCCCTGCTGTGCCGGCTCGTGTGCAACTGCACTGAGCAACATTATTTCTACGTATATTTAACCATGTTTTTAATGTAAATTCAATTTTTCAGTTGCATCGTGACTGCCTGTTCCTTGCAAGCTGTGTTTACAGTCCCAGACACACGCACCTCCAGGGGTGCCCGGGGATCACAAAGGGACAACGCGAGGATGGTGGGAGGCCCGGGCACCGCCTGGTCCAGCCATCCGCTCAGGGCACGGCCTGGAGCGGGACCGGCTCGCCCAGGGCTCTGGAAGCCCCCACTAGCGGAGACCCCACCGTCGCCGGCCCCGGCTGCAGCCGCCTCCCGCACGGCGCCGAACGCAGCCCGGGCGGCGGAGCCCCCCTGCACCGCTGGGACTTGGGGGCGAGGCCGGGGTTGGCCGTGCTCCGCGGAGACCGAGCCCGCCGCCCCCCCGCGCTGGCGGGAGGCTGCTCCCCGCCCGGTGCGCCCCAGCCTGCCCGCCGCGAGGAGGGGCCGCGCCGGGCTCAAGGCGGAGCGAGGCCCCGGGCGCCGCCGCACAGGGCAGGGCCGGCCGGCCCGCCCGCCCGCCTACCACCACCTCCTCCGCCTCCTCCTCCTCCGCCCGCTGTGCCGGCCCGGCCCGGCCGTAGCCCCCTGCCCCGCGGGACCCTCGGCCGAGCCCCGCAGCCCGGCACCGCGCGGCGGGGGAGCGGCGCCTGCTCTCACCTGCCGCCTCCGCCCGCGCCCCGCACCGGAAGCGCCCCCAAGCCCCGCCCACCGAACACGTGTAGCGCGCCCCACCCCCCCATCTGGGCCACGCCCCGATCCGGGCCACGCCCCCCGCGTCTGGCGCTGGGCAACGGCCCCGCCTCGCGACGGGGCGGCCTGGGGCGGGGGCAGCGGCCTCGGGCGCCACCGCCACCCCCAGAGCCCCGGCACCCCCCGCTGGCCCCCCGCTGCCTGTTCCCTCAGGCCACCCCTGCTGGGACCCGGCCCAGCCCGCCCGGGGCCCCTTCATCCCCCCCGCGCCTGACAGTGGGCGGCCGGAGGGACAGCAGCGCTCGGCCTGGGGACACTCTGACCCCCACCCCGGGGTCCCACCCTGCGGGGATAACCCCCCACCCCTCCCAAACCCGTGCCGTGCCAGACGTCCCTTGGGAACGGCCTGGGGTGAGCCCCAGCCCCCAGAATTATTTTTTCTGACCAGTCTGGGTGACACCGTGCGCTCGCTTACCTGTGCGCAGAGCGCCATGGCCATCCCGCGTCCCGCGGCACCCGCTTGGAGGGAGAGCAGACACCAGAGGCACCAGGAAGGACGGGCAGTGGCAGAGGCGTTTCGGTTTAATCGAAAAAAAAAAAAAAGAAAGACGTGGGGGGAAATACAGCCACTCACCACGCGGTGGTGAGGTCAGCACGAGGTGCTTTTTGCAGGGGAACTCGCTTGGCAAAAGGTCACAGCAGAAGGTTTTTTTTGCTCGGGGTCCCCAGCCTGCACGTCCCCGTCCCCCCAGCTCAGCTCCCGCGCCGGGGGCTGCCGGAGCCCTCCCTGTGCTCTCGGTGAGGCAGCACAGGGGCTTCGGGGCTTTACCACCTCCTGCGCCGGCAGGGCAGGGATAGTCTCGTTCTCACCATGCGGGGAATTCACCCAGCAGTGGGGAAATCCTCCCCGGTCAGAGCCAGGCACGACCAGTTCAGCACTACCCTGACGGAGGGGCCAAGGCATCTCTCCCAGTAACCCAGCGCGGGAGCGTAGCGGGTCAGAACAGGGGGCAAGTCAGGCCAGCTTGCTGTTGCCCAACGCTGCACCGCGGGCTCAGTTGGCTGCGTGCAAGCTCGAGGAGGCACCGAGCCCTTTGCGTGGGGCTGTGCGCTGCTCAGGTGGCAATCAAGGTGCCCGCAGGGCCAGGGCAAGGGATTCCGGGGGGCCCGTGGGGGCCAGGGTGCTGGGATGCATTCCCCGTGCATGTGTCAGAACTGGGAACAGCGTGACACAGCCCCCCTGGGATGGGCGACACTGGGCAACGGTGCTGGCACCACCCCACTCACTGCTGCAATGTCCCTTTTCCCGGCACAGCTGCGCTTGTCTGGGAAAATGAGTATGAAAACCTCTACATTGCTGAAGTTCTTGGCTAGCTGATGTAATTCGGCAAAGGAAAAACCCCTTCTCAGTTTCCTGAACTAACTGTGACCCGGGCAGCAGTGCCGGGGACGGGACGTGCTGTTCCCAAAGAGGCAGGAAACCGTCAGCAACGTCCTACCTGAGCTGCCAGAGCAGCACCTGAACCCCCCGGGGCTGCTCCGGATGAACCCACCGCTGCAGCACCCTGGCTGCCACTGCGCGGCCAGAGGAGCAAGTCTTGCAACACAGAGTAACACACATCATTAACCTTCCACTGCCTCGTCCCAGAACTACTCTGTCCCAAAATTTCCGGGCAGCTGGGGCCAGGCGCAGCGTGGAGACGGGAGCCACGGACCCCCTGCATGGAGGGAAACCCCCCACGCTCTCACGGCACCTGATTTCTGAGACTGCCCAGGTAACCTCCAACCTGGAAACCAGCCCCTCCTCCTGCATATCGCCACCAGCGGGACCTACAAAAACGCTGCCAAGGATTTTTAACCCCCATCCCCCTCTCTGCGCCCCTTATTTCAGAAATGATGAGCAAGAGGTCTGGGTTTTCCTGCCTTTACTGCAGAACTTTTCGGGTGATTCACGCGCAGAGCTGAGGGATTTCACTGTTTCCCAGCTGAAAGCGCAGGGAACTGCTGCCCTTCAGGGGCTGAGCTTTCCTCTCACCCACGGCCTTACGCAGGTTTCCTGCGAAACCGACACAAACTGGTGATTTTTTTGCGCCAAGCTGTGACCAGCACCGGAGCGGCCCCCGCCCCCGAGGGCCGGGGCTGGCCGGGGGGAGCGGCCCGAAGGGAACCCCTGTCCCCAGGAACGGCACCGGGGCTCCTCGGGCGGCAGGAAGGAGCTTTCAGAAAACATCCGCGTTACGCACACGCGGAGGGTGGAAATGCCCCCCCGCCCTGAAGCAGGCGGCAGGCGGGAGGGCACCACGCCGCCCTCCCCCGCCGACTGCCGCCCGGGAGGGTTCTCGGCCCCAGCCGCGGCCTCCCAGGGACGTCCGGGAAGCGATGCGTGTGTCCAGGCCCGGGCCGGGCGGAAGCGGCCCCTGCGGCCCTGCCCCACCACCAACCGCCACCACGGCGCAGGCCCGGCTCTGCCCAGCCAGGAGCGGCTATTGGTCAGTGGTTCTGACAGCACCGCGGCCTAAGCCAATCCCTTCTGGGCGCTGGGTTATTGGCAGCGACAGCAGCCTCTCAGAGTGCAAAGGCGCGTGCCCGCCCACCTCCAGCCTTGTGTGCATGCAGCCAATCGGGTGGCGAGGAAGCTGATTGCTAGGTTTCTCTGCCTATTGCGAGCAGCTGCGTCCCGCCGGGATTGCTATTAGGACGAAGGCCATTAAGGAGCCTGAGGTCCCGCCCACCGCCGTTGCGCTTCCCCCCCCCCGCTGCTGAGAGGCCGCCATTTCGTGAGGGGCGTGCTCGCCGCCCTATCGTCTCCCGGGGGGCGGGCGCTGGGCTGCGCCCCCTGAGCGGCGGGCGCGGCACTGGGCGGCGGCGGCGGGCGGGGTCGGTGCCGGTGCCATGGCGGAGAGCGACTGGGACACAGTCACGGTGCTGCGCAAGAAGGGCCCCAGCGCGGCCCAGGCCAAGTCCAAGCAGGTGGGCGGCTGGCTCTCGACGGGGAGCGGCGGAGCGGTTGGGCCTGGCGCGGCCGAAGGCCCGGGCGAGCTCTGCGGCCGAAGGCCCGGGCGAACCTGCAGCCAGGGCCCGGCTGGTGCTGAGGGGGCGGCTCCGAGTACCGGAGCGCTCACCTCGGCACCTTTACTCTCCCCAGGCGATTCTGGCGGCCCAGCGGCGCGGAGAGGACGTGGAGACCTCCAAGAAGTGTGGGTATCCCGCGGCCTGGCTCCCTGGGCAGGGGTTGGGAGGGCCTGGGGAGTCCGGCCCCGCGGGCGTCGTTCCTCGGCAGCGGGGTGGTGCGTGACCCCACCCGCTCCAGCCCGGCGTGAGGTCTGATCCCCCGGGCCCGCCCCACCGGGTCGCTCCTGAAGGCGGTTACCTGGAAGAGGGGGGTGCGGGCGGCAGCACTCCCTCGCGGAGCCGAAGGTTGCCCTAACTAGGGCCACGTAGACCTGAGATCTGCTAGACGCCCCAGGGAGGGTGCGCACTCCTGCGGGAGTGGGGAGTGCTCCCTGTACCCCTCTCAGAGTTTCTGCTTGCCCAGAGTTGGGCTCTGACTAGTGTCTGCAAAGCTTTTGGAAGAGCTTTTACAATTACAAAACTTAAACTTTCAATTTTTGCAGCTTACTTCTTTCATTGGTAACAGAGATTTAAGGATCTCAGCGACTGCCTGTCTTCCTGTGGTGTTGCTCTTTAAAAATTTCATGTTTCCTGCCTGATATAATTTTTCAGGTTCTTTCACAATAGGGATGAGCTTATGATGGTTGGAAATAAATAAATAGATGAACCTGGAACGATGTTTAGTCAGCTTTATCG
Organism: Athene noctua; assembly: GCF_965140245.1. NCBI lineage: Eukaryota > Metazoa > Chordata > Aves > Strigiformes > Strigidae > Athene > Athene noctua. Next base: position 12,877,864 of record NC_134056.1, on the reverse strand, counting down.
AGAGACTGAATGTCAGAGGCTAATGTGAGAGAAAGGGTTCAAACTATGACTTAAATACAGTAACTAAAATGAGACAAAACAAATGGCATGTTTTGAACCTCAAGCTTTCAGCAAAGCTAAGATGGTTAGAGTTTACTTATGAAAGGTGTCAGAAAATTGATTAAAAGCCACTTACTCATGCTGCCTTGTACCTGAGCAAACACAGTTCAAGTAGAAATATTAACCTCTGCACACTGTAGCACAAACATGCATTTCTGGAGTGAAGTTTGAATATTAAATCCCCAGGCACTAGCAAGGTCTTGCCTATCTGGAGTGAAGTTCAGATGTGAAGTAGAGAAAGGGGAGGGCTCTGCATAGCTGTGTTCAGACATCAGCATTAACAGGATTAAGCTAACACGTTCTCTGATGGGCAGGATCTGGTTGAGATCAGTGCTGATGCTAGCATGTTGAAATCTTGAAAGCTCCTTGGGATCCTGGGCAGCTGAACGCTTAGAAAAAGCACTTTGATACTTTTTGGCATAGCTCTGAGCCTTGTTTTGTTTGTCCTTGGTCTTTTTTTTTTTTTTTTTTGCTTTGAATGATAGGGGCAGCAGGCCAGAACAAACAACACTTTATTACAAAGAACACAGCCAAGCTCGACCGAGAAACAGAAGAGCTGCACCATGACAGAGTTCCCCTGGAGGTGGGCAAAGTGATCCAGCAGGGCCGACAGAGCAAGGGCATGACACAGAAGGACTTGGCCACAGTGAGTACGGCCTGGGGCCCTCTGGCCTCTGCTCCTACTCTTGAGGCGAGTTTAGCCGGCTCAAGGTGAAGGTGAATGCTCTTCTTGTCCCCTCATGGACAGCTGCAGTGGGATGGTATCATGAGCAGGAAGTTCAGTGAATGTGATCTCCAGGCAACATTAGTTATCTAGGAAATGTTTTGGGGGTTTATCTGTGCAGCCCTTGAACACCTGCTTGGCAACTGAGTGTTGCTGTGACTGTTGAGCTGGTAGGAAGCTTTTTGCCCCCTGCTTCCGCCATCAACTCATCACCAGTGTGAGGTTTTCTGTACCATCTGAGCCTGACGCAGCATTCAGAAGCTTGCTGCTGTCTTAAGGAACAGCAATACCTAGCGTTACTGCTCCTCCTGGGAGGCTGAGGGAAGTAGAAGTCTGTCCAGGATGAGTGTCACCACTCAGATAGTGGAGGGAGGCAAGTGGTGGTGGAATAAGCCAGGAATTAGCACTTTGCCTTCTGATCCTGGCATAATTAGAGTGAGTTTGAGGGGGTTGGTGCTGAGTGCTTGCTCTGTATGGAGCCAGTGTTTGAGATGAATTTCTCTCTTTTCAGAAAATCAATGAAAAACCACAAGTTATTGCTGACTATGAGTCAGGAAGAGCAATCCCCAATAACCAGGTTATGGGCAAGATCGAAAGAGCCATTGGTAAGTTAAGAAAGGAGACTTACAAAACAATGACGCTGTTTTCAGTGCCTAGGAAGGATGTTTTTGTTTAAGCTAGTTACATTTTCCACATCAGGAACAGTTGCTGGCTGTAGGTTATTGTGGGTGTGGTGTCATTAAGCCATGTTCTGATAAAACTTGGATCTGCTGACTGAAAGCAGAACTCCAAAGCTCTTGTTCTCCTTTGTCCTTCATCTTCATGTGTGGGGCCATGCCCTGGGGACCACCCCTGTATGCCATCCCCCCACAGTCGATGAGATGCTGAGACCCATGAGGGCCTGATTATACTTGGGAGAGTATCTTGCAACCACTGGTGTTGATGTTACTCTCCTAAGCCAGTTCAGATACCCTTTTCTGGGAAGGTGGTTGGTGCACAAGCAAGAGCTGGAGCTTTGTCTGGAACAAGTCTGGTGCTCTTAGAAACTAAAGTAGGATTCTCCCTAACTCTGGTTCACCTGTCCTCTTTTTTAGATGTTCTCTTCCTTATAGCAAAAATTTGAGGAAATAAAGTTATCAGGTGAATGACTGATGGCAGCTGATGGTGGTTGTCTCCTTTGTCTAATTCCAGGCCTTAAACTGCGTGGGAAGGATATTGGAAAACCGCTGGAAACCGGCCCCAAAGGGAAATGACAACAAAGCCTCGAAATCAGTTTGTTCAGACTGATCTCGTCTGGCTGGTTCTCCTTAACCACCGGAATCTCTCTTCGTATTGCCAAGCTGAACAAGAGGGTTTCAGACTTGCTTTGGGGGGGAAATCTGCCGAATCTGTACCTGCTGTAAAAAGGCAACCTTAAAGAAGCAATTTTCGTGATTTTGTTTTTCCTTCCTCCTTTCCAGAGATTGAGGAACTAAACCCCCCAAAAATACCACATCTGATTTGCCAGAAAACATGTGTGTCTTGGTGTTTAGAAGCAGCTAATGTTGAGACACTTGGGGTGATCTGAAATGTGATCGTTTAATTGGAACAATTTGGGGGATGGGTGGGAAATTATATATATAAATAATTTGGGAGAGTTGGGGCTTGATCAGTGTCTGTATTGGAAATCATGACTCAGTCACTGCATCGCAATGACATTTTTGTTTGTTCCTTCCAGCCTGTTTTGAAGAGATCTATAATAAAGTTTGATACCCTTCAGTTGCACAGGGTAGTTGCTGCATGTTTACCAGCTGGTAGTAAATGTTGTGGCGCACCCTCTTCCTTCTGGAAGCGTAATTAACGGGACTACCTGGGGTGTCTGGGGTAAGGACCCCACAGCCCTCCCCCCTGCTCTGCTCCTTTCCCTGGCGGTGTGGACTGCAGCTTTGGCTTGCAGCCCAGAGATGAAATCAATACTGAGCTTTCATCTTGTGAGTGGAGTCTCTGGGGAGTTTGACAGAGCAGGCAGATATGGAGACAGTCAGGTGTTTGTGTGCAGCCTGAGCCCTCCTTATCTCCTCTCTGCCCTCACCCAGCTCCCCAAGCCCGGTGTGCTGGGGTCAGTCCACAGTGCTGTGGTGGAGCTGTAGGGATGGTGCTCGAGGAGGCTGTGACAGAACCTAAGTGGGACAGAGCGGAAGGGGGGCTGTCTGCAGCTGGCGAGAAGAGAAGCAGGCTTTGGTCACCAACTGTGGGAGCAGGATGCCGCGATTCCCTCTGGGGCTGCTCAGGGGGCTGGAGAGCGGGTTTGCGAGGCTCCGCCAGTCCATCTGCTGCTGTACTCGGGCAGCGGGGTTGGCTGTGGGCTGCTCAGGAGCTGCCCAGTCTTAAAGTTTTGAAATCTGGGGGGGGAGGAGAGGGGTCCTGGGCTTAGGGTGGCCTGGGTGCAGGTGTGGGTACTTGGGGTGCAGGAACGTTTCTCTTTCCCAATGACATTTATGTGCAAGAGCCCTTGAAAGGCGGGTGGGCAGTGCAGCAGGGTCAGGGCTGCTCTCTGCCCTTGGGGGCGCTGCATAGGCCCACCCCTGCTCCCTGCCCTCCCCAAACCCCTGCTGCAGAATCAGCAGAAGCACTGGGCTTCCTCCCCGTGGTGGCTCTGTGCCCTGGGAGCTCTTGTGCTTAATCCTGGGTGTGGGAAGGGACTTAGCACCCGCTGACCTGCCCAGCCCTGGCGGGGCTAGGACTGGGCACTTGGCCCCCTCCACAGCCACCACCCTGCTGAGGTGGGGCTGGTCGCTGCGAGAAACTCCCGCTGACGGCGCCTGTCAAAGCACGGGCACGGCACTAAATCTTGGTGCAGAAAGTTGATGTTACAGAAGCCAAGAACGTTTTTCCCGAGCGCTTGGGGGTAGTGGGAGCAGCGGCCTGTCCCTCTGGGGGGCTGCACCCCATGACGAGCACCCGTGCAGCTCCCTGGAGTGGAATGCTGAGAGCCAGAGGTGGGTGCTGGAGTGTGAGGTCTGGCTGGAGGGATGCTCTGCCCTGCCTACGCCTCGCAGGCCTGAGGAGGCAGTTATGCTCCTTATTTCAATCCTCATCCCCCTCTTTTGGCACTGGAGATATAATGACCTTGTCCTGTAAAGAAAGGGGAAGGAGAATTGGTTACAAGAAGCGTAGGCTGTGTCTTAATCTGAAATACAGGAACTTCTTCTAGGCTGCAGAGGGGAGAACCTGTGTGCTGGCCCGGCACGACCCCAGCAGTGGAACCAAACCCCGCAGCACACCTGGGGGCTCCATGTCCTCTTTTGGGGTCACTCCTGGGGCCAGTGGCTCTGCTGGGGACTACGTGGCACCAAAGCTGCTAAGGAAATTGTAGCTTAAGCTGCTTCTCACGGTTCTGAGTCGCTGTCTTGAAGAGGATGAGCAATGTTTGCATGACCTACTCCCTGCAGGGCTCTGGGGAGGAGGATCGCAGTCTCAGCTCTTTCTGAAGCAGCTGCCTCATGGCAGCAGCAGCATTTCTAGGTCAGTCCTACAGCTCAGGGTCACTTGTTTGTCATCAACCAGATAAGAGGCAGAGCCCTTTGCACCTCCCTGATGTGTTGGCAGAGTGTGGGCTCAGGGGGAGCCTGCTGGGATTTGCTGAGCTTTTAGGAAAATGCTGTTTTGGCGCAGCTGGGGGCAAGTGGGAAAGCCCTTCACCCCTGTCCTTACATCTCGGAAAGTGATGTTGTCAAAGCCCTGGGGCGTGTTGCTCTCCGCTGGTGTCCCGCTTGCCAGCCCTTGCCGCTTCAGCCAGTACCGGCCTCCGGCAGCCACCAGTGCCAGGATGATGATGGCCAGGAGAAGACTGAGCACCACCTCTGCCACAAAGCTGCTGGAGGGTTTCTCTGCAGGGAGAGGAGATGCTGCCAGGCTCAACCCACTGCCCGGGCAAGATGGCTCCAGCCCCAGCCTTGGTGCCAGCACCCTGAGTGGTGCCAGGTTGACCTTTCCCAGTCAGAATTGTCCCCACACCTTCCACTGGCACCTCTAGGCTGGAATGGCAGCCCCCCCCGGTGCTGTACACGATGTCATCCAGTGCCACCGTCCCCTCCATTGGCCACCTCTGCGTGGTGATCTCAAAGATGATCTGCAGGGGAAGGTGGGATCTGGGGGAGTGAAACATGGGGAGGACACCCTGCACCCCCCCGGAAGGGCCCCTGCCCTGAACCCCAGGGCAGCCCCACTTGCCTGGAACTCACTGGGGTTGCGCACAGGCACCACTCCGCTCTGCCAGCCCCGGCTCCGGTGCCCCGCCACGGTCCACAGCGTGCGCTGCCCCGCCGTGCCATGCAGCATCACCCGCAGCTCCCCGCAGGCTGCAACGCGCAGGAGGGGACAGACACCCTGGCATCAATGACTGCCTGGAGCCTCCCGAGAGCCACTGGGCCCTCCTGGCCATGCCGTCCTCTCCTGAGATGGCAGGACCCAGTGGGAACAGGCCATCCCCACCACCCGGCCGGAGCTGAACTAGTGTCCATGGTCCCACAGGTGGGGAGGGGGTTTGCAGCCCCTGACCGAGACCCTGCTCCCATCATGGGCTCGTGACCCCCTTCCCAGGGACAGCACCTCCTCCCCGCCCCTGCAGTGCTTACAGAGGTGCTCCGGGATGTCCATGTGGTACCAGAACTGCAGGCAGGAGTCGGCAGCAGCAGGCAGGTGCTGGCTCTCCAGCCGGGCAGTGGTGCCTCCTGGGCCCAGCACGCTGGTGTCGAAGTGCATGTAGCGACCTGGACAGGCAGGGACAGAGCACAGGGTGTCCCCCAGTTCTGCAGCCCACCCCACACATCCTGTTGGCCCCAAAATGCCCAGCATGATGCCTGGAGGATTGCACCCCACCCCAGCCCCGCTCCTCACTGCCTTTGGGACCGAGCTGTCCCTCTCAGGTGAGCAGGGAACAGGGACACTGTGAAGCCAGGCCCCCCCCAGGACATACTGGAGAAGACATTCATGGGTGACCCCATCCATCCCCAGCTCCTCTTCCTCATTCCAGCCATGCCAGGGTGCCCTGGGAGGGATGGGTGTCTCCTACCATTCTTTGTGCCCAGGGTGTGATCCTGCTCAGGGCCGGGGTACTTAGCAAGGGGGACCCCGCTCTTCCAGCCCCAGGCGAAGCCCTGCAGGTGGGGGTCCGAGGGGCTGCTCCAGCCGCACATGTCCTGCTCGAAGTCACAAGATGCTGGGAGGAAAGGGGGGGGCTATGATAGACCCAGTGCTGCAGGCACCCACTGCCCTGCACTGCCTGGTGGGAGACTGGGGCGGGGAATGTCTGCACCCAGCACCCTCCCCACTGCCCCCAGCTTTGGGCCAGGCCCAGCTCAGGGCAGAAGCATGGTGCCCAGTGGCCAGAGCTGAGCCATGATGGCTAGGACAGGCTGTCTCCATCCCCATGGCCACATGCCCCCATGGGGTGACCTGTCCAGCCCATAGTGCCCCCCCCTGCAGCATGGGCTCTCACCTGGCTCAGGGCAGGGTCCATCCGACACGTGCAGGTCATCCAGTGCAATGTACCCTTGGTTGCTCCCAGCTCCCACCGCCTCGAATATTACCTGGCAGAGGGGTGGGCAGGGTGGCATGCTGAGACTGGCAGCTGCCATGCACCCCTAGTCACACCCAGCCTGTCCCCCTCCCAGCCACAGGGTTCCAAGCACCCTGGCCCGTCTCACCTGCCAGTCTCCATCGGGCCGGACAGTGACGTGGCCACGGTGCCACACGTCCCCTTCCATGGTGCTCACGCCCATCACCTTCCTCCGCACCCCGCTCTGCTCCACGAAGATCCCAAGAGAGCCTGTCCAGGGCACCCAGCATGGAGGGACGGTCCAGGGCCATGCTGTGCCGGAACCCCACCCAGCTGGAGGTGCCCCCGGGGGCCTTGGGGGGGTCATGGTGCTCACCTGGGGTCCCGGCGCTCAGCTGGTACCAGAAGGCCAGGCACTGGGTGGGTGCAGAGGGCTGGTAGGGCTGGGAGGTGAGGGCAGCCACGTGCCCCGCAGGCAGGGAGCCCCTGCCTGTGCTCACCACCATGTAATGGCCTGGGAGAGAGAAGCCCCCATGCCGTGACCCCCACCCAGTCCTGCTGGGGGTGCACCAGGGCACCGCTGGGGTTGGGGAGCCCTGGGGCTGGGAAACTGCATTTGGGGAGCCCCAGGGTTGGAGAGTCCCATACAGTAGTGCCTTCTGCACATCCCAGGCAGGGCAGGCAGGGAGGGTGGGCAGGGCACTGAGTGCAGGTAGGGCAGGCAGGACACAAGGCAGGTGACAGGTAGGGCAGGGAATGCAGGCAGGACACAGGGCAGGCAGGACACAGGGCAGGCAGGACACAGGGCAAGTAGGCAGGGAAGGAGGGCAGGTAGCAGGGCTCCTGCAGAGCCCCAACAAGCCGTGGCCACGGTACCTGCCGCGGTGCCGACCGTGTGGTCAGCCGCAGGGCCGGCTGTGGTGCCCGTGCCGTTGCTCTGCCACAGCCAGCTGTGCTGCCCACTGGCTGCCAGCCCGCAGCTGCCTGCCTCAAAGGAGCAGGAGAGCTCAGCCCCGCAGGGCCCCGCCGTCAGCAAAAGGTCATCCAGTGCCATGTCCCCCAGGAACCCATTCCGCAGGGCCTCGAAGGCCACCTGCCACCGAGACAGCAGTGTCAGACAGCCCGGCACCCCGCCAGCACCCGGTGGCACGGGGGGACCTGGCCCTCACCCGGTATCGCCGCTGGCCTGTGGCAGGCAGTGTTGCCCATCCCCGGTGCCAGACACTGCCCTGGGTCCCCCGGCGGGTCCAGAGCACTGTCTCTTCCACTCCCTCCAACTGCATCTTGAGGTTCAGGGTGCCTGGGCAGAGGGGAGCATCAGGCAGCTGTCCTGCACCCTGCGGGGACCCTGCTGTCCCCAGGGGAGGGGAGCCCAGCTGGGCACCCTGGGAAGGTGCCACGGGGCTGCGTACCAATCTGCGGGCCAGCCAGGCGGTACCAGAAGGAGAGGCAGCGCAGGGTGGTAGTGGGCTCTTGGCTGTAGGTGATGAGCTGTGCCCGCTGCCCACGGCTCCACGGTGCAGAGGGGTCCGCAGCCAAGAAGTAGCCTAAGTGTCAGGGACAGCCAGGGCAGACGGGACACAGACATGGGTGCTCCAAGCTGTGCCCGCAGCACCCACACCAGATCTGGGTGCCCCTGGGCTGCCCTGGCCGAGCTCGCCCTGAGGGCATGGGGCTGCTTGAAGAGTGCAGGGCACGTCTGGGCCCTGGGTACAGGAGGCTGCAGGGTGCCCTGGGCTGCCCGGGGTCCCCAGGAGAGGAGCCAGTCCCTTACCCGAGCCAGTGGTGTGGTCGGAGCCCTGCCCCTGCCCCATGCCACGGACCCATTTGAAGTCACTGGACTGATCCTGGTACCAGCCACACATGCCCCTCTCAAAGTTGCAGGACAGCTCTGGCCAGAGAGAGGTGACAGTGGTGAGGGAGTGGGATAAGGCACCCCAAAAGCAAATGGGTCCTCCAAATGTCCCTTTCCCTCTGCTCCCCCGCCCTGCTCCCCAGGTTCACCCCATGCAGGCTTGACCCTGGTCCCAGGGCTTCCGCACAGTGGTCCTATCCCTGGGCTGGGGCAGGGTGACAGTCCCCAAGCATCCCCCATGGGGGTGTCATCCATCCCCCCATGGGCAGGGGGCCAGCATCCCCTCCTGCCTGCAGCTGTCCTCCCTGCCCATGTGCCCTGGCTGTACCTGTGGCCCCTGGTGGCACCACGTTGAGGTGGCACTGCACAAATGTCACGTTGTCGATGGCTGCACTCGCCGAGTCCTGCAGATCCACCAGCCCCAGCAGCTCGACCTGGGGAAGCACGGTGGCTGCGGTGAGCCCAGGGTGCCAGGCAGCACTGGCACTACCCTGCTGACAGCCCCCCAGACTGGTCTCTGTGTCCCCGGGTGCACCTGGAAGGCTCGGGTCCTCTCTCCCATCAGGACACGGACGTGTCCCTGGGCAGTGCCGCTGGGTCCCTGCATGTGCCAGGCCAGATGGGTGGTGCCAGTGGTGTGATCTGCGATGCTGATGGCAAGGAAGCCTGGCACGAGAGGCGGTGCAGATCCTGCAGGCACTGGCAGCCCCCAGCCACCCCCTGGAAGCCCCCCGTGGCCCCAGTACCCACCCAGTCCTTGGTCCCAGGGAACAGGGACACCCCAGTTCCAGGGTGGTGTGATGGGGCAAAGTGGTGCTGGGAGAGGCAGCAAAGGCAGGCGTGGGGGACCCCTCTGCCAGGGTGGAGCAGGGAGTGGGCAGGGCACCCCGGGTGAGCTGGCTTGGGCAGGGAGCAGGCAGAGCACCCTGGGGCCAGGCAGGGCATCCTGGGACTGGGCAGAGGCATTACCTTGGGGGCCGCTGTGGATGTGGTAGCTCATCTCCATGGCACAGGCGGGTCCGGAGGGGCCCAGCAGAGGCGTGCGCGCCTTCGCAGCAGCCACCATCTGTCCTTCTCCTGGCTGGAGGGCCAGGAAAGCCCCTGGGCACAAAACACCCTGAGAGATTGGAGCAGTGGCCCCAGCCCAGCACCCTGCCCAGGTATCACCCCCACCAGTCCTGCAGTGGCACTCAGGCACCCCAGCCAGGCGGGACCAGGGAGTCCCTGCACCCTGGGAGCTCCTGCAGTGCTGGGGACCAAAGAGCATCATCTCGGCAGTGGGAACAGCCTCACCTGTGAGGACGGTGTCAGCGAGCTCAGTGCCCCTTTGCACGCCCCAGCGCAGCCGCCCCACGCTGACATCACGCCAGCCCCCGTCCCCCTCCTCGAAGGTGGTTGCTCCTGTGAAAGCCCAGGCTCAGCCCCATCGGGCCACCACGTTTCCCAGGGGCTGCACGTCCATGTTCCCCAGCCGTCCCAGGCAAGGGGTGCCTGGGTCTCCCCTGCCGCCTGGCCGCTGGGCTGCCTGGAGCCCGCCTGTGGCTCTCACCGCAGCGCTTCTCGTCGGAGCCGTCGGCACACGTCTCGGCGAAGTCACAGGCCAGCTCCGCGCCAATGCAGGCCCCGCTGTCACAGGCCACCTCCTCAGCCGTGCAGGGGCCAGCACCCACCCGGCTCGGCAGCGTGGTCAAAGGCTTCTCTGACGGTGAAACAACCCGGGACGGAGAGTGGTGACTCTTGAGAGGGCCCAGCAGCACCCCCAGCGTCACCCCTTCGAGCTGTGGTGCCCTGTCCCTGAGCTCTCCATTTCCCCCAGCCCCATCCCTGCCCTGCCCGGCCAGCTGCCACCAGGTGAAGGGGACCAAGGGCATCGGTGAGAGCTGCCTGTGTGACATGGCCCTGGCAGGAGGTTTTGACACATGGGATTGAGTGTCACAGCTGCGGGGCAAGGACACCAGGGGCTGCCGGCCCCAAGGCAAGTGCTTGCCATGCTGCACTCAGGATGGTCACTGTGATGAGCAGAGGGATGGTCAGACCCTGAGCTGGGTCCTTTAGGGATGGTGCCGTGGGCACAGGACACCTGGACCTGCCGGAGCAGGAGTGGGGGATGCTGCCCTCCGGCTCACCCTGCTCCTGCTTGCAGCCCGGAGACAGGATCAGGTCATCAATGGCCACCGTCCCTGCGCTGCCAGCCACCCCCTCGATCAGCACCTGCAGGGATGTCAACATGGGCTCTGGCACAATATGGCAGAGCTGAACAACAGCACTGGGCATGGGGGGACACCAGGGAGAGTGGGACAGAGGGAACTCAGGTCCTGTGACCTTCCCCTGGGAAGGGGCTCAGGAGGAGCAGGGTGATGCTGCTGCTGGGAGGGGTGTGTAGGGTGGGCTAGCAGGGCCACAGCAGGCTTGGGGTAGTGGTGCCGCCCCTGCACACAGCCATGGCCTGTGGCTGTGCAGGGGTGCTCTTGGGGTGCCATCAGAGTGCCCTCGAGGTGCTCTCCAGGGCCAGCTGGGAGGGGTTGTGTCATGTGGGTGGCCGTGGGGGACAGCAGACAGGATGGTGGGAAGGCGTAGGGTGATGGGATGGATAAAGACAGCCCCCCCGTCCCCTTCCAGTGGGGTGGTCCCTGGGCTGGAGGGGCTGGTAGGGGGATTGAGAGGTGTGGGCACATGGCCATGAGGGTGGCACATGCCAGCACCAGAGGCCCAGCTCTGGTGTCCAGTTCCAAGTTCAACCCAGTCCCATGGGTGCATACTGGGAGTGGCCCAGTGCCCCTCACCCCACAGGCAGCCCAGCATGGTGCAAGCCCACCTTGAAGCTCTCTGTCACGTTGAAGTCCACTCTCTCCCGGACCCAGAAGCTGCCCAGGTCCCCTGTTCTCTCTCTCACCAGCTGCTTGGTGGATTTGGTCATGTAGGAGATTCTGAGGCTGCTCGTGGCCGAGCCATGGAGGTGGCAGTACAGCATGAGCTGGGGAGGCAGGGGGGAAAAACTGATCCCTGAAGCTTCAGCACAGGGGCACGCAGCCCCCCATACCCCATGGCATGACTGCTGCCCCACAGGATGATCACAGAAATGGGGCTGGAGGAGCTCAGGCTCCCAATGGGCACCAGAGATGTCACCAAACCACCCCCAAAAATCTGCTGCCCATCCTAGCAAAGGGCCAACTGCAGCCCCAGCCCCAAGTGGGGGTCCCCACAGCTGGGTGCCCTGTCCCCCACCACTGCCATGCCCACACAGGCTGTGATGCAGGGTCCTGGCTGTGACTCACGGAGCAAGAGCTGGTGGCCTGGAAAGTGGGACTGCTGAGCCGTGCCGTGCCGCTGGCAGCTGTGGCTGAGGAACTGCCTACATGGAGGAAAAAACCTGCGGAAGACACCAGAAAGGGGATGAGTGGTGCCAGGCCGAGTGTGCAGGTGCAAGATGGTGTTTTCCTGGCACAACCTTAAGCCAAGCCCAGGTGTGTGTTAGTGCAGGGGCCAGAGGGCCCATCTGCCCCAGGGCCAGTGACGCCCCAGGGACCTGTGGTGGTGTTTCCCTGGGGTGCCAGTGCCCAGCCACTCACCTGCCCTGCTGTTATTGCTGTGGTCCCGCATGGGGATGCTGTAGCCAGTCCCCAGGTTCAGGCTCGTGTTCCTCTCCCACGCTGGCTGCCCAACCTCTGCCACCCAGCTGCAGAGATCTTGCTCAAAGGAGCAGAGGGTGAAGGACTCTGCGGGGAGAGAGGGAGAGCGGAGTGACACAGGGACAGCAGGTCCCAGCCCTCCCCCCAACAAGGAGGTTCCTGCAATGGGCTGGGCTGATGCCACTCCCCCCCCAAATCCTGCACAGCTGGGGGGCAGAGCCGGGGTCACCCCTGCCAGCCCCACGGCCTGACTTTGGGTAGACGCTCAGCCCATCCATATGGTTGGGGGGCCAGTGGGCAGGACCCCCCTCCCCAGGGCCAGGGATGCTCACTGCACGATGTTGGATCCTCATCCGAGCCGTCCCCGCAGTCGTCGGTGCCATCGCAGAAGCGGCGCTGTGCCAGACAGGAGCCCCGTCCGCAGCGGCTCTCCTCTGCCCCGCAGAGCTGCTGCCCGGGCTCTGGGGCAGTGTCACACGCCGTCAGCAAACGGCTGGCCCCACAGGGGGCCCCTCATATCCCTCCCTGGGGTGGCTCAAGGGATAAGCTATTGCTCCCTGCCCCCAGACCCAGCAGGCAGCAGGAGAGCTCCCCCGGGGGCAAAGCCCAAACCGGTCTCACCCCAGCGGATGCGGGACTCACCCTGCAAGCCACAGTTCCTGAAGACGATGTCATCAAGCGCCAGCTCTGCCTCCTGTGTGGGCAGTTGTGTCAGGGAGAAGATGAGCTGCCAACAAGAGCAGGGGGACGGCGTGAGCTGAGCACCTGGGCAGCCTCGGCCCCTGGGGCATCACCCGGCCCCGCTGGCCCCAGCTCGTGGGGATGGTGCCAGGTGCCAGCACTGCCCTGACTCACCTGGAACTGCTCCGCTATGCGGCCTGGGTAGGCAACCAGCTGGTGCCAGCCCTCGCCTTCACGCTTGGTGCTCTGCCACAGTCCCACCACCTCATCCCTGTATGCCATGGCCAGCCGCAGCACCGGCCACTCTGTCTGGTTGAGCCCTGTGGGGAGCCCCAAAACACAGTCCTTGGCACCCTGGGGGTACCTGCGAGGATTGAACTGAGCCCCGCCACCTCTGGGGACTGGAGCCAGGGCCCCACCAGCTCTGCTTGCAGAGCATGAAAGAGGTGAGCGGGATGGCAAAGACCCATCCTGAGGTGCCAGTGGCTCTGTCTCTACCATGGGGCAGATGGACCCATCCCTCCCCACTGCCCCCCACCATCATTTCTCTGTGTCTGGTACCCCGAGGCCCATCCATGCCCACCACGGGCACCCTCACCGCTTCCCGAGAGGTGGTACCAGGCCCTGATCTCACACGTGGCAGCTGCTTCCCGCATCACCGGTGACCGGAGCCAGGCCGTGGCTGTGGTCTTCGTTGGGGGGGACACAGTCGCCATGAACCACCCTGGGGAAGGCAGAGAGCAGAGCAGGGGCTGCAGCCCCATGAGATGGCACTGAAGCTGTGCCCGGCACCACTCCTGCCCCACCATGTATCTGCTTGATCCCCCTCCGCCATACAAGGATGGGCACAGACATCCATCCCCTCCATCCTGGCTTCAGGGCACCCATGGCCCAGAGGTGCGGTGCTGCAGGCATCCCGAGCTCACTCGCCAGCTGAGCACCTCCTGCTTACCCAGGTCGGTGCCCACAGTGTGGTCTGAGTGGGGCCCTGTGCCCCACGTGGCCAGGCTGGCCCGGCTCCGGACCCATCTGTAAGCTGAGGTGCTCTCGTCCTGCCAGCCGCAGTCACCTTCCTCAAAATCACAGGTGAAGGGTGTGCCCAGCACTGCCGAGCCCCACAGGTACCCTGAGGGCATGGAGATGGGGTGTCAGGGCAGGGCTGGGTCCACCCTGGGCTCCTGCACCCACCCTGGGCTCCTGCACCCACCCCAAGGGACCCAAGTCCAGCCCAAGGACCTATGCCCACCCCAGGGACCTGCACCCACCTCAGTGACCCACACCCACCCTGGGCACTTGCACCCACCCTGGGACCTGCACCCACAATGCCCCCAGCTCCAGCGCCTGCTCTCGGCCAGGAGTGGGGTCAGAGGAGGAGGGGGCCGGCACCCACCACACTGGTTCTCATCGGAGCAGTTGCTGCAGTCACAGACGAAGTTGCAGAGCTGCTCGGCCGTGCTGCTGCAGCTGTTGATGACCACGGACCCGCTGGGGAGGACAGTCCTGGCTATGGGAGAGACAATGGGGCTGAAAACCCCACAAGGATCTGGGCACGGTGCCCATGGCGGGTGACAGAGGGCACACGCGGCCTGCAGGTGACATTTGTCTGGGTTTCCCGGTGTGGGACCCTGCTGGGGGGAGTGCTGACCTCCCAGCGGCACTGTCCCTTGGACAGGACCCCTTGCCACTGCCCCGGTGCCCCCATCTCCCACCACCAACTCCACTCCCACGTGCCCTCGGGGTGCCAGAGCCCACCAGGGCGGGGGCACTGACCCTCTGGACTGGTATATAACACCCCTGCTCCAAGTCTCAGCCCCTGGTTTGGGGGAAACAGGAAAATTTGGGCATTTTCCTTCCCACACTGATCAAAGCCACTGACAATACCCAGCCTGGCTCTAGTGCTTGGCCTGGGAAGCCCAGGCTGACCTTCACCAGCAGAGCCCAGAAGAAGGTTTTACCGGGCTGTGTCTGCCTCAATCCCCCAGAGCGCAGCCCCCCAGCTGGGGGAAGCAACAATCCCTACGGGAGCCCAAGCCGGGGAGGGACAGAGTGGAGCAGCCAGCGCTGCAGCCCCTTCCCTCCCCGCAGCACGACCCCCGTGGCAGCAGAGCTCACCCAGCAGCAGCAGGAGGGCGAGCGCTGCCTGTCCGGACATCTTGGCCTCAGGGCTGCAGCGACGGTAAAACAGAGCCAGGAGAGGCACGGGGCTGGTGGGGGAAGCCACGCCGTGAGCCCAGAGCTGGAATCTGCTCCCCGAGACCTGCCCCGCGTTGGACTTCAGCCCCATCGTTATCAGCTTCCCAGCGGGGTTTATGGCGAGGCAGTTCGCCGGGCTGGGACAGGTCACCCGTGGTCCTGCTGCCCGGCACCGCTGCTGGCATCACCGGCAGCAAGCTGGCAGCTCTGCAACCCCAGGAGACCTGCGGATGCTTTGCCCCTCCAAACCCCTCATCTTTAGCCCTCCTTTTCCAACTAGGACAAGATGCTGGGTGCCACCCTGACTGGGACAGGGTCAGTTAGCACAGTCCAGGGGCACACACTGGCTTGGTGAGGGGAAAGGCCACTTCTTCCTCCTGAGCTGGTGATGCTGCCAGCCCTGGGGGAGAAGCTGGCACCTCTGCAGGGGCGTGGGTGCTGTGCCAGCTGCCTGGGCTGTATCGTGTCTAACCACAGGAATAAACAGTCCCTGAGCATAAGGAGCAGTGGTGGAAGAGCCTTTGGGTGCAGGGCACAGCCTTCGGATGGGAGGCATGGGCTGGCAGTTGGGTGCACCCTGGCCAGGGAGGGCAGCGGGAATGGGGTGCAAGGAGCAACCCCAAGGCAGGAAAGGTATAAATGGGTCATGATGCACCAGGCAATGGTGAGCCATGGCAGGTGGGGATCCTTAGGACTGGCACGGTGTTTAACCATAAAAACATTGGAGCTCTGAATTCAGAACAAAACTGGAGACTCGGGACAGGCTGGGAGAGGAAGCAGAGACAGGCAAGACATGCAGGAGGAGCCTGTCCCAGCACACAGCTGAGCTGCCCTTGCCAAAAGCTGGGACTCCAGCACACCCCAGCCCCAGAGACCCATGGGGGCAGTCCCCCAGGATGCACCGATGGCAAGCAGGAGGGGGGTCCCAGTCTGCCTGGTATGGGCAGAGCAGCCTGGAAGCCCTGTGCTCCCACTGCCACGTGCGGTCTGTGCAGCAGCCGCTTTGGGAGGATGCCCAGGCCAGCGCAGAGCCTGGCAGGCTGCCTGAAGTGCTCCTTCCCCAGGCTCCTGGCAGCCTCTCTCAACAGCCTGGGGGCCCAGAGGTGCCATCAGCAGGAGCCACCCCTCACCCCTGCCAGCACCACTCTGTCTGGCAGGAACATCTCAGCACCCAGCTCACAACTGCCACCGGGTGAAAGAGCACAGCTCTAGGGCCACAACCAGATCACTCCTGGGGCAGAACAACCCTGGCAGAGCCCCAGGAAGGGCTGTTCAGCCTGGAAGGAGCGTGGCTCAGCAACCAGAGCCCCATATGGCACTGCTGGAGCTGCCTGCTGATGGCAAGCACTGCCCCTGCCTCAGTTTCCCCACTTGGGGAAGCTGCTGCCAGGGCTCATGGGGTCTGCGCTGCCCCAGGGTAGTCCTCCTGCTTCTGCTGCCAGCAGCCCCTGTGCCCCATTGCTGAAGGCTGAGTATGGAGGTTTCTCCCCTCCTAGCCAATGGCCTTGGACAGCACAATCGCATCAGGCACAGTAAAATGCAGGGTTCAGCTCCCTCCCCCAGCATGAGCCATGACAGGCAGAGGCCAGCAACACTGTGTCCTCCCAGCCTGGGCACCCTGGGGCTGGCAGAACCTGCAGGCAGCCCTGCTCTCCCCCTGCTGTCTGGAAAACTGGCAGGCACCAAGCTGGCAGGCACCATGAGCCAGTGCCACGGCCTCCAGCAAAGCAGCCACCAGCCTCCCGGGTGCACAGGCAGAGCATCTCCAGCAGGTCTGATCCCTCTCCTCTGCACTGGGGAGACACAGGGATGCTGGGCACCAGTACGAGAAATGTGGGCGTACTGGAGCAGATGTAGCTCAGGGGCTGTGACGATGACAGAGGGACTGGACTTCCCTCGAGGAGAGGCTGAGAGCGCTGGAGCTGCTCGGTCTCATAAGATTTGGTGCAGGGAGATGTCACCCATGTGTATAAAGACCCGACAGGAGGAAGCAAAGAGCCAGCCTCTTCCGAGGAGCAAGTGCCCCATGAAGGGACGAGGGCAACAACAACAGAGAACATGAAACATCACTTAATCTTAAGAAAAAACTTTTCTCCTGTGAGGTTCATCAAAACCAAGCAGGTTGGCCAGGCTGCTGTGGGGTCTGCATCCGTGGAGATGCCCAAAACCCACCTGGCCACAGCCTGGGGCAACCTGCTGCTGCCAGCCCTGCGGGGCAGGGGAGGGATGACACCCCCGAGGCGCCTCCAAGGTCTGTGATCCAGGGACTTGCGGGGAAGCTCTGCTCCTCCATGTGACCAACACAAGACACTCAGCCCCCACCTAACAGCCACCCGTGTTCAGTGCATGCCTGATTGTTGGGTGACATCCACCCCAGCATGGGGGAAGTGGTCAACACCTTGCTGGGCACAGCAGAGCTACTTTTGTAGAGTGAGTCAGTGCAACCTAATGTGTGTCCAGGGCACATGGGCTTAGCCCCCCGTTTTCTTCCCCCTCCACCAGCTTGCAAGGCTGATGGGCATGATCCTCCTCAGGAAACACAGCTCCAGCCCCAAGCCGCCAGCCAGGCAGTGGGCCCTGCAGCCCCAGCCTGGCCCATGAAGCTCATCCCCATCCATCATGATCTTCTGCCTTTTGAGTTTGGGGCAGGACACCAGGCACAGGGGCTGAGCTTCAGCAGGTTGTGCTGGCCCTGCACAGCTCCAGGTAGAGGATCCATCTCCTGTCTAGATGCCTGTATCCCCGATGGCAAGAGGGGAAGGCAGGGTGGCAGCAGCAGGCAAAGCAGACAGGCAGGAGCTGGGAGCAAACAGGATCACAGCCCAAGTGAAACGGGGCTGGGGACATGGAGTGGTGAGGTTCCTCCAGCCCCAACCTTGTATGGGATGGCGACTGAGCAATCCACCTTCCCAACCTGACCTGCACGTTCCCCTCAAGCTCTCCTGCCACCAAAGGCTCCAGCAGCTTTTCCCAGTCTCACCACCCAGCTCTTCACTGGAAGTGCAAGTGGAGTCTCCCTGGGAAATACTGAGGGACAGGAGCCAGTCCTGCCTGTCCAGGAGGATGCTCTACCTCATGGTGTGACCAGCTGCCAGGGTGGGAATGAGTATGTTCTTCCAAACCACGCTCCCAGGCAGCTCAGCTCCCTCCCAGCAGGAGATGAGGGTGTTGCTTCCCCTGGGACCACCCTGCCCTTCCCTCTGCCAGGAGTGGGCACCCACTGCTTTCTCCTCCCCTGCCTTAGCTCTTCTCAAGGTTAATTCTGACACACTTTCTGCTGTCCCCACCCCAGACCCTGCCAGGTCTGGGGTCAGGCCCCCCACAAGGGGCTGGAAACCCGAGGGGGGGAGTCACCCCCATTGTAAGGGGGCACAACACAGAACCAGGGGAAGGCGCAGGCTGAGCCGTGAACATGTGACCACGCAAGCAACTGTGCTCCCAACGTGTTTAATTCTCACATACACACGTGGGACAAACCCCCTCGCCACCAGGGAGACCAGGACAGAGCACCCACCGGCTGCACCAAGGCTTTACCGTGCCACGCTGGGGAGGTGGGGAGCACCACGGCACGTGGGAAGCCGGGTGACAGCGGAGAACAGACGAGTTCAACACAAAGAAAAACCAGGAGAGCCCAGAGCACGGGGAGCCTGCTGCCACCGCTCTGGTGCTGGATCCGGCTGTGCCAGCTCCAGGCTGGCGCCGCTGCCCAGCCAGAGCAAGTCAGTAGCCTTCGTCCGCCCAGGTGATCTCATAGTCCGGGTACTTGGCTTTCAGCTTCTCCGTAGTCACGGAGTGGTCCGCTCGCCCGAAGCCCTGGCAGAAGAGAGAGGGTCCAAAGTAGAGGCAGCGCGGTTACGACCCGCGGGAGAGCTTGGCGAAGCCCTGGGGCAGCTCGCCGACAGCAGATGCCCCAGCAGCACCCCCCGGCAGCAGACGGTGCTGCTGAGCCCGTGCCAGCTCCAAGCCCTCGGTGGCAGTGGCTCAGGCCGCGGGCAGCTCAGCCCGGCCCCCGCTGCCAGACAGCGCGGCACGGCAACCGGGCCGAGGGACGGAGCCACCCCGGGGCTGCGGAAACCGGCACCCGGCATCCCCGATACCCTCCTGGGGCACTCCCGAAGGGACGCGGGCACCCCCGGCCAAGCCCCGGCGGCACCCTCTGCCCTTCGGCCCGGCCCTTCTGCTCCCGAGGGGACCCGGTGTCGGTCCAGCCAGCGGCAGCGGTACCGGCAGGGGCACTCGTACTGCCGCCGGGGGGCGGAGAAGGCGCGTCCACGGGTGGGTGCATCCCCCGTCCCCCGTCCCCCCCCGCGGCGCCTCGCTTACCACCGAGTACCCGTAGACGTGGATCTTCCTCTCCTGGGGGCGGTGGGAGAGGCGGCCGCCCCCCAGGCACTCGCAGCCCAGGCCCTGCTGCTCCAGCTCCTGCACCATCCGCTCGTAGAGGTCGGCTGCGGGGAGGGAGCCGTGGGGGGGACGCGCGGCGGGTCAGTGCGAGCGGAGAGGGGGCGGGCGGCCGCCGGGGACCTGGGCCACCCCCACCCCCGGGACAGCCCCTCGCCGGCTCCCCGGGCCCGTGGAGGGGGCCGCGGTGCGGGGCAGCCTCAGCCGCTCCCCTCGGTACCGCCGGGCCCACAGTGGAGCCCCCCCGGGGGCCCCTGAACCCCCTGAACCCCCTCCCCGGAGAACCCCGCCCCGCTCCCCGAGCCCGGCCGGCGCCCCGCGCCCCTCACCGTGGTACTCGGCCCAGCCGTGGCCGCGCACGACGTCCTTCCCGGGCCCGCCGCCCGCGCGCACGCGCACCAGCACGTACTTGAAGACGCCGCCGCCGTCGATCTCCACGTCCGGGACCCGCGACAGCGCCTCCGCCGCCGCCGCCGCCATCGCCATGGCGCCCGCCCCGCCACCGCGCCCCGCCCCTTCCGCCCCAACGGCCAACCAGCGCCCGGGCCCGCCCCGAGGCCCCGCCCACAACCGGGGGGGCGGAGCCCTGCCGGGGGGCGCCGGGGGTGCCCGCGGGTCGCCCCGGGGCGGGTCTCGCCGGGGAGCCCCCGGGCAGGGCTGGGGGACCCCGGGATCTTCTCCCGCGGCTTCGCGCCGGGGCGCCGAGGCCCGCCGACGGTGGAAGCCGCGGCGGGCGGGGAGAGGGGCCTGGCTGGGGACCGGGGCCGCGCGCACCCCGCCTGCAGGCAGCGCGCAGACGGGGCGGCCGGCGCTGTCAGACCGGGACTGGGCAGCGATGGGAGGCGGCCCCGGCTGAGCAGGGGGGTGGCGGGAGCCGGCGTGGCGCCAGCCCCGGCTCTGCCCCGCCTGCCCTCACCCCGCCGCGGGCAGCCCCGGAGCCGCAGCCCTGCCGCGGGCGCTCCCCGGCGCGCAGCACCTCTGGCCGCTGGCCTGCGGCTCCCCCCGCTGCCCCGGTGAGACCCCCCGCGCCCGGCCCCCGCTGTGCACCGCCCTCCCCGCCGCGCCGTGCCAGAGCCCGTGGAAGGGAGGTGGCCGTGCGCCCCGGGGGCACCGGGGCTGCCCACCACCCTCCCTTGGGCCGGCCTGGCTCGGCCCCCAGCACTGGACACGGCCCCGCGCCCGTGTCAACGTCCAGGGACCACCCCACCCCACCCCGCATGCAGGGACCCTGTACCCAGAGACTTTAAGGGGTCCCGGGGGGCACCCGAGGGTGCCTCAGCCACCTTTACAGGGTCCCACTGGACCTCGGACAGTGACGCGCTCGGACACAGAGACCTTGTGCAGCCCCGCTCCCACCCGCAGACCGTACAGGCACCCCCAGCCCGGGCACAGCCCCTGCAGTGCCTTGGGGCTCTGCGGGACCCCGGGTACTGGGGGCACTGGGGAGGCCGGGCAGGGCCCTGGGCACAGGCACGGGGTGTGGGCAGGCACGGCGGGGGGGTCTGGGTGTGCAGGCAGTCGGGCTGGCTGGTGGGCAGAGGCTGGGGAGGGTGCCTGGGGTGCCCCCGCTCAGGCCAAGCACCGCTCGCCCCGAGAGGGCTCTGTGGGGCCTTGCCAGGACGTTGGCCCGTGCTCCCGTGGTCCCGTGGCCCCCCAGCCCGGCCCCGCCGTGGCTCTGGCTGCAGCTCCCTCAGCCAAGGCTGAGCGCTGGCAGCCCACCGCAGCTGCCTCCCCTGGGGCTGCATCCGAGAGGGGGTCCCCGTCCCACCGTGCTGACAGGGCAATACCTATCTACAAAGGGGGGTGACCCGGGGGGTGCTGGGGGGGTCCACACCCCACGTTCACATGATGTCATCCAGGAGGTTGGGGCTGGCCACCCAGTCGAGGGTGCGGGGCTCGGAGGCTGCCATGATCATGCACATGAACTGTTTGCCTGTCCTCTTGTCGATGGGGTAGATGGTGGTGGGGGTGAAGCGCTTGTTGCTCTCCACGAAGTCGCAGAGCTGCTCGTAGACGGCGGGGAACTCGTGCCGCAGGAAGACGCCGCGGATGCGCAGCTCCCGCTGGATGTTGATGAAGCAGACCTCCCGCGCCTTGCGGCCCTCTTCCCCCTCCTTGTCGATGTCCGCTGTGCCGGGTGGGGGCGTCAGGATCAGTGTCTCCATGTCCCGCTCCTTCTTCAGGATCTTCTTCTCGGGGCTGGAGGAGGCTAAGGCCACCTTGGCATATTTCCTGACCGTCGGCACCTGCATCTTTGGCGACGGCCTCTCCGGCACTTTTTGAGTGACGGCCACTGTTACATTCAGGAGGAAACATTCATCGGGGTCGTACTGGTTGCCCGTCTCCCGCAGCTCCCGGGCGTACTCCCCCAGGTTGTCCGAGTAGCTCTCCAGCTCCCGCAGGGACAGGTAGGTGGGGGACATCAGCAGGCTCTCCAGCCCGAACTGGAGGAAGTTCTCAGCTGAGCCGGCATTGGGGAAGCCCAGGAAGAGGACGCCACGGCCACGGGAGAGGTAGCCCACCTTGGCGATGCGTGAGAAGGCCTTGTGCACCTCGGTGTTCTCCCGGCAGAACTGCAGGACGTGGCGGCAGATGCTGCCCACGCGCCCATAGACGCAGCTCTCCTTGTGCGTGTCCCAGTCCTCGCGGCGGCAGTGCCGGGAGCAGTAGTAGGTGTAGCAGCTGTGGCACGACTTGAAGTAGAGGCAGGCGTTGAACATGGTCTCTGTCCGCCGGCACTTGGCGTTGGAGCACATCATCATGTCGTCCTCCTCCGCGCTCAGGTCAGGTGAGCAGTTCTCCGGAGACTTCTCGAAGGGGCCGACAGACAGTGAGGTGGGTGTGGGGCGCGGGGCGCTGTCACGGGAGCTGGGACCCGGCTGCTCCTTTGTGGGTCGGGGTCCCTCAGGCACGCTGGGAGGGACCTTCCTGCCCTCGCCCCGCCGGGGGGGCCCTGTGGCGCTGCTGCTCAGAAGCTGCTTGAGCTGCTCAGCGAGACTGTCCCTGTCCCCGGCACGGTGGCCTGGTGCCGGCTTGTAGTCGATGACAAGGTCTGTGATGAGCTCGTCCAGCTGCTCCAGGCTGCGCTGGCGCCCCGAGCTGCTCTCCCTGGGGACGGGCTGTGGGGCACAGGGCACGGTGTAGGGACCGCGCTCCCGCCCCCCATCCAGCACATCCCAGCTGGCCGAGCGCCTCTCGCTCCTGCCCAGCCCATCAGCGCGGATGTCGTTGTCGGTGATGGTGATCTCCGGTGTGACATACCAGGAGCGTCCCGGGGGGCCACGGCCACCGTCAGCATGTACCCTCTCGAGGATGGAGCTCTCTGAGAGGGACAGGGCGGCGTAGCGCTTGGGCGAGCTTGACAGGTTGATCACCACCGGCTGCCGGCGCTCCTCAGGGGATAAGGCACGGTGCTGCTCCTGGGCGAGCAGGTTCTCATAGCTGCGCCCGCGCTGCAGGACCTCCTCCCTGCGCGCCGCTGGCGCCAGGATGTTATCCCAGGATTTGGAGTAGTGCTGGCTCTCCCGGCCCAGTCGTGGAGGGGTGACGCCGTAGCTGGCGTGCCAGGAGGAGAACATGGCCTCGCGCCCGGCTGGCTGCGGGGTAAAGCGTGACACTTGCAAGGTCTGGTAGGGCAGCGTGCCCCGCTCAGGGCAGTACCAGTCACTGAAGTGCAAGGGTTGGGTGCTGCGAGGTGGGGGGCACGTCCGCGACAGCACCTCCCGCTCCCGGTACTTCCCATAGTCCTCGGCATAGAAGACCCGCGCAGAGGAGCCAAGGGCCGGGTACGTCCGGGCATCCTCGGTGTAGAGGGTTTTGACAGGGGTGCCGCGGGGGGCATAAAAGCGGGGCTCATCCCCGTAGAAGGCACGGGCAGGCGCCTCCTGTACCGGGTAGCCCCGCGCCTCCTCCACGTACAACGTCCGGGGTGGCACCGTGTGGATAGCGGCTTTGGCCGGGTCCTCGGTGTAAAAGTGCTGGGGGATGGTGTGGCGGCCAGGGTAGGGGTAGCTGGCGTAGCCGGAGCTGCGGAGGGGCACGGCGGGGCTGGGGCACCGCGCCGGCTCCTCTGCGTAGAAGAACTTGGCAGGGACGCCGGCGGCCGAGAAGGTCATGCAGCCCCTCTCCGGGTACTCCCTGAACTCCCGCGAGGCCGGCACCGGCACCGTCTGGTATGCCAGCGCCCGGGGGTCTGCCTCATAGTACTCGCCGGGGTAGGGCAGGAGCGGGGGGTCCCCGCTGTAGGAGTCGCTGGGGGTGGGCGTGCGGGAGGCGGACGCCTGCCTGCTCCCCGGCACCGCCAGGCTGCGGGCAGCCCCGGGCGCACGGGGCCAGCGCGGCGGTTCCTGCCTGTTCTGGGCTGCCCGCAGGCTGCGCGCCGCGTGCACCAGCACCGCCTCGTCCGGCTTGATGTCCACCCGGCACTTGACGTGGGGGCTGGCGCCCACCTTGACGCCCGGCCCCTCCTCGAAGCAGTTGTTGCCCAGGCAGAGTGGGGAGATGCGGCTGACGCTGCTGCGCTGTGGCTGCAGCTTGATGGGGTGCACCTCGTTAGCCAGCGCCCGCAGCGGAACCTGGGCCTCGCGGCGCGGCGAGGGATCAGGGCGGGAGGGCTCCCGCGCCACCCGCAGCGCCTCCCGCCCGCGCCGGGCCGGCGGCGGCGATGCCGAGACTGAGATGGGCACCGGGGTGAAGGTGGACTTCACCCGTGGCGCGCTCTTGGAGCGGGCGCGTCGCTTTGGCTCGCTCCTCGGCGGGGGCGCTCTGCCGGTGTAAGGGTCCGTCTTGGGTGGCACCCGCCTGCCTGGCGGCCCTGGTGCAGGTTCGGGGGTGCCGGGGCGCGGGCAGGAGCGCTCCATGGCCGGGGGGGTGCCCAGCTGCTCGTCCAATGACTCAAGGAAGTCAAAGCTCCTGCAGTGGCGCTTGTTGAAGGGCTGCGGCTCGCGGGGCAGGGACGAGGACATGGAGGCATCACATTGTGCCAGGGGCTGGCAGACAATCGAATCCCTGGGGGCTGTGGTGGCCACCTTTATGTCTTGGTACACTGTAGACACCAGGATGTCAGGCGGGTCTGTTCGTGTCATCTTAAAAGCGACTCTTCTCCTGCCAGCTCCCCTTCAGACGGCCTCAGAAGGCAGCCAGCCCTACAAGAGAACAGATGAAGGCGCCTAAATCCTGGCGGAGACCTCAGGGAGCCACGATGACAACTGGATAAATCCCCACAGCTCCTGGCTTGGGGTGGGGAGGGTTTGGCCACTTCTTCAGAAATGAGGGGTCAGGGGAGTCCCAGCCTCTGCTGCTGCTGGTAGTAGTGAGATCCCAACTGGGGGAAGAAGCTGGAAAAGGGCTCCAAATCCAGGGTGCAAATAACGGAGCAGATGGCAGGGCACCTGCGGGTGCAGCGGGCACCACAGGGTAGGCAGGGAGAGGTGCCAGCTCACTGCAGGGAGAGGAGGCCACCGACTGCATGCCCCTGTTCCTAGGGTGCAAGAAGACACGGGGACCCTCCTGCAGCGTTACAGGGAGTAGCAGCTCTGAATGGGGCTGGGGCCACCAGGGTTTTCCATAGCAGATGGGGAACGTGTACCCGGCCCCTGCTGTGAGCATCCGAGTGGCTGTGGGGTCTCCTGGGACCATGTGCACCCACATCCCAGCACACGCTGTGCCCAGCACCAGTGTTGTAGGCAGTGCAAGAAGGAGCATTACCCAGGGGTCGGGACCACAAGCACCCACCGTGGTGGTCTCAAAGCCAACGCAGCTCTGGGGTTCTGGGGTGGGGGGCACTGTCAGCCCTGTGGGGTGCCAACAGTCCTGGCTGCTTGAAGCCACATCGGTCCCTGGGTCAGCTCCGGACCGGCACGGGCAGCGCCGGGGGCTGGCAGGCGGGTGCTGTGGCCGGTGCCTAACCCCACATGCCAGCAGCGACTCCTCTGCTGCTTCCCGGGGCTCTGAGCAGGACAGACCGGGGTTCTTCCACAACAGCCCTGCACCGGAGGGGCTGTGCTGGTTCAGCACCACCACCTTTGTCCTCTCCTGCGTCCTGCAGCCAGGACACCTCTCCCGGGCTGGAGAGCGAGTGGGACAGCGGCTGCAGCTCCTGTGGGACAGGGGGTCTGGCACCCACCGTGCACTAGCACCATGCACCCTACCTGGTCTGGGACGATGCTGCACGGGTGGCTGGGGTGGGCACAGTCCCCAGCCGCATGCGTGACACAGCTGTGTGACAAGGGGGGCACATCAGCACAAGCCCCCCAGAGCAACCCGGAGAGCAGACAAGGTGGTTTGCCCGCAAGGCCCAGTGGGTTGTGGCACTAATCCTCACCAAAAGCCCACTGAGCGCCGGCTGCAGGCGGCCATTGGCACCAGGTGGACGTACAGCCCATGGCAGGGCTACCTGGCCGGCTTTAATGCTCGCCACATCCTATGAAGGTTTGTTTTTTTAGCCACGCGGCCCAGGGGCCCAGGAGGGCAGGTGAGTGCCAGCTGCTCCAGAATATACTAAAGGTACACAGCAAAAGGCATTTGGCTTTATACAGCAGCAGAGGACCACAGGGAAGGTATTTCTGGGAGGAAAGGAATAGACTTTATTTGGCAAGAAGCAGTATTGACTATGCAGAGATGGGGAGGGGGGCTTGGCTCCCCCCTCATTAACCAGATAAAGCCCTGCCTCACCCCAAAGCTGGGGGGGAGACAGATGCCAGAGCCAGTGGGGTTGGGGTGTCTGTCCCTGGGGTGGGCTGAGGAGAGCTTGATGCCAGGAGGAGATGGGGATCCCGGTGCCTCCAGGGCTGGGGGAGCGGGTTTGCCCCTGGAGCAGTGGCTCAGCATCGGCCCCGCTGCATCACAACGCTTGGGAGCTGGGGTGGGTCTGGGAAGGCAGCACCCCGCACCGCAGTGATGCCAGCAGTGGCGTTGGGAAGCCCATCCCCGTGGTGTCGGGGCAGCTGGTGGGCAGGGAACGACAGCCCAGGGTCCTACCTGGTCCGGCAGCAGCAGGGAGGAGGTGGGTGGGCTGAGCTGGCCAAGGGCCCTGCGGCAGCTCCATCCCAGCACTGCAAGATAAAAGAGGCATGTGAGGGTCCCAGGAAGCTCCTGGCCATGGCAGAGGGGCAGCTGCCGGAGCCATGGGGTACCCTGGGAGGACACTGAGCACCCGGAGAGACCCTTGCAGCCACAAGACCCTGCTGAGCCAAACTGAACTGTAGCCCAGCGAGGCCCCTGTGCGCATCCCTGTGCCCTGGGGACATGGGCGCTGCATCCCATGGGCACTGGCAGCCCCCACCCCACCCCAGCAGTTCCCCGCTGCCCGCAGAGCCGCACGAGGCCATGGCAGTGGGGGGACCCAGGGACAGTGCAGTGCTGGCATCCCTAGTGCTGCCCAGGTTGCCATGGTTTCTCCAAATTATTCCTCCTCTGTGAGAACAGCGTGGGTGCGTGGGGAGGCTGCTGGGGTGGCAGCACTGCGGGGGGGCTGGGGGAAGCCAGGGTTTTGCGGCACCGCAGGGAGAGCAGAGCACCCACAAAGCCGTGGGCATCCTCTGCCCATTGCGGGGGCAGAGCCAGGACGGCCCCACCAACACTGCTGGTGCCCAGTGCCGCCGCGCTCCCACACCCGCCCTGTCCCCCGTGCTGAGTCCCCTCCACAGGGAGAGGATTTTGCGTCCCCTCTGGTCTCCAACCCTCTGGCTGGTGGGGACTGGGCGTCCCGCCTCGCCCCCAGCCCTGCCCACTCTTGGCAGGCACCAGTCTCCCTGCCCAGGCTCTCCGGGCCGTGTCACCACAGGGGTGCTGACGCCACTGGCTGCACTCTCAGAGCTGCTGGTGTCCACCGAGCTCCCTGCGCAGGAGCCACCCTCCAGGGGCACACGGCCCCTGGGGACACTGCCAGCCCCATGCCCACATCTCTGCCCCACGGAGGGCTCAGGCAGTTTGTTGTAAAGCCCTCCCGTGCCCCCACTGCTGGGCAGGACACATGGACACCTCTATCCAGCCTGTCCCTGGCACAGCAGCTCCCCTCCGGCTGGCCTGCAGGGTTGCCAAGGGGCACCCAGCAGGACCCACCCCATGCAGCCCACAGGACCCCCCCCACCGCTCGCCTTGGTACCGCTGCGGGGCCCGGTGCCACCCACACGCTTCCACCCCAGTCAGCACCCAGCCCTGCCGGTGGAGCCCTGCCTGCAGCTGGGGGCTGCCCTCGCTGCCAGCCTGGCACCCCATGCTGCCCAGCACCCTGCTCCCACCGTGCCACACGTGAGCACCCGGCCTCCTGCCCCTCCGGCCCACGGCAGCGGCATGAGGATGCCGGGGGCCAGGAGCAACCCCAGGCTGCCGGGGGGGCCCGCGGGAAGCTGCCAGGAACTGGGTCACTGCCTGCACGCAGCACGTGTGGTCCGTACAGCAGGACTGTGCAGGGCCCTGCCAGTGCACACTGCGCTGCCAGGGCACTGCAGCACCCTGCCTGTGCGCCGCCCCCCTGCTGCCCGCCCCATGCCCACGGCAAGTGCTCTGCCCGGGCGCTGCCCACAGCCTGTCCCCATGCTGCCTGCCCCCACTGCGCTGAGCACTGCCGGGGCACTGCCCCCCAGCCTGCCCCCACGCTGCACAGAGCACACTGCCAGGGCACCGTCCCACTCACGGCCGCCTGCTGTCCCCACGCTGCCTGGGCAGTGCCCCAAGCTGCCTGCACACACCGTGCTGCCAGTGCGCTGCCCCCCAGCCTGCCCGTGCTGCGCTGAGCACTGCCAGGGCGCTGCCAGCTCGCTGCCTGCCCCATGCACACAGCGAGGCCGCTGCCTGCACACACTGCGCTGAGCACACCGCCAGTGCGCTGTCCTGAGCACGCTGCCTGCACGTGTCCCACAGCGTGCTGCCTGCGCTGCCAGCACGCTGCCGACACACGCACTGCACTGCTGCCACTGCAACGGCCCGCAGGCAGCCCCAGCACGCTGCCAGTGCCTGCCGCGCTGCGCGAGCTCCCTGCCTGTGCGCCGCCCCACAGGCAGCACCAACGCGCCGGCAGCGCGGGCAGTGCCCCGAGCACCTCAGCGGTGCCCACATCTGGAAACGGCCAGCGCAGCATCTGGCACCTACCGCGACCCCTGCGCTGGTGCAGCCCACGCCGGAGGCACCGCCAGCACGCTGCTGCCTGTGCAGGCAGGAGGGCAGCGGCCGCACCGTGGGCACTGCCAGCCCACGGCCACGCTGCGCACAGGCCTGCGCAGCGGGAGGGCGCTGACAGCTAACGCTGCCTGTGCACGCGCTGCCCGGGCGCTGCCCGCACAGGGAGCTGGCACACGCGCTGCCCACAGCCAGGGAACCCACTGCCCCCCCCGCCCCTGCCCTCTGTACGTGGCAAATAGACAGTTCTGTGACACCCCCAGGGCACCGCCCAAGGCACACAGTGCCCCTTGGCATCGTCCCCCCCTGCACACGCTGCACTGCCCCTCCACACATCCTCTGTGCCCCCCGGCCCTGACCGACGCAGCCCTGTGACCCTGCACCCACCACACCCCCCCCAGCCCCTGCACTGGCCCCCCCCAGCCTTCCTGCACGGCCACAGCCCGCCCGGGTGCCCCAGCACCCCCTATCCTGCCTGCACCCCTGGAGGGGCTCATCCTGACGGGGGGAGAAGCACTCCCAGCCCCAGCCCAGGAGGGTACCCCCAGTGCCGGCGTCCAGGTGAGGGGTGAGCAGCACCCCAGGGCCAGCAAGGGATGCCCCCACACCATCCAGCCCCCCCTTCTGCCACCCAGGCCCCGGCACCCCCCTCCCGGAGGGTCACCCACAAACGGCCAAGGCCGGGGGGAGGAGGGCTGGGGGCACCTCGGGGCCGGGGGACCCCGGGTGGGTTTACAGTGCCCGGGCCGGGCGGGAGGTGCGTGGGGCGACCCCCAGGGACGCAACCGGCGGGAGCGGGGCTGTCCCGGGCGCTGCCGCCGCCGTGCCCCGCAGACCCCAGGGCGGTGGCCCCGGGCCCCTCCGCGCTACGCACCGGCACCGGGCGGCACCGGGCCCGCTGGGCCGCGCCGGGCGCTGAGCCCGCCCCGGGGCCGGCATCGCCGGGAGCCGGGGCGAGATGGCCCGGCCCGGGCACTGCGGCGGGACGGGATGGGGATGGGGGACACGGGGGTGCGGGATGCGATGGGTTGGGATGACTCGGCCCGGGGGCGCGGGATGGGGATGGCGCGGGGGGCCTGAAGGGATGGGATGGGGAGGGCACAGGGGGATGGCTGGGGACGGGGATGTGGGGGAGCATGGGGGGATGATGGGGTGGTGTGAGCTGGGATGGGGATGTGGAACACGGGGGGATGAGATGGGGGCTCGGGGGGGGGGGGGCACGGGGGGATCGGATGTGATGAGATAGTGCGGGGGGGTCGTGGGGGGATGGCCCGGTCGGGGTCTCCCGGGAGTACGACAGGCCCCAGCCCCCTGCCCGGGCCCCCCTTACCTGCTCCGCGCCCGCCGCCCCGGCGGCCCCCCCGCCGCATCCCCGCCGCCGCGCTAGGCTGGGGCTGCCGCCGCCCCGGTGGCCATGGCCCGGCCAGGCCCGGCTCCGCCCGATCCGGCACGGCACGGCGCGGCACGGCACGGCACGGCGCGGCACGGCACGGCACGGCACGGCACGGCACGGCACGGCCCGACGCTCGCCGCGGCCGCCCGGCTCTGCCGCCGCTTGTTTTCCCATAAATACGGCAGGCGGAGTTACGGGCCGGGGCCGGGACCGGGAGCCACCCACCAGCGCCGCCCCCGGCCCCGGTCCCCATCACCGGTCCCCGGTTCCCGGTCCGGCTCCGCTCGGCCCCGGCCCCCATCCCCGCCCCTCGCAGCATTCCCCGCCCACTGCGGGACCCTCCGGGCAGGGCCTGGGGGACCCCCGGCCCTCCGTGCCCCTCTCCCGGTGCCATCCCTCGAGGGGATCCCCCCGCACCCCAGGTGTGGTCACCCGCGGGACCCCTGGTGCTCCCAGATGAGGCACCGGTGTCTCCCGGCGAGGTGCCGGGGGGCTCAGCCCCACGCCGTGTATCATGACCCCCCCCCCTCGCCGGCACCTGCCCTCGAGCCAGCAGCCCCCCAGTGCCAGCACCCCCTGGGACCGTCCCCCCTGTCCCCACATCCCGCCTGACCTTGGCACACTGCTGTGACCCTGCCCGCCCGTGGCCAACCGGGCAGTGAAATCCCCCGGTAAGCTCCTCCGTGGAGTGGCCTCATTTTCCCAGAGGTGCCGGGGCTGCCCCGTTGGGGGCTGCACAGCGACGCAACGGGCAACGGGCCTAGACCGGCAAAGGCAGCATCTGATGGCTCTTGTCACACAGCGGCCCCAATGCTCCAGAGCTCTGCCTCAGTTTCCCCATCTCCCACCACCCACAGCCCCGGAGAGGCACCACGATGCAGCAAAGGGTCCCAGCACCCGTGGATGCCCCAGCAAGGGGCTTCAGCACTGGGGACCTGCCAGATGCTCACGTGGCTCTGAGCCCAGAGCTAAGGTCTGCCGCCCTGCACACGTCTCTGCAGAGCAGGTGCATACCACGCTTTGCTTGATTTCAGAACTCTCCATAGCCAAAAGCCTTCCTTCCCTCCGCCGTGGCGCCGGGAGCATCCTTCCGAGGTCTCTGTGTGTGCAGAGGGTAGAGGAGTGCCGGGGTGAGCAGAGGGGTGCAGCACACTGGTATTGCAGGAACGCAGCCCGGGATGATGTACTTTGCCCCAAAATGCCCCCTGTGCTCCCAGGGACACTGTGGGCACAGCCAAGCCCATTGGGGCCAGCAGCACGTGACCTCCCTGGGGCTGGGCTGAGCCCCAGGAACTCGCACAGATGAACAGGGTGCAACAGCTGCACGGGGGGAGCTGGGGAGCAGGGTCAGCTCGTCCCTGCTGCACATATGTGGCTGAGCAGCGGCCTCGGGCCCTTGGGCTGCACTCAGCCGGGCCCCG
The DNA here is from genome assembly GCF_965140245.1 of Athene noctua. NCBI lineage: Eukaryota > Metazoa > Chordata > Aves > Strigiformes > Strigidae > Athene > Athene noctua. Next base: position 12,846,812 of record NC_134056.1, on the reverse strand, counting down.
CTGGCCCCCCCAGCACTTCCATTTTCCTCCCTGCAGGATACAGTGCTCGGGCTGCCGCTTCGGCCGCTCCTGCTGCCCCCGGCTTCCTGCCCCTGCGGCCTCCACAGCCCCCACCGTGCTGCTCCATCTGCTCCCCGCCTGCTCCCGGCCCTGCGCCAACCAGCCCCACGCTGGAGCCGAGCACAGGCGAGGCTCGTGATGCCCGCAGGAGCGCGGGCCAGGCCAGCTCACTGCCCAGGGGGATGCCAGGGCTCAGCATCCCCCATGGGTCCAGTCACCCAAATGATGAAGGAGCCCAAATCCTATGGGAATGCACAGAGGCTCGGGGCATGGAGGATGCTGCTGCCAGGTTCCTGCCCTGAGGGCATCCCTGTGTGCCACCCTCTGTCCCTGCAGCTGTGGCCCTGGGTCACACCTGCCTAGATTAAGATCACCCGTCCAGAGCTCTGTGCTTCAGGTGGCCACAGGGCCCCGGCTGCCCAAGGGCAGGGGATGAGCAGGCTGGACCACATCCCCCAAGCCCCATGGCGAGGGGTGCTGGGACCATCTGCTCCCCACGGGTGGCTGCTATTTTAGGCTGGAAAGTGCTGAGGGATCCAACAGGCCCATGGGCACGTCTCCGTGCCAACAGAGATGGCAGCGCCATGGCATGTGCTGAGGTCACTGGGGCTGTGGACACCTCCTCATCAGGCCAGGGGCAGCCTGGGGGAGAAAGGAAGGGGAAGGTCCCACAGGAGGAGGAGAGGGACTCTTGGGCAGGAGTGGGGGGTGGCCCCCCTGGCCTCATGTCTGCTGCTTGCAGGGATGGCAGCCCCTCGGACAGAGGGGCACCCCCAGCAGTAACCTCAGATGGGCAGCAGGGCTCTGTGGGGAGGGACAGGGCTGTCCCCTACCCCGGTGCAAAGGACAGTGGTGTTGGGCCCCCGTCATGACCGTGCAGGTCTGGGCTTGTCCCCAGCTGAGCTGCTGGGGGCCCCCGTCCTGCCGGTGGGGGACATGTGAGCGGCCAGAGGGACAACGCAAGCCAGGGCTTGTTTCCATGACCCTGCAGGAAAAAGGGCGGCCTGGCGCCTGTCCCAAGGCAGGAGCAACTTCTGCCCCTGCGTTGGGGTGTGTGAGCTGGCTGTCCTGCTGTCGTTCGCCACTGGGGCCAGGAGCAACCAGGCTGGGCCCGTGGGGGAGCAACCCCCCGCCTCTGCCAGGGTTTCTGCCTGCTCGCTGCTGGGTCCTCCCCCAGGCCCAACGGGGAGCAAAGCCGAGATGTGCGCAGCATCCCCGTGACTCAGTTTCCCCACCAGCTCCTGTTTCAGTCTCTGCCGATAGCAGCTGGGGAATGCCCCCCCCAGTGCTGCGCAGGCGATGGCAGCTGGAGGTGTTGACACTAATCACTCACCAACTGCCAGCAACACCCTGGCTGTGCTGGGGAGCACGGGGTGGGCAGCAGGGGCTGGGGCTGAGGGCTTGGTTTGTGCATCCCCATGACCCTACGCAGCGTGGCCCTGGACACCGTGTCTGCGTGTGACAGGCTCAGTTCTGCTGTGCCCCAGCCAAGGGGGAAACTGAGGCAAGAAGAACAACATGCCCACAGGTCACACTGGGGTCCGTGGTGATGCTGGGCACTTGGCCAGCCCCAAAGCAGGGCAGACCTTGGCTTGGGGGGGATGTGGGCGCTCGTGTCTGTCCTACAGAGCCTGTGAGGCAGCTCGCCAGTCCTCCCCAAGGACCACTGGGGTCACGCAGAGCTGGGAATGCAGGGCTGGAGGATGATGCAGACAGGCAGTGCCTGTGGGCCCCCACACCCCTGTCCTCGGAGGCCACCTGTCCTGCTGTGGCTGCCCTGGAGCTGGGTGCCTCCTCGCCGCCATCCTGCTGGTCCTAGTGCCAAGGTCCCCAAGAGCCCCACTCCATCCCCGTCTCTCTCACACATCATCCATCACCGGTGCCTCCCTCTGACCAGCGCGTCCCCATGGGTGGTGGGGAGCAGCTGCGGGGTGAACGGGCAGAGCCCAGCCCCAGTGCTGCAAAATGATTAAAAACCCAAAGGTTTTGGGGCTGGCTGGTCTCACCAGCCACCTGCCCTGCCCAAAGTCCTGCTTGCTCATGAGATTCAACACCCACCTGGCTCGGGATATCTGAATCTCCTGAGCACCCTGGTGCAGCTCAGAGCAGGAAGGGGCCACCCAAAGTGGGGTCCCCCTGGCGTGCCCTGGGGACGCTGACCCTGGCGGGGCCAGGCACAGCTGCAGAGGCCAAAGCTGCTGGGCTGAGGCCTCTCCCGGCCCCAGCTCTCGCATCACGCTGGGTGTGGGGACTTGCTGAGCACGAGTGAGGCAGCAAGGGACAGGGGAGGCTGGTGGGGACTATGCAGACATGGGTGGAGGAGGACAGCTCTGACACTGCCAGTACAGGGTAGTTCTGAAGCTAGAAGGACCTTTCTGGGCATCTGCAAAATGCCGTATCACTCTGCCAGGAAGCCCAACGCCTCACTGAGGAAGCAGGTAGAGGCAGGAGAAGGCGGGCAGCAAAAGGCCTCCCATAAAGGGGTTTTCCCAGGACTCTCCCAGCCCCAGTCTGGTAGCGGGACTGGGGCACTGGTGTGGTGGTGTCAGGGGAACTCAGCAGGGCAAAAGGAGCTGATTCCTCAGAGATGCTCAGAAAGCAACTAGGGAAAAATAATTTGGATGTTAAACACAAACAACATCCACCTCTGCCACGTGCGTTGGGCTGATCATCGAGAGATGGCAAGAGGGCGCATCCTCACCCAGACGGACACACCTTGTGCAGAAGCTGCGAGCCCGCGTGCTCGCCTTGGCAGACCGGGCAGCCAGGCCGGTGCCGGTTGTGCTCTGGCACCTGCTCCATGGGATGTGACGGGCTGGCAGGTGCCAAGGAGACAGCAGGTCCCAAAAATGCCCAGCCTGGAGGGACAGGGGCCAAGCTGCCCTCCCAGAGGATGCCCTGGCAAGCTCAGGGGATAGGACAGGCTAATCCTGCCCTGTGGGCGCTCAGGGCTGTCTGGGGCAGTGGGTGTGTGAGGTGGCAGATCCCCGATGGCAGCTCAGGACCTGCTGCCACCCAGCATGGAGGTTCCCACTGTAGTTTTGTTGGCGAAGGGCTGGGCAGCCCTGATGGCAGGGCAGCGAGTCGAGAGGGAGGCAAGCAGCCCTGGCGCGGGCTAGGCAGCTCAGTACCGGGACGGCGATGGGAAGCGACAGCGTGGCGCAGGCGGCCGCCAGCCTGTCCTCAGGGCCACCTGCGAGATGGATGCTGGTGTCAGGGCAATTGCACTCGCGGGGTGACAGCTCGGCAAGAAACGGGGCGAGGGTGCGACTTGAGTCGAGCATGAGCAGCTCCGGTGAAGCAGGTGAGGAGACAGCTTCTGGGTCTCACTCGGCTTCCCAAACGCAGCAGAAACACCCGCACGACCCCCGTGTGCAGCTACAGGAGCTTGTCGGGTTCCCGCACAGAGAGGGGGTACAGGATGTGTCGTGCCACCACGGCCGGTGGTGCTGCGGGCAGGCAGCAGGGCCAGGCAGGCAGGGGGTGGCTGCCAGCCCCCAGGCTCCGTGTGTGGCTGGGTCACTCCCCGTGGGTGCTGCAGCCACCAAAGCAGTTTACCAGGATGAGGGCTCCAGCACTGGGGGAATTGTGTGGGGGACCCCAAAACAGGATGGGGGGGGCTGTGGCACCCACCTATGGCCACCCTATGGGAAATGGGCACCCAGTGCCTTACCATGCCCTCAGGGTCCCCAAGAAGAGCCCATCTGGGGACCTACGTGCAACATGGATGCCACCAGGAAGGTGCTGGGGATGCTGTGCAACCTCCCACTCCCTCCCCCGCTGCTGAATTTATGCAGGGATTAATATTTGATACCTCCCCTTCGCCCTGGGCTCATCACTCCCCGGCTGCCGCCCTCAGCGTGTGGGCAGCCGAGGCGGGTGGCGCGCTGCTGCCCCTTGGGGAGCAGCACACCCACTGCAGGGCCAGTGCAGTGGCTTTGGGGTGGCCAGAGCTGGGGGCTGGCAGCTGTCATGCCCCCTCCCCTGCCCATGGGGAAGGGATGAGGTGGGGAGTGTCACAGGCAGGCCTGGGGGGACTGGAGGGCAGGATAGATGGGAAAGATCTTGCCCTCCCCTCCCCCTCACCCCACTGCAGGCAGCACCATGGCACACTGCTATGAAATCCCCCATTTCCAAGGGAACACGGGGATCCCGCAGCTGGGAGTGAGGCAGAACTGGGATGGGAGGGGATGGGATGGGGTAGGATGCTCGCAGCTGCCCTGCCTGCCTGCCTGCTCGCTTGCCCCTTGCCACTGCCTGCTGGACACCCCACAGCTCCTGTCTAGGGGTGATGCTCCCATTTCCCTGCGCGAGGAGCAGCCAGGCTGGCTGGCGACAACGTGATGGCTGGGCTGGGTGCAGGGGGAATCCCCCCCCTTCCAGCTTCTCTCCTCCTCTTTCCTTCCCATCACCTCCCTTCCCCCATCTCTGACACAAGGGAGATGCCAGGCCCCGGGTCTCAGGGCTGCCGCGCCAGCAGGACGCAGCACCAGCGTGTGGTGGGAGCTGCGTCCCAGCAGCCCGGGCAGAGCCGGCAGCACCAGGCTCCAGCCTGCCCCAGTAATGCCACGTGCCAGCTCATGATCCCCCGAAGCCGTCAGCCCCCCCAGTGACGCACGAACTGACCTCCTCGGTGCTGGGCTGATGACTCCAACACCGGGCAGTGCTCAAGGCAGCAAGGCCAGGGTGGGAGCCCACCACCTCGCCCCCTGCCACAGAGCCATTTCCCGCCAACGGCACAAGGAGGGGTGTTTCTCCTACCAGCTCCAGGGAAAAGCCTGCTCTCTTCCCAGCCTGCTGGCTCCTTCCCGCAGCCAGTCTGCAGACACCAGCACGGTCTCCGTCTGCGGCTGCCACCCAGACCAAACCTCAGGCGCAGCAGAGCTCCCCCGCGCCAACACATGCTATCCTGGAGCAGGCAGAGGTGTGTGGAAGAGGGGAGACCAGCACCTCTTGGGTGTCCCCTGCCACTGGGAGACTCAGCACCCCCAACTCCTCCTCCCCTCACCTCTGCAGTGACAGAAAGACACACCGCTGCTTCCCTTCCTCGCTCCCGCTGTAAGGCAGAGCCTGCCGACAATCTGGAGAGAACTAGGGAGTTTTATGGGTTCACAGGCTGGCTTGCTGCCCCATGGCAGTATCAGCATACCGCTCTGAGCAAACACCCGTGTACTGGGAACACCTGCTGCTTTAACCTGTAATGGAGCTCTGGATTCCCACAGGCTGCTCTGTGCCTGAACCCACCGCCTTAGCCCACTACACATCTCACCTGACCGTCAGCCTACAGATCCCACTGGGTGCAGCCATGACAGCTCTCTGAGGTGCCAGGGGATCATTTCTCTTTGCTAAGCAACTTCCCTGTGAAGTGGTTGAAGGATGAAGACTGGATGCTCACGGTGAGCCACGCCAGGGCCAGGAATGTGTGTGACATGCCTGAGATGCTAAAGGATTGTTGAAGGCAAACCCACAAGTTAAAAAGGCTCAACCACTTGCCCTGGTATCTTTAAGCAGCGGACTGAGCCAGCACTGGATTAATTATATTATGCCATGATTGAGACCGTTGCTAGGTTACAGCACCCGGTCCATAAGCCCATCCTACTGCAGGATTTCCCCAGAATCACTCATTTGCAAGCGCAGGGCTATCCCCAAAGGACAGGCAAGCACTACAGTCTCTCCAGGAAGCAGGACCCTTGACTGCAGGGAAGCTGCAGGCAGCATGCCCATTAGACCTTGCCCCCAGCCCAGCCACCTGCCTGCTCACTGCCCTCCCTTCAGCGCTGCCTGGCCCGTTCCGCACTGGGGCTTGCTGCAGCCTGGGTGTTGGTCCAGCCCTGCAGCATCTCCAGAAGCCTGCAGCTGCTTGCAGGGTTGGCCTCCTCCAAAAGCACCTGCAAGTTCCCATATTCATTTTGTGTTCAGCTAAAACCCAAGTTTCAGTAACTTTTTCATATTCACTGCTGGAGGGAAGGAAGCAAATTCCCACCCCAGGCCTTGGCAAGCCACAGAAAAACTTATGACCTTATGGGAGCAACAGAAACAGGGTGAAACCGAAAACCTCAACGGGCAGGATCACTGTGCTCCTTGCATGGGGCCTTTATCATAAATCATGCAGAATGATGAAGATCTGGTGCGCTGGTGAGCTGGCTGCTAGCTGCAAATCTCCAGCAGGATACAGCTGTGACAAAGGCCAGCCCATCATGGGGTGCAGGAGGAGATGCATTGTTGAGGAATCAATAAGTACCAGCCCTAGCATGAGCTCATCTGGACTGGCACGGCCACAGAAAGATGAACTCAAAGGGAGCCGGTGCCAAGGACGGCTGCGAGCACAGCCGGGGGACAGCCTGTCCAGCACAACAGAAGTAGTGCAGGGATATGAGCTCTGTCCGCACAGGGCTAGGAGCGGGGAGCAGTATTTAAACAGTGCTGGCAAAGGAACAAATAAGCATAAATTGGCCAGAAATAAATCTGGATGGCAATTATCAGACACCTCCTAAGTCTCGAGGCAGAAGACTGATGGACAATTTTCCAAAGGCATGCTGGAAACTTGGCTGGTTTGGGGGTGGTGGGAGCTGCAAGGACTGGTCAATCTGTCCTTGTGCTATTTTTCTACCTGGTATTTTGACAAGGGGGCGGAGGAAGCCACGGGCTGGCTATCAAGAGACATGGTCCTTTTGGCCCATCATGCAGAGCTGGGGACCTGCACAGCACAGCAGCAGTGCTAAGCAGCTTGATTCTCTTGCAGGGATGAGTTTTGTGACAGCCACTAACACAGATTAACATGAACAAGAGCTTTAGCGAGCAGGGACAGCCACCTGTGCTAAGGAGACTTGGGCCATCAGGAGAAAGATGCTGTGAACATGCTGCCTTGGCAGAGAAGGCATCCTCAGGGGAGGACCTACACGCACAGAGGAGCCAGACAGCTCCAGGCCACTTGGGTGCAGGTGAGCGGGAAGGTCTGGCTAGAATCAGCTCCCAGCTGGGGAGCCACAGGGATGCCAGCACAGAAGGCAACGCCGTGAAGTCTGTGAGATCAAAATGTCAGTCTGCTCTCAGAGTCCGACTTCACTCTTGTCTTGTTACAGCAGCTGCATCCAGTCACACACCAGGAGTTGCCAAGAGTGACAGGAGCTGCTAACTGTCACGCTGGATTGTCCCAGCTCCAGGGACGGGTACAGCAAGGAACACTCCCCAAAATAAATGCTGGGCACACAGCTCTCGTTCACATCTTGGATCCTGGCTGTCACAGCTGAGATACTACACATGCTGTCCACAAAGCAGACACACAGACTCCTGCAGACTAGTCTCCTCTCCTCCTGGAGGGCTGCCAGACCAGCCTGATGCTCCAGCGAACAGAGGCTGCTCTTCAGGCAGCTCTTGTACCACACCCCAGGGAGGCTTGGTCAGCAGCTGAGCGATCCTGGCTGGGAAGACACAGCAGGTGGGAGCAGGGGACCTCAGAGTTACCTCTCATGACTTATCATGAATGCTCTGGCACAGTGGAAGCCAAGACACAATCTCATCGTGACAGAGGGCCCTGCGGATCTCAACCAGGTAGTGGTGTGGAGGCAGGGGAGCAGGCAGTATGGCTTCCAGGCATGTGCCCCCCTCAGCCACACCCAAGGACAGGGCTCCCCTTGGGAGCCAGGCCCGGCTGGCAAGCTACAAACGCAGAGATAAATTTGCACTTCTCACTCCTGCTGCTCTAAACCAACCGAGACCTCATCCAGCATGCAGCTCTGGCCAGCGTTAACTGAAAGAAATGGCAGCTCCTCAGCCTCAAGCTCTTGATTTTTTTTGGATGACTGATAAAACCCAAAAGCAAATACACTGGTACTTCCAGAGATGCTCACAGGAACTATTTATATCAGTGTGATCCTGCAGTAGCTTCCCCGTAATGACAGGCACGTACATATACTTTTTATATTTAGCTTATTTGAAAGACTGGGCCTGTGAGAGCCCAGCTCAGACAAGGTCTATTTCTTTCTCCCCTCACTCACACTTGCTGGCACTGGATGACACCTCATGCATAGCCCTAAGCAGTTCAGCATTCCCTGGAAAAGGGAGAAAGGTCTAAGTTAAAAAGTGCCTTTTTGCTGCTATTCCCTTCCATGCTCCTGCTTCACTCACAGGATGGGATTTCCCTGGCCTTGCTGCCAAAGCCAGAACATGCCACACACCCTCCTGGGGCTCTAGTGCAAGTAAAGAGCTCCTGCATCTGCTTGTCTCTTTTAAAGGAGCATTTTGGAAGACAATGACTCATCTTCGCTATTTTTTTTGTCTCAACTCCTTGTGCTGACAAGGAACACGAGCTGCAGGGAGTGTAAAGGCTCCTACGGTGGTCAAATCTGGCCCAGGTGACAGACAAACCAATGCCAACATCAGTGTTTCCACGGGACGGGGTGCCTGTACAGCCTTCTGCTAACCAAGAGCTGCGGTCGCAAGGAAGCAGAGCTGAACAGAAATGCCGTCTCCCTTGTGCTGTGTGAAACAACAGCTCTCTCAGGACAGACTTCAGTTTAGGGGACAGAACTCATAGTTTTTAAGTTCAACTTTTTTTTTTTTTTTTTAAAACAGTTTTTAATTTAGTGCCCTGTTCCATGAAGTGTGAGAATGCAACAGCATGAGGAAGGGGCAGCAGGATCCTGTCTGTGGAACAGTCTTGGAAGGACACACAGCTCCTGAGCCCAGCCAGACATGCTTTTGGTGAAGAAGATGTGCAGAGGCAGTTGTACAACAGAGCTTTATAGTCAGAATGGATTGTACCAGGTTTTTTCGATGCAAAATGGAACATGACCCAAAATCTTCACAGAACAGAAGCGCTTTCAGGAATGCAGCCAGCTGAAGCTTGAACGCCCGCCTGCCTTTTTGCAAGAGGCCACAAACCGGTCACGTCCCAATCCACTTTTTCCTCCCCAGACGTGCAAAGTTTGAACTGTCCCATGCAATTTCCCTACAATGTCACGTGAAATGTTGTAATGCTCAGAGAAGTAGGCAAATGCTAATGGCAAACAGACCTGAACAGTATACTGCTCATGCAGCAAAAAAACCAGTTTGTTTTATAGGGAAACAGTTACAAGTGCATTTTGGGAGCTGGGGGAAAGAAAAAGAAAAAATGGAGCAGGTTAAGTGCCTGCTGGTCAAGACAAATCTGCAGTGGATAACAGATCAAAAGAACACCTTGCTTTACAGGGATGTAGAAGGAAACCCCAGATTAGATTTCATGGTTGACATTGTACAACAAAAAGGGGAGAGGGAGAACAAAACCAAACCTCAAATCAACCTGCAAGCAACAGGGTAATGTAATGCACAGAACCTGGAGGAAGCTTCACTATCTGAGCTGTGAAAGGGACACCAGAACCAAAACAGAAGGGGGTACGGAGAACTAATAAGCTCCATCAAAGACAGGGGTTGCTCACTGAGACACAGGCAAGTGCAAAGGGCTGGCCTGTAGTGCCCATCCAATGGTAACCGATGCTGCTGAGCAGGTACCAAGGTTTAATGCTGCTGAGCAGGTTTAAGTTCAAAGCAAAAAATAAACGTCTTCCCAAACTCATGGGATAGGAGGAGGCTCTCCACCTGGGGCAGGGAAAGGCAGCACGTTGGCTGCTGGGAGGCTCGGCCCAGTAAACATGGCTGCAGCAGGAGCTGGACCGGGAAGGGTGCTGTCTGAGCTACAGTGGTTGTCCCTCTCAGTGTAGGGAGGCAGCCGGTGTTTTACAGCGTGACTGTAAAATGCCTGAGAAGCAAATGCCTTGCCATGCTAACACGTCCCTGTAGACAGTTCTGAAGCTCTGAATATCCTCATTTCTACATGAGAGTCATGTCCCTGAGAGGTACCGAAGGGAGGGGATTCTAGTATATGCAAATTCAAGGGTGGGAAATGCAGAAAAGCATTGATTTTTCTCTCTTTTTCAGGTTAGCTTTGCACTTTGCATTGTTTTCCCAAACTGCATAGCAGCTTACGTGTAGTGTCTGAGACACTGGGGCCACGGAAATCAATGGGGCTTCATGAATTCCAACAGCAGCACCAGTAAGTGCTAATTAAGCTGCTGTGCAGAAAGGTCCCATTCAAAGGACTCCAAAATCACACACACTCTCTCTCTCATTCTGGCCCTGCGGCTGCTGTTTTAGAGAGCTGTACCATAGCATGGTCTGCTTGATTTAAAGCTCATCAACTGCTGGGTGGAGCAATGGCCAATACCACCTTTCTCATTAAAAAAATAGGAAGGATAAAAAGTTAAAGACTTGAGACAGGCGAGCACGATGCGTTCATGCGGCATGTTTTGTTGCACTCCTCTTAACAAGACTGGAATTTCAGGTGTGCAGATTGGAATAGAGCAGGGGCAGAGCAGGAGGCAGATCCTCTTTGCCTCCCACACCTGTCAGCTACCTGACAGGGCATCGCTGGAAGGAGAAAAAATGACAGCCTGGAAGCAGGCCTGGAAACCATGCCCTGAACCTTCCCCTTACTCAAGTACATCTCAGCTGGATTTTCTTTGTGTAACGAATGCACCAGAACAGCAAACACAGATGTAAAGCTTTTGTTATGCCAACTCTGTTTTGAGAGAATATATGACAAATGGCCAAAGCTTTACACATCTGCACCTGTCCTGGTGTGACTCGTAAGAAAATATGGAGACAGCCATGATAGAAGAGTCCGCTGCGTGTACATGCAGCCAGCCTACAGCTCCTCATAGTCCCCACCTCCTCGTGGCTTGCTCACGGTGGCTCCTCCTCCTCCAAGAAAAGCCTCAAGTTCATCTATCTCACTATTTTTCTCCTTGCTCTTCTTTTTCTTTTTCTTTTTCTCCTCTTTGCTCTCCTCCTTCTCTTTGCTCTTCTTGTGTTTGCTCTTCTTTTTCACAGACTTCTCCTCTTCCTGCAAAATGAGAATATTTTTATTAGTAAATCCTCTGAGTATGCCAGTAACCCAGCATATATCACCCTGAAACTTGGCTCTGACAGCAACCTTACTTAGGGTAAAGCATCTACAACCAGGGCTGGCTTAGACTTAATTCCCAAAGACCCTTCTGTGAGTTTGGACAGAAGAGAGGAAAGACCATCTGGTTTATATGTAGTAGTGGTCTGTCAGGCAGCTTGTGCCCAACAATACCACAGTATTGGACTGGCAGAAATGTCAAAGACAAAGCCTCCTGCAGACTTCCCTTGCTGCCCAGAATCAGGTCTGCGGGGGACACTCCTCTGCTTAGAAAAAAAGTCATGGTGCTATCAACAGCCTCAGCCCAGCAGAGATGCACTGCTCTATTTAATCCTGAATTTTACAAACTTGCACACTGCCTTTTCAAAATTCAACTGTTCTAAAAGCTTGCTTTTAAGCTTAATGGTCTGCAGAGCCTGGGAGGCACAGATCCAGCTGTAGGATGTGAGAATGGACAGAAGTCCACCAGGTACACAGGGTACACTGTAGAAGGCCATCCCTCTCCTTGACTGGGAGATAATATGGGAGATCAGCTCTGAGGAATTAAATAGTACCTCTTTGCTTTTCTTTTTCTTCTTCTTTTTCTCCTTAGAAGGCTGCTTATCTGTTCAAACAAAAAAACCAACACTGTTTTTAGTCATTTTAAACCATAAGAGATCCAGTTCTGCCCTGTGCTGATTGCTGAGAACAAAGTGCTTCATTCTGGAGCTGCATGAGAAGGCAATCCTGACTCCTTAGGACAAACCGTGCCTTCAGAAACTAACACAGGCCCCAGCAGTCACACTCTAACTTAACCCTATACATCTACTTTAATTATGAGCATTATATTATCTATATTATTCTGTGTTATGAACACTGACTTGGGCATTCACTGTATCACAGCTACTAAGAAACAGAGACCAGTTCTACAAACTGGTCCAAAGGCCAAATCTGGGACCATTATTAATTCCAGAACTGAAGAAGAGCTCCTGGGAACAATTTCCCTCTGACTACTAAATATTCAAAACCAGATGGAAATCTTCTGTGAGTCGGGTTAGGAATGGAAGGACCATTCAGTACACGGTGTCAGCAGATGGGAACACCCTGACTGGCTAACACTCACCACTGTTCAAACTGTATATGGAGACTGTGCCATCACGAGGCCAAAGTGTCAGTGCTGTAGCCCTGCTCTACAGGGGTGGCTACTTTCATGGTATCAAATGAGTCCCAGAGTCCATCACTGTCAAAATGTTTGTCCCAGGTTATTGTGACTCTGACTTGGCTGCCGATTTGACTGCTGAATGTCCACTGCCTTTGCACAAAACCTCTTTGAACAGGAGAGTATCTACTTGGCTGTTTCACAGGAGGCTTTATAACTGCACCACATTTCCCATGTGGTACTCGACTGTCAATCTTACCTACACACTCGGTTGATCTGTAAATACAAGTCAGCCATGGAGAAGTCTAATTGCTGGTTAAGCTCCAACTGACTGCCTACCTATATTATGTTTTTATATTTATCCCAGAAAGAGAAGATAGGAGGAAGCCATGTTGAATTATTAAATGCTAAACTGATGTTAAATTATTGACCTGGCCTCTGCAGATGCACTTTTAGCTATTTCAAGCTGTGCTGTTCGGCAACTCAAAGCGACAAGCCGATGAAGCCATTACAGCCTGTGACACCTTGCTTACACTTTTGGAATAGCTATTGAAAGAGATCTCTCTCTGATGCTGCTTACAGCTTTTTGCTCCCCTTAAGTACTTAACTTCCCATCTTTCATGGTGACATCAGGGGCAGATCTATAGGAAGCTGCTTTGCAGTTATGCCAAGACAGCAGATTATTTGCGTGAGTAAGATTTGTTCCCTCAGAGGATGGGGGGCCTGAGGAATGCTTCGGTTGTGATCAGAGCCCCACCCCACCTTTCCCTAAAATAGAAGAGCAAATTGGCAGGGTATGTCAGAGCATTTTGCTCAAGTTGATCCAAATTCTTGAGGGGGTGGACACTGCAATGCTGAACACCTCTTCCCAAGCATACAAGAGTAAGCAGGAAGCCTTATACAGAAGCAGGTTGTGAAAGATGTGCTCCGGCTTCCAGTTGGGATGAAAATAATACACAGCTGATGCCACGGAGAGCCAAGTTCCCCCACTCCCCATGGGGAAAAACTTAAAGAAAGTTATTTGTGCTGTATTAGACCACGTTAAAGACTCACACAGGGCACTGCATGAAGTTACAGGATATTTTATTTAGTGCAAATTGTTTTGCTTACACCCTGGAACCATTTTAGAAAAAAAACAGATGCCTGACAAACAAAATCAGCAAGAGTGGAAATAATGTGTGACCTTTACCTTCCTCACTGCTCTCCTTGGGACCAGTTTCCTCCAAACCCAAACCAAAGAGATCTGAGTCATTTTTCAGTTTAAAGGAGTGGACTGTTGATTTCACAGGTTGGGGTGGCTTTGCCAACGAGGTATCATCATCAGATATTTCAGAGAGATCTTCCCGGACTGGGAATTCATCCTAGAGACAAGAAGAGGCAGACAACACCGACAAATTTTTCAACCAAAATCTCTAAGCATTTTGTACACAAAGACATTAGATGTCAGCAGATGGGGAGGAGGGAAGCTGAACTGAGCTGTTATTGCCTGGAAATCAATGCTCTTCATCTCACAAGCTCTATCTATTTCTTGCCTCTGTAAAATGCCTCAGCAGCACTGGTACTGGAAAGTGTGCTCTGTTAACATTCGTGCTACCAGAATAAATTCCTGATACAAAGGGATTAAACGAGACCTTCAACTGTGTTAGCTCAACAGCATCAGCCTCTAACTGCCCTGGAGAAGCACCTCTGTTTTGGGGAAAATCAAGTCTAATAGGCTGAAAACTCACCTCCAGACCTGACAGACAAAACCTTTTTGCTCTGTAGCTCTCTGGGGTCTTGCATACCAGAGGCAACATGCAGCAGGACCAAGGAAGCAGACTGTGTTTGCAGAATAACTCCTTTCATCGAGTCAAAAGGGAATATGTTCCCAGGGCAAATTTGCCCCTTCAATGTGAGCTAAAAAACAGGATGCTGCAGAGACTGGACATCACCCAAAAATCCTCTGTCTCTGCATGATGAGAATGGAAATGAAGTTTAATGATCTTCTGACACCTGCCAACTGATCCTCTTCAGAATTCTTTAACCACCCATTCTTTATATCCTCCATACAGACCAAACATGGCCTCGCTCTGCTGCTGGTCTAGGCAATGCCCCCCTCCTCCTTGGTAACGGTGGTGATTTTACTGCTTTGCCTGACCAGTAAACCTTGTAGTTGAAAAGCATTCACAAGTTGTGGGGCACCTCCCTGACACTGCTGCAATGGCAAGCTGCCTCACAAATCCTGTTTCTCATCACTGCATGCTAAGAGAAGTAAACTTGCTCCAAATACTTTTGCTTTCATATTAAAGTGCCAAGAAAAGCAGGTACTGAAATGCTAAATGAATGGAAAAATTACTTAATAAACAGCACGACACAAAGGCAAGGTCAAAGAAATTGGAGCAACCACCCTTTCTGAAGGATTCTGGAATGATGCAAACACATCGCTCCTGAACAAAATACAAAATGCTCCAGATGCAAAACCGCTTCTGAACACCAGCCAACACAGACACCAAGAGTACCCCTGAACAGCAACTGCCCATCCCAAACCATGGTTAGCAGTTTCTAGAGATTGCTTTGCTGGCTGCAAGTACAGATCACTGAAATCAGGGAGATCTAGAGCCACAGCAGCAAGTTCCTACAAGACCCAGAGAAGATATTTGTGTTTTCTCCATCTCTGCACGCCAGGTGCAGAAGGGACTCCTGCTGCACTGTGCGTTTGAGCAGGCACCTGCAGGCAGCACTGAGCAGCTGCCCACGTGCTGAACATCACAGAGACATTATAGGTAACCTGGCTATAGTGGAAAGTCCTTCTCAGGCAGATTTTCCTACTTCAGTAGGAAGCTTTGCCAAGCAGATTTTGTTATGGCCTTCTGACTGCTGGACTGACTGGCACACACACACACCCCTCTACATGTTAAAACTTTGGGTGAAAAACCATTAGCTCTTTACTTTACACCTTCTACCACTGGACTGACCACACTTTGGACTTACTGAGAATAAACACATTAGAGCCCATAAGCACAAACCTTGTCACTGTGTGGCTTCAACAGTCAGAGCATTAATGGGTTTGAGCTTGTATCAATCTCTTCAGGTTGCTTAGCACCTGACTTGCTGTGACTGCTGCTGAGAGATGGGACAGCAGATGAAACCTCTGCTCGGTGAGACGCCTCAACACTTAAAGATCAGCTTCGCAGCAGCACACAGCAATTCATGCACGTTATTTACCATTTTCTTCTTCTGGCTGTCAGAATCCTCACTTTCAAAGTCTGGGTCATCCATAACAAATGAGAGCATCTGAGTAGCTATTGGTCCCTCTTGATCACTGTCAGACTCCTCAGGCTTTTCCTCTTTGACCACTTTCTGCTTGAGAGCATGTCCTTTGCTTTGGGAAGTGGTCTTTGGGGCCTGGACTGCTGCTGGGGTGGCAGCAGCAGCAGCTGGCAGGCTAATGTTGACCTTGCTGCTGCTGTTTCTTTCAGACCCAGAACGTGGAGGTAAACTGTCAGGAGGCTTCGGGTCAGTTGCTTTGGTCAAAATTGTTTCACTCTGTGGTTTCAGAGAATTTCTGGAAGACCTGAGAAGACAGAAGAAAGTTGTCAAAGCCTGTCCACCCTCACTCTGAAGCGAAGCACAACGACCAATTAATAGCTGAGCCTGCCTCAAGGGCTGCAATGTGTATCTCAACAGGAGAGGCAGTTCATCCTACGGGGGTGTGTGGTCAAACACATACCACTCAGAGGCTGAAGATAACCCTCGTGTCCCTGTGGATGCTGATGCACAGGTGCCTGCACCAGCAGGCCATGCCTGACTATCACCCATAGGACGTGGGATGTGAAGAACACAATCCAGGTCATCATTCTCCAGCACAGGTGTGGTGAATGACTTCTACTCCCTTCACCACAAGACTCCTCTGTCCTCATCACATTGCTATGAACAGACATTCAGGCACTCAGTTAAAGTCTCTTGTTCAAACTTGAGAAAAAGGCTGGACCATTCCCAAGCAGAGAGGTGCCAGCAACCACAGGAGCACAGTGCTCCAAGGCATGCTGCCTAGGTGCAGTGCAGAAAACACTGCACAAAGCAGTCACACCTAAAGTAAGTACAGCCCCAGCTTACAGCTAAAGGAACTGGCTGATAGAGACACCAAGATTTCCCAGAGGCAGCACAGAAGTCAGTGGCAGGACTGAGAAGAGGCCCAAGTTTGCCAGCACAACCCCACACTTGAGGCTGTGCTTCGTACCTTTTTTTTTCCTGCTCCATGTCACTGTCTTCATCAGGTATGAGTACGACCTTAGAGTCCTTCACCTCTTCCTCCTCCTCACTGGAGAGAGTGATGTTTTTGCTGGCCACCTGTTCTGGTGCCAGCATGGGTCTGCTGGGGATTTTGTCATCCAGATCCAGGTCATCTTGGAAACCAGCCACCATGGGGTTCCCACCAGGCGCCTCTCCATCGCTGCAAAATAGACAGTGATCAGACACAGCACCCCCAAGACGTGTCAAGACAGACATGCCTCCCCTTGAACATACACTGCTGCTTGCCTGGCTTCTCCAGTCAACTTCAGGGTCAACATCCCTTAGCCTGGGGCAGCCGCACCGCCAGCCCTCCCCCTGTGTACAGCCCAGCTGCTGTCCCGTGGGGGGCTGGATCTGCTCCCTGCAGGCTGCAGCGGTGACACAAGCCCTGTATAAAATGGGCCACAGAAAGGGGTGTCACACCGGCGCTGCTTCTGCTCGAGCTGAAAATAAGTGGCTGGAAAAGGTGAGCCTCAGTGCTACAGAGCGGCTTGTACTTCAGCTCTATCAGAACATCTCTGGTCCAACATGCAAGGATCAGTCAGTTAAATCGTGGGAACTGCTTGCCTTAATCCCCACATCCTGTAATTAAACCTGATCACATACTGTCACTGCTATGGGAATTCACTTGCAGTTATTAGCTTCCTGGAATTATTTCTATTTCTCTGGTGCTCCCTGAAGCAGGCAGCTACCCAGACACCACAGCCATGCTTTAACATTCTCCAAATTAAATTAACCTAAGGACACACTTTCAGAGCTAGGAGTCTGTCAGACTCCCTGGATGTAACACAGTTATGTGTTCAGAGCCATCTTGATAGAGAGCTTCCCAGCTGAAATTACCAGCTGAGGATTCTTGTCTCAATGTCCCTAGGACTCAATGATTTTAACACTTTATGAAGCATTTGCTTATGTCAGGAATATAGATATTTATCTTAGCCTCAGCTGATGAGCCTTTGCATCACCCTTCCTCATTCTAGTTGCTTTATCCACAACAGATACCCAGCTTCTTTCTAATAACCTACCCCATACACAGCAGTCACTGTCATTTCAATGATTTGATACGGATTGGACAAACACAGCCTTCATTTGATTTTAGAGTCATAAAAGTAATCACAAAACCCTAAAATCCTTAATCTGGAAGAAAGTGGTGTTCCCAGTCACTAGCACACAGCCAGCTCTGGAAGAGACAGTGAGGAATGGTGTGCTGACAGGCAATGCTGAGGCCTTAACACAGTCTGGATGACTGTACTACTCACTCTGGCTCTTCTTATGGCTAGTTATTGTCATTAAAAATCTTTAAAACAAGTCATTTAAAGAATTAATACTTCTGCCAATAGATAATGGGAGTTATTTGTGACACACGGGACACCATGCTTACGACAACTGGTGCAGCACATTAAGAGTGATTACAAGCAATGCTTGTCTGGGTTAGAGTGCTAGGGTGAGGGCTGGCATCCGCTCCCTCCTTCTGCTTTTGGTGTAGATCCCTCCGCTTCCAGGACTCACAGCACAGCTCGCAGCTAAGCACAGATAGGCTGCTGAAGAGCCCCTTCATCAATAACACTGCTGCTCTCATACTGAGCCAGAAAGGAGGCACACAGCCTGTCCCACACAAAGGAGAAGACTGGTGCCCAAAACAGCCTCCAAGGCTGGATGAATTACAAGTGAGATTTCTGAGGTCTGCAAAGCACTGGCAGGGTTTCCTCTTGAAATGCGCTGAAAAGAAAATGGAGTTGCATCTTAAAAATGGCAGGATATTATTCTGAACTAGTGACACTGCATTTTTTTAACACGTCACTGCACTATTAAGCATGGGGACTCTTCAGAGATTGCTGCCACTGTCCTTCCACCACACATTATATGAGACTTGAAGCCTTTAAAGCATTCCCAGTCCGAACAGAACATCCATGTGTGTACACACACCCGCACAAAGTGGGTCATCTCCCTTTGCAGCGAATACACTGCCTCCATCTATAACTTCCACAGAAATCACTAAGTGACAGCTCGAGAGCAAAGCAATGGAGTGAACATACGTCAGGAAAATCACTGCTGCAGTATAAACAAGGTCTGACAGTGCAAAATTAGTATCAGCTTGTGGTCCTGAGGTTCCAGCTGGAAGGAATTCAGAGCATGCAAAAACAAGCACATTGCACCACTCTCTCCAACACTTGACGTGCTGCCAAGCCTGCGTTGGTGTTGAGCCAACATGTTTGCAGGCGCAGGTACCCACCAAAAACGACTACGTTCACCGAGGTCTGCGTCTGAGCTACTGATCAAAGAGCATGTCGGGGTTTCCTCAGTGAGCCCTCTGTCGCGTACACAAAACGGCTGCTGGTGATGAAACAAATCCTGCTGCAACCTGAGCACATGGTCTCAAACCCAGGTCGACCACATTCCAACAGCCCTGCTGTGCAGCCAGTGGAGCCAGACCCACGAGCAGGCAGCAGAATCCTCTTGCCACATCAGTTTTTGGGGCTAGAGAAAGAGGAAAAACCCAAACTCTAATAAAGCAGATAAGTTGAGGGAATCACACACGCAGGATGAGCCTGCATAGCTGTCTTCTAGAAGATGGGGCCTTCTACTCGTGAATCAGTGTCCTCAGCATCTCTCACTTGGTCTAGTGCAGCTGGGTACCACTAAATAAATAACAGATGCCACAAAAGCAAAGAACCAGTTCAAAGCCCTTCAGATGTAGGGGCAAGGAAATCTATTTGATGTTTAAGATAAATGTCTAGTGGGGCTGAGAAGACAGATCAGGAACGCTGTTAAGTACAACATAAACTCACTTTCAGACACCTACAGACCACCCATGGACCTAGGCCAGCCTGGCAGGAGGGACGAGGGGAGCCTATTTGGAGCCAGATTAGCTCCTCTGGTGCAGTCACATACACACTGGCTCAGGGCATCAGGTTAAAAAGCAGCAAATTAAGTTCTGATACAGCAAACTGTGAGATTGAACTACCCTCCTAATTAACCGGTAAAGAAACTAATTTGGGGAGTTCTCTTTATCGCAAGCTAGAGAACCATAACACGCCATTAAACAAAACCCAGGACTCCATTAATCTCTGTAGATCTGTGCTGGGATTTAGCTATAGCAACACCAAGAGACATCCGTAAGTGCTGAAATTCTCAGCAGCTGTCTGATCTTTGGGCAAGAGTAACCTTGTTCCATAGGCATGAGTGCATTCTTCACTGACAGCACCCTTACGAAAAAAAAAGTTTTTTTCTAACATTACTGCTCTTGCTTCATTGTTTAGAGATGTTATGGAGTAAAGAATGGAGGAGTTCACATGACATCATTCCAAAAATTCAAAAATTCCCTACATCATCAAAATGGATGAGAAATACAAGACTTTACAGCCTCTTTCTGAAGCTCAGAAAAGCAAAGTTTTTACAAATGGAAGCAAACAGAGCCCTGAGTTCAGGAAGCAGTTTGGTTACATACCATAACATCCTGCTTCCAACAACGGGAACA
This sequence comes from Athene noctua, assembly GCF_965140245.1. Taxonomy (NCBI): domain Eukaryota; kingdom Metazoa; phylum Chordata; class Aves; order Strigiformes; family Strigidae; genus Athene; species Athene noctua. The sequence goes on along the minus strand of NC_134056.1, from coordinate 12,826,928 downwards.
AGACCTTCCCCTCTTCCCCAAGGAGCTGCTCTCTGTCAGAGAGCAGCTGGAGTGCACGGAACTCTGCCTGGGGATGGACAAGGAGCCAGCTTAGAGCTTATGGGTGAGGATTCAGGAGAGGACAGGTGAAGGTGACACTGTAGTCGGTGCCTGCTCCAGCCTGCCTGACCAGGAGGAACAAGTGTATCAGGCCCTCTACAAAAAGACAGAAGCAGCCTCATGTTCACAAGCCCTGGTCCTCATGGACTCCAACCAACCCGATACCTGCTGGAGGGACAAGACAATGAGACGTAAGCAATCCAGGAGTTTCCTGCAGTGCACTGATGAGAACTTCCTCCTCTGAGTGACAGTCAATGAGGACAGGTGCTCTGCTGGACCTCATACCCACAAAACATGAGGGGCCTGTTGGGAAGGTGAAGGTCAAAGGCAGCCTCGGTGAAGTTCAGGATCTGGAGGGCAGGGGAGAGGGTAAAAAACAAGCTGGACTTTAGCCTCTTCAAAGATCTGCCTAAAAGAGTCCTGTGAGATAAGGCTCTGGAGGGAAGGGGGGCCCAAGAAAGCTGGTTAATATTCAAGAATTATCTAGTCCAAGCTCAACAGAGGTTCATCCCAACAGTCAGGCAAAAATGCTAGGAGGCCTATGTGGATGAACAAGGAGCTACTGGACAAACTCAAACACAAAAAGGAAAGATACAGGGGGTGGATAAAAGAACACGTAACCTGTAAGGAATAGAGAAACAACTTTGAGCAACCTGATCTAGTGGAAGGTGTTCCTGGCCATGGCAGGGGGGTTAGAACTAGATAATCTTCAAAGTCCTTTCTAATCCAAACCCTTCTATGATTTTGTGATCATCTGAGAATCCAGGGATGAAATCAGGAAAGTGAAAGCCCAAAGGGAATTGAATTTGGCCAGGGATGTCAAAGACAAGAAGAAAGGCTTCTAAAAGTACATAGATGGTAAAAGGAAGACTAGGGAAAATGCAGGCACATTGCTCAATGAGAAGGGGGACCTGGTTACATATGCCCTGGAGAAGTACTGAATGCTTCCTTTGCCTCAGTAATTACTAGTAAGACTGGCCTTCAGGAATTCCAGGTCCCAGAGACCAGGAGCATAACGTGGAGCAAAGAAGATGCACCCGTGGTGGAACGAGATCTGGTCAGGGATCCTGGACAAAGCAAAACTGGACAGACATAAGTTCATGGGCCCTGATGGAACACACCTATGAGTGCTGAGGGAGCTGGCAGATGTCACTGCGAGGCCACTCTTGATAATCTTTTATCAATCATGGTGACTGGGAGAAGTGCCTGAAGACCTTCCTGAGGAAGAAAGCAAATGCCACTCCTATCTTCAAGAAGGGCAAGAACAAGGACCCAGACAACTACAGCCTGGTCAGCCTCACTTCAATCCTTGGGAAGGTGATGGAGCAGCTAATCCTGCAAACTATTTCCAGGCGCATGAATGACAAGGAAATCATCAGGAGTAGTCTGCATGAATTTACCAAGGGGAAGTCACCCTTGATCAACTCGATGAAAGTCTATGATGCAATAACTGGCCTGGTAGATGAGGGACGAGCTGTAGATACGTGGACTTCAGTAAAGTCTTTGACACTGTCTCCCATAAGATCCTCACAGGGAGGCTACTGATGTACAGGCTGGATAAGCAGTAAGGTGGATTGAAAACTGGCTGAATGGCTGGGCCCAGAGAGTCGTGATCAGCAGCACCAAGTCTAGTTGGAGGCCAAGTAGCTATCAGTGTATCCCAGGGACTGAATACAGGGCCCAGTACCGTTTATCATGTTCATTAATGATCTGGATGGTGGGGCAGGGTGTACCCTCAGTAATTCTGCAGATGACACCGAACTGGGAGGAGTGACTGATGTGGCAGAAGGTCATGGGGCCACCCCAAGGGATCTTGTCAGGAGGGAGAAACAGGCTGACAGAAACCTCCTGAAGTTCAACAAGGGGAAGTGCAAAGTCCTGCACCTGTGGAGGAACAACCCCATGCATCAGTACATGCTGGAGGCCACCTAGCTGGAAAGCAGCTTGGCAAAAGAGGGCCTGGGGGTCCTGGTGGATGCCAAGTTAAACATAACTTGGCAAGCTGCTGCAAAGAAGGCCAATGGTATCCTGGTCTGCATTACACAAAGTATTGCAAAAGCAGGTCGAGGGAGGTGATCCTTCTCCTCTACTCAGCACGGGTGAGGCCACATCTGGAGTACTGTGTCCAGTTCTGGATGCTCCTTAGTACAAGAGAGATGTGGGCATACTGGAGAGAGTCCAACAAAGGGCCATGAAGATGATTCAGTAACTGAAGCATCTCTCACATGAGGAAAGGCTCTCCCACACGAGAGCTGGGACTGCTTAGCTGAGAGGCAGCTTGGGAGACCTTATAAACATACTGAAATACCTGAAGGAGGGTGCAGAGAAGATGAAGCCAGGCTCTTTTCAGTACTGGCCAATGACAAGAGGCAAGGGAGACAAACTGAAGGAAGTTCCCTATGAACATTAAGAAAACCTTTTTCCACTGTGAGGGTGACCGAGCACTGGCACAGGTTACCAGAGAGGTTGTGGATTCTCCACCATGGAGAAATTCAAAAGCCATCTGGACATGTCCTGGGCAAGCAGCTCTGGGTGGCCCCGGCTGAGCAGGGAGGTTGGACCAGATGATGTCCAGAGATGCATTCCAACCTCAGTCATTCTGTGATTCTGCTTCACACATGAAACGCACTCTGCACTAAGGCATTCTCACATGAGCTAACTGCAACACTCTTGCTTACAAACAGCAAGGCAACTGCTCTTATTTGAGTAAGGTAAGTAACTTCACAAATTCTCAACACACAGCCATTCTTCTGCCACATCTTCAACAGCTCTTCAGTTTCAGAGATTACACTCGGTTACAGCACACCCAGAAGAAACGCTGGCAAAATGCGGAAGCTTAACACTCGGGTATCTGCTTAAAAATGATCACGAGACCTGAATGCATCTCTAGTATGTTCTGAGGCTTTGTTCCTCACCCAGATGCAGGAGGAAAACAGATTCCAGTATTTCATTTTTTAAAACCAATAAAATATCCATTAGGTTTCAGCGATTCCATAGGAGCCTTCTGTGTTCTTTAGGTCAGAGATACATTTCTGCTGCAGTAGATTTTGTTGCAACTACAACCACCTATTCACTGCAGTAGAAGCTGATTATTAGTGAAGTCTTATGTTGCTCCTGGGCACCATGGGGTTGTAACTGGCATTCTGAAGGAAATCAACTATTGCAGGTGATGCCCAGAACCACACCTACATCTCTGAAGCTCAGCACATCTGGCCATTGTGGTAGGCCCTTTTTGGCAAGAAACAGAAGGTAAAATTGTCAGACCACTGAGAAAACTGTCTGAACTACATAAAAAACCAGAGCAAGACATGGATGCTAAGCTGCAGAGAAGTAATGAGCATCTGAAATTGCAGGTATGCACTGCAAGGTCTTCTCCTAAGGAAACAGATGTGTTCTGACTGCAGCTGGTTACCACTGTCATCAAAGGATGAAGCTGTGAACAAGTCCTCTCTATGCTCTGTGAAAGCCCAAAGGTGTCTTTCTCTCTGCCCCCACCAGCTCATATGCACTGGAAGACTAGAAAGATTGGGGGCAGAGCACAGAAGGGCATCACAGTAATCCAGAACATGGCAATTCTACAACCAAGAAGCAGGGCTCTTGTACCACTGTTTGAAATGTTTGGCTTTTTGTACAGTTTAACAACTATTTGCTTCCAACGACTGACATTCTGGAGAAGAGAAGCCTTTGCTAAACATCCAACCTCCTACCCACAGCAAGAACTGCAGCTAAAGAGCTCTAAGGACACTCCAGGACCCAGTCCTTCAGCAAACCCCAGGAAGGTCAGGCTTGGCTCTCCTGACATTTCTCTATTAAACAGAGAAAAATATCCCAGCTTAGCCACAGTCGCGAACAAGACACTTTGTAGGCCAGCATGCTTTTAGCAACCACCCCTTTTTCTTTCTTTCCTTCTTTCTTTCCTTCTTTCTTTCCTTCTTTCTTTCCTTCTTTCCTTTTTTTTTTTTTAAATAAAACATCCACGTGTTCTACCATCACAAGGGATGATGATTCAGGCTGACCCGCATTATACAGGCATTAAGCCTCACACAGCATTGATTTAAAGTTGTTGTGGTTGAACTAGAGAACACTGAATCATGACAAAGATGCCAAAAAGATGCAGAATCCACCACATTCACAGACGAGCTCTATCAGCATTTAATTATTCTCCTGGTTAATCTAGTCTTGATGACACGAGGCAGCAGGCAAGGACTATTCTAAGCAGAGAGATGCAGAGCCTGTGAGCATGCTTACAGTCTGCTTTCAGACAGCTTGCTGCACATCCTCTTGTGTAAGCAGCTCAGTATACGCAATCTCTTTTCCCTTTTTTTGGTTAAAAAACATCAAAGCTAGGAAAAGAAAAAAAAAGCAAAAAAAGCAAAAAAAGCAAAAAAAAAGCAAATCCAGCCTACAGCATAAGCCCAGCTTCCTGCCATATGAAAGATAAAATTATAGAATAGTTTGGGTTGGGAGGGACCTGTAAAGGTCATCTAGTCCAACCCTCCTGCAATGAGCAGGGACACCTTCAGACCAGGTTGCTCAGAGCCCTGCCCAGTCTGACCTTGAATGTTTCCAGGGAGGGGACATCTACCACCTCTCTGGGCAACCTGTGCCAGCCTTTCACCGCCCTCATTGTAAAAAATACCTTCTTTATATCTAGTCTGAATCTACCCCCTTTTAGTTTAAAACCATCACCCCCTGTCTTATGGCAACAGGCCCTACTAAAACGTCTGTCCTCAGCTTTCCTGTAGCCCCTCTGAGTACTGGAAGGCTGCTCTAAGGTCTCCCCGGAGCTTCCTCTGTTCAGGCTGAACACCCCCAGCTCCCCCAGTCTGTCCTCACAGAGAGCTGTTCCACCCCTCTGACCATGTTTGTGGCCTCCTCTGGACCCGCTCGAGCAGGTCCTTGTCTTTCCTGTGCTGGGGGCCCCAGAGCTGGCCACAGCACTGCAGGGGGGTCTCATGAGGCAGAGGAGAGGGCAGAATCCCCTCCCTGGACCTGCTGGCCACACAGCTCTTGATGCAGCCCAGGGTACAGCTGGTTTTCTGGGCTGCGAGCACACATTGCCAGGTCATGTCCAGCTTTTCATCCACCAAGTCCTTCTCCACAGGGCTGCTCTCAATCCCTTTACTCTCAGCCTGTATTGGTACTGGGGGCTGCCCTGACCCTGGTGCAGGACCTTGTACTTGGCCTTGTTGAACCTTATGAGGTTCACACAGGCCCACTTCTTGAGCTTGTCCAGGTCCCTCTGGATGGCATCCCATCCCTCAGGCATGTCAACCGCACCACTCAGCTGGGTGTCATCTGCAAATGTGCTAAGGGTGCACTCAATCCCACTGTCTGTGTCACTGATGAAGATATTAAACAGTACTGGTCCCAATGTGGACCCCTGAGGGACACCACTCATCACTGATCTCCATCCAGACACCGAGCCATGACCACCACTCTCTGGACGTGACCATCCAGCCAAGTCTCTATCCACCGAACAGTCCATCCATCAAATCCACATCTCTCCAATTTAGTGAGGAAATGCTAAGAAGCGACATTAGAAATGTAAAGAGAAATAGAAAGGCACCCACTAAGGTTTATCTGGAATCTGCAGGCAAGCATGAAGTGACACTCTCAACAGAGCACAACCCTTTCCATCCTTCCTTCTAGAATCCCATCGAGCCATGGAGTGCCCCCAAGTGTCCTCCAACAAACACAAACCCCTTTACAATGCCTTGGGAACAGCAGTACCAGGCCATGGGGGAGTCTGGTCATGCTCTGGGTCTCTGCAGTGGGAAAACATGCATTAGGCAGAAAACCCATAATATCCCTGCAAAGTGCATTGTGTTCCAGAAGGAGAACATCTCAACTGTTTCAACACATTTGGCCAGAAGGGAAATCCCTTCCCGACCCAAAGCAACCCAGTTGTTTAACACTGAGCATAAAAGCAAGACAGCAAAACCAGGAAAGTGGTAACTAGCTCATTCCCAGGGAGGAGTGTGTATCATTAAATGGGAGGCAGTGGACACTACAACTGACTGCCACAGCCAGAAAGGCTCAGGGGCAGCTACTTGCTCTGCAGTCACTTTCTGAACAGTTGTAACAGGTTAGCCAGGCCCAACTCATCATTCAGACTGCACATCCAGGTATGTCCTGGCTTACTCTCCCTCCATCCTCCTTTCCTTACCTTTCACTGTCAACACGGTGTTTAGTTTGGGGTTTCCCTTTGCCCTTCTGTGGGGCTGGGTCTTCTAGAAAGCTGTGGTCCAGGCTGTCATCGGGAACAAAGTCCTCCACACTCTGTACTTTTGCAGGGGCTTCAGGGTGGGGAGGAGGAGTGGCAGCAGCAGCATCTGGATAAGCAACAGTAGTTGTAAAACAGAGCGTTCACCACAAGCAATACAGAAATTTGCTTTTTACAGATCTATCCTGCCCAGGGCCTCTTCAGCACACAGACAGCAGCCACAAAGTAGGACCTCTGCTACACAGAAAGGGAAGAGGAAGGGTATAAACAGGATACTCAAACCAGACCAGAATCCTGCATGAAGGCATTCACAGACCACACATGGCCACTATGGTTTAAGATGCACCACGCTGACCCAAGCTCTTAAATAGTCTGAAAAATTCTCTAGCATGGTAGCTGACTCTATTCTACAGCTGACTCTATTCTATGACTGTCTATACCACAGCCAGATTTTACACCTATGCTGTGTGCACCACAGCTGTGTGATGTCCCTTCTTTATTCTCTTACCTTTTCCAGACTGTTCAGTTCACCCACTCACCTCCTCTTGCTTTTTCATCTGTTAACTGTCAAAAGTAGAATTGTTCACACTGTGCTTTTAGATGCCCTGTGTAACCACAGCTTAAGACCTACTGCGAATAGACACTCGCTTTAATATAGATTATTTGCTGAGACACCTTTATTCATCTTCAAGGTATCAGGACGAAAACGCATGAAATTAGCATAACCAACAAGCCTAAAGTGATTAACCTTTTCAGAATTTGCAATATTCAGCCTTTTTCTTCTGCCTGGACTGCACTTCACATCTAGGCTCTTTTCTTATGGGTGAAGAAGATTTGTATATTTTTTCTAGACTTTGATCTACTAGAACAGCTTTCAGATCACTTTTGCATATGAATAACACTATTACTAATGCCATAGAGTAGCGTTGGTGTAAGAAAAAACACAGCCAAAAGAATTACTATTGCAAGACTTCAAGGGAAAGCTTAAACAGCAGCTCCCATAAAAAACAAGTATTACTTTGTGACAAGTGATTTTTCAACTGCTTTCCAATTAGCTAGTCCCTAGGTATGTTCCAGTAGAGGTGCAGACCCCTGTCATGCTACATAAACCTAATAACATGGACAGATCAGCTTTTCCTAGCTGCCTTTTGCAACCCACCCAAAAAGCACCCTTGAGATACCAGGACTGCAGGTCACAAGCCTAAAACAGTTCTCAAGCTAAGCAATAGACTTTAAAAAAATAGAAAACAAACAAAACCAAAGATCATAACACTGGTAGTAGACCACTTGTCTTTTTTTCTACATATCAATATGACATTTTTTTTTTTTATTGACAAGGGATTTCTAACATTTGCTCCTCTTTGTTTCTGGGTAGGAAGGGTCATAAACAAAGTAAAATGGGTGTACTGTGTCATACCTGGTAACAGATTCAGGATGCAGAACATTGTGTGCAGATCTAAAATTGAAAGATTTCAACATCTAAAACTGCGAACTGTGTTCCCAGCACCTCCTCCTTTCTTTCTGTGGGTGTCTCAAGAGTGCTGTGAGCTCTAGGGATTGACAGTTTGAGAGGGAGGGTATTTCCAAAGGGTGATTCAAACCATGTCATGCTAATGATTTTCAGGCAGTGCCAGCTCTGCAGCTCCAGTTAGCTTCGCAAACAAAGTGAATGTGACAGGCAAATTAAGGCCCAAATCAGTAAAACTACATGCAACAAAACCCTTGATGCCTCTGCCCTGCATCTTCATCCAGCAAGGGTTTGGACGGAATGCTGCACTACTCTGCTCCATTGTGTACCAGCACTAAGGAAGAAGTCAAGGCAGGCTGCCCTCCTCCTCAGACCGTCTCTGAAGGAGTGTATTTCCCCAGAGGGGAATGTGCTGTAGAGCCTGGACTTACATGATCATTTCTGGGTGAATAACCTTTAAAACCAGCACTCTGCTGTTCTCTGTTAACACACAGGAGCCCCTTTGAGCTGCTACACTTTTGTGAAGACAGTTCTTCAAATAGCTTCTCTAACAATGTTTCTTGCTATTCAAGACGCATTTGTGCTCCTGGTAAGAAGCTGACACTTATTTTATTAGTGTCTCCTGCGTGTTCAGTACCTTCCTTATGAAGCATGCTCAGCCACCACCCAGCTGGCTGGACACAGTCCCCATCCAAGCCCAGCACAAAGACAAACCAAACCGCTGATTAGGTGAAAAATCTCCTTGGAAGCATGCTGCATACACAGGGCCCGTGGCCTCAGACAACCATCCAGCCTCTCACAGGGGAAAAATTAAAGAAAACCAGAGAAACACTTAGGGGTGACACCCTGCCTAAGACACTGCGCTCCAGCACCTACCTGGCTGGGGAGGAGAGGGGTCTGACGCAGGAGACGTCCCAAACAGACGTGAAATAATGCTGCGCTTCGGTGGCGGGACTGCAGCCGGAGGTGCTGGGGAGGCTATAGCTGGTGGAGGTGCATGTGGCTGCTGGGCCTCGGGTGCAGGCACTGGTGAAAAAGATGGAGGTGGTTCAGGAGAGATGGTGGAGCTTGTGGAAAGCAGCTGGGGTGGTTGTGGGGTGCCAGGGCTGGAGCTGCCCGTCGATGTGGAGCTCGGAGGTACTATGGGTGACTGGGAGCCAGAGGAAGGGCTTTGCCCATTAGTTGTTAGTGGAGACGTGTGTCCTCGACTTCGGGCTTCCATCATTTCAAGGAAGCTGCAGGGAAGATAAATTGCAAATATAAGGAATGAAGAAAACATGCTCAACAGAGAATCGAGCACGATGCTGGGATGCTTTGGCTATGTGCTGAGCTGGGAGGGTACAGGTCTGCTTTCAGAGATGCTGCAACTCCCTGGGCCACAATAAACGTGGTTCACCGACGTGAACTAAACTCACCCAATCTGCATCGAGGTGTGGAGAATCTCAACTTGTTTTGTACTGCAGGATGAAACGTACATTTGCAATGCTGCTGGGAACTCCCTGGATAGACAGACTATAACAACATGCCAGGGCTTGAAACACAACCTTAAGTCAGTTCTTGGACGTATGTCTCTAAGAGAGTAAGTGCTACAGGAATGGCACATTTTTAGAGTCAGCAGAAGAGATCAGAGTGTTCAAGAAAACTCAGATGCTATAAAACCCTCTTCTTTCAGCCAAGAATGGATTTGAGAGGAAAATCCTTGAATGTCAAAAGAAAAGAGCTATCCAGAGGGCTCACAGAGGACTGACTGCAATTATCCTTCTTGCAATGTGTAGATATACAGGCAGTCTTCCCCCTGCACACACTCCCCCTGTGTGGGAAGCAGTGGAGCCAAGCAGCAGAAGCTCTGAAGCAAGTTGTGCTCCTGGCTGGATTCCTGTCTAGAAGAGCAATAAAGCCTGTACTGCTATAGAGAGTGAAATGCTCTATCGTTTCTGAAAAGGAAACCAAGCCTGATCCTGCTGCTGCCTCCTTCTGCAGCCCATTTGGTTAGCAGTCTTTTCACAAGCTGTATGCAAAGAAACACTAACAGAAAGCCAGGCTTTTACTATTAAATGATCTCAAAATAAGATCTGCTACATGCCACACATCTGAGAGATATAAAAAGGACACCCAAAGCAAAGTATCATGTATAAAATCTAGTAGATGTCATGGTCTTGCCTCTTATTTCATTAAGCCTGATGAACTCGTGCACAGTGGTTCTGGGTTCAACTGTTTCTGCAAGACAGACTTGGTTGTGCGCCAGGCAATGAGTATGTCAAAATAGAGACTCCTTTCCCATACAGAGCATGACCTCCTCCTTCAGGGACTTGAGCCAGACAGACACCTTCACTGGAATGACTGCTAAGCAGAAAGCAAACAGCAGGGACAAAAATACTCTAACCCTCCTTGAGATTTCATTTCCTATTTTAAGAAGCAACCTGATACACTTTTAAGGAACAAATTAATGTACTTTGTGACCAGTAGTATCTGTGGAGCCCTAGACAACAACATACTTAGGAAGCTGTTACTTGAACTGGCAAGCCAGGAGTCCTTCCTAAGGAACTGGCTAAAGCAGAGGTAAAGGATAGCACTAAAAATCAGTATTAGCTGGGAGAGAAATCCTTGGCAGAGTTCCTCAAGGATTAGCCTTGAAATATATTTCAGCATTTCAATGAAGTGGCACAGAGACCAGAGAAATACTCATGACGTTACTAGTTGGGAGACACCATCAACAGAGAGGAAGACAGGGACAAGATACAGAAAGAACTGGATGATCCTGAATAACAGAAATGGGAAGAAATTCAATAGTACAAAGTAAATAGTCATCTGCTCAAGGGCTAGGAAACAAGTGCTCCAAGTTCACCACACAGGAATCGCCGGGAAAAACTCGCCTCATTCCAGAAGGCTGGACTAAAGGCTGCAACTGAGCGATGCCTGGGAGAAGCAGAAAATGAGGCTGGCTGTTGCATGGCTGTCCACTGTTTATCCTCCACCACTGCTCTCAAGGCACCTAAATTAGTGCCACACTGTGGCAGTCTCACTGATGCTTTCCCCAGGATCTGGGGAAAGGCTTACGTCCGTGTTCCACCCAGCAGACTGGCTACAACAAAACAAAGCTCCTAGCAGATCTAAGATCAGAGCATGCTACAGAGCATCTGTTCCAGCATCCCCCCCTCCCAGGGGACTAGTAGCTGGGGTGAGCTGTGCAACACCACATTCCACTGAAAATGATGCATCGTTTGTCATGCACCAAAGAGAAAACATAAAGGAGCTTAACTCTTGCACTGAGCTCTCAGGAGACTGCATCAGGTTTGTCTGGAAGGTGCACAATGCATCACACACCCCATAAGAACGTATTCTCAGTGCATCTCTGGCACTGTGCTGCAGAGCCGAGCAAGGGCACATCACTCCTTTCTCGACGACCGGGTCACTGTACCCGCCATGCAGCATCCTTTGAGGCGGGCTACGCGGGGCATCTGCGAGGAGAGAAAGAGAAGCCAAGCGTACCTGCAATTCAGCCCTTGTCCAACAAAGTGAATACTCTGAATCCACAAAGCCATGTGAACTGCTATGGCCTGCAAAGCCATCCATAAGACATGCTGTGCAGGACGTGCGCTCCGCAGATCCACGCCAGAACAACCAAGTGCTAAACTCTATGGTTCCTCCCCTCTGAGCTCTGATTCAGGGCTCCCGGCGAGCTGAAAGCAGGATGGGTGAGCAGCTCTGCTCTGTGGTGCTCATTCCTCCTCCTTCTCCCAGGCCCTACTCAGGGTTAAAGACTCCTGCCTCCCGACTGTGAAGAGAGATTAATCCCAGCTGATCTACATGTACCCTTGTTCCTGTTTATAGCAACAGCCATCCTGGCTGGAAGGCCTGCAGGCTTGCTCCCTGCTGCATCCAGCATCCAAGGTACTGATGCCAGTGCTGCTTGCTTTCCTGGCTGAGCTGAGCTCCCTGACTGCCTACATGAGCACCTAAATTACCCGTGCTACACGAAAACAGAACCAAACAACCTCTGAGTCTCTGACCAGGATGCTGGCTCCCACTATCAAGGCAACTGAGTGGACTCAGGTAGGATAAGACAATTGTACACTGAAGACTAAGGAACAAGGATCCTTTATGAAGTATGTACAAAGTATGTGTATAGTCATTTTAGGATACAGAATATGAGGCTCAAAGAGTACTTAAAGTTGGACCCAACACAGTGCAGGACACTCTTTATAATACCAGGGTATTTGAAGATTTACTGTGCTTTGTACTACCAAAACTGCCCATTTTGGAAACAACCTGCTTTGTTCTAGGCAAGTAGCCAGCTCCAGAGGGAGGGAGAGCTGCGACTACCACCTGTTTCTCCTGCAGAAACACATGAATTTTAAGAGCTAGAGGGAAAAAATGCTGCATAAATGAAGTATTAAAGAGTGTCATCCTTCCCTCTAGCTCAGCTAGTCTGGAGGATAACACATATGCAGGATTCTTCCACACCTGTGCTCCTGTGCCTTGCTCACCTACATTATGTAAAGGGCATAAGAACAATAGACAGCAAGTTATTTTTAGTAGAAAGATACCATAGTTATTTGGGGACAGCATGACACAAGCTCTTACCCCAGCACAGCACCAAGGAGAGCTGTGGCATGTGTGCTTCGTGTCACCTTCCTCATCTCCAACCAGACATGTGGGCCAAGCTCTGTGCTGTGTGCCATGACACCAGGGAAACAAGGATGGTCTGATATCAGTTTTATATGGGCTGCATAAACCAGCTCTGCTGAGCTTTCATATTCATATCTTCTTCCGTGAAAGAGGTGGGTGTAAAAACAGCATACATGAAAATGCTGCCAGCAAGCTCTCAGTAATTTCCAGAGTGGAGGTGTCTAAGCATCCTCCACACTTCAAAAATACTACATAATGCATGAATGCTTTCTCTGGCTTTACACACACTCCTCACAGGCACAAGTGTGGCTGTTTTGGGAACACACCAGGCCAAACCTGCCATGTGTCTGTTTTTTCTCATATTCTATACAATCTGGACACTGCATTCCTCATTCTATTCTTTCTGTCAGTCCTTCACAGAGGGACTCACTCAAAATCTTACAGTGGATTGAGCAGCTTCATGTCCACACTAGGTGTAGTAGACCAGGTCCTACGAAAGCACGAGATGAACGCACACTGTGACCTGAGTGCATTTGGTCAGTTGGGACATAAACTGCAAATGTGCCAGGCAAGGCTAGATGGGTTATTGTCCTCACCCACGTGGGCTCCTTGTTTGCTTTTCAATCCTTCCATTTCAGACCAAATAACAAGTCCACATCCTCAAAACCCCTGAATAATTCACTGTCAGCTGGACCTGCTTGCAAGAGGAGACTTTTATGCAATTTTAAAGATGAACATGCTCTACAGGAACAAAAATTCATCAGGGCCTGAGGTTACTGCTGCTCTGCTCCCAGAGCAAACAAAAAAAAGCACAAAAGGACTTGTTAGCCTCACAGTTCCTAAAACTGTCAGCACTCATGTTCATTCACTATTGAAGACAGGAGCAGCCTGAAGCTTTTTGGCTCCTGGTTTTTACGTGCTGTGACCAATTTTTCAAGTGTATTTCATGTGGCAAGAAAGGCTTTGGGTTATTTTCTTAATTGTGAAAATGAACATTAATAGGCCATGTGACATCAATTTAAGTGGGGTTATTGAAGGTTAGACTTCCACATGTTTGTTTTGGGCTCATTAAAGGTACTGAACCTGATTATCCCCTAAGCCCATGTCCCTGAATGTGATATCAATTGCCAAGTGGGGTTGAATCCTGCTGCCCAGGCCTTGGGGAGTACAGCCCCTCCGCAAGAGCTCCTCAGGTTTTCCACTTGACACAAAATGGATGCAGCAGGATAACCCCCTCCTCCACAACATAAGGGACATGCTTCATGTTCTCTGCTCCTCTAGCAAGATTGATGATGACAGGCTTAGTTGCAATTAATTCTTAATTCAGCCCCACAAAATACATGACCTGGAGTCCCATCTCCTGATGTGTTCTGATGGCTCCTGATCTGTCTGACGGCAACAGTGATCCACAGCAAGCAGAAATGATAAAGGTGGGGCAGGGGGAAGAGAAAGCAAAAGTGGTTTTACTTTCCTAACTAGTAACTCAGCCAGTGTGATTCTGGACCCATATTTCAATATAGCTAAAGACAGAACAGCTCCAGCAGTAGGTCCTCCTGCCAGACAGTGCTGGAGTTACTCAGCACCACAGTCTTTGCAAAATGACAAGCTGTGCTCAATGTGGAAAAAACAAACAAGCAAATAAAACCCCAAACCCCAATCAATGACTCTGTAGTGAATAAAGCTCTCTAATGCGGGGAGTGTGTCTCCCAGAAGAAGTCTCCTTACAGGAACACACAAATGCCTTTCTGCGGTCACTGGTCTATCACCCATGGCATGAGAGGAAACGGCCTCAAGTTGTGCCAGTGGAGGTTTATATTGGATATTAGGAAAAATTTCTTCACCAAAAGGGTTGTCAAGTGCTGGAACAGGCTGTCCAGGGAAGGGGCTGAGTCACCAGCCCTGGAGGTATTCAAAAAATGTGTAGATGGTTTATTGGTGGACTTAGCAATGTTACGTTAATGGTTGAACTAGAGGATCTTAAAGGTCTTTTCCAACTTAAATTATTCTATGATTCTATGATCTTCCCTGTCTGGACAGTAGCACCTGGCTATCCAGGATGACCTGACAATGCAGATGACAGCTGTATGACACTGCTGGGAAACTCCCCAGAAGGACTTCAATTGTGTGGGGACAAGGGACAGGTCCTGCTGCTGCAGAAGTTGTAGCCTGGATCATACAGTATCTCAAATAATCTCAAGTTCAACTGCTTTGAATATATTTTTACAAAGCCTAACTAACAGTTTGCTTAAAAGTTCTTAAGGAGTAAATGATCTGAAAACTCGTTTCTTACAAACAATTCCTGTGAAGAAGCTGGACTTCATGTGCTTACAAATCAATCAATCAATCACACAGTGGTTTATAGATGAGTTTCCTGAGGCTTCTCAAAACTGTGTGTGAAAGAAGACAGGATTTCTCACAAAGAATATTTTAAACATTCCTTCTGACCAACTTATATTAATCCCTAGGGAAAAAAAAATAAGTTAATTCAAAGAGTGTTGATTACTTAACCCTTGAAATTAAATGTCTTCTGATATTAAAAAAAGAAACTAATATTAGCAAAAATGAAGCCAAAGATGAAATTTCATGAAAATTAGACATTAAATCTGCTTCTTATTAACTTCTGCAAATGTGTCTACCAGCAGCTTATTCCTGAAAAAAATGAATATGCACAAAGAGCTTCCACAGATTCCGAAAAACTACCTTCTTTGTGTGCACCATTCAGTGAGGCACGCTGAACATAAAAAAGTTTTCCTTGTGACAGAAGATAAGTTTGATACAATTAAAGACGGAAAAATTAAACAAATTAAGTACAAATTCAAAAGAGAGTTAAAAAAGGTCACTGCTGCTTGTTTAATAAGAATTCAGGAACTCAAAAAGGGCTGAAGTGTGGTTTTAGCAGCATTGAAAATGTAAAATCTGAGAAACCACAGGGATAGTACCAGAGCAAGAGGTGTGGCAGGCAGAGAGGAGACTAAGCACAAGGAAAGAGCTGGAAGCATCTAAATGTGTCTTATACAGGCAAAGCCCAGCCAGTGGCTGCCAAGGGATGACTTACATAAGGTGGATGAGGCAGCGTTGTGTGCCACCTCGTGTTTTCTCTGGGATCCACATTTTGGAGCAATGACGTTTTGTCCTCGGGTACCCAGCCGCAGCAGGAGGATGAGTTCTTGTTCTCTTTCTGTTCTCACCGATCCAAATTTAGCATCGGTCACTGTGACAGAGCAGCTACTAGACGTGCACAGGAGTGAATGAAATAACTGAGATGTCCTAGCACTGTCACCTTGCCTTGCTCTGTGGCCTGATTTTATGACAGGACAGCAGGGATTGTATCGGAGGAGGTGATGCAGCAGCCACGCCATGGCCTGCAGCCCCAAGTGCCTGCGGACACCCTTGCTGTGCAGTTTGTGGTGACCGACAGCAGAACTCCAAGCATTGTCCAAACTGAAGCAACCAACACAAGGGCTTCCCATCTGCCAAGGGTCAGCAAATCACACTGCACTAGTGCACAGGCTGTGTACAAGGCGAGGGTCAGAGCACAACGCACCAGGTGATCATTTTGACATCCACAGAAGCAGCGTGTTAAACATGATAATCCCCAAATGAGGGGCATCTGACTATCATGGGTGCAAGAATCTTCCCAAGCCCTAATAATGTGTGCTGCAGACCTGCCTCAAAACTGCAAGCTCTAATTCCTACCATGTGCTGTTGCTGTATCCACAGATACTCTGCTCACCAACCTAAACTGTTTACTAAGAAGCAGAACTTCACCCAAACCTGAGTTCCCTGCCATTCAAGTGTTGTTACTTCTTTAAATTGGGACTTTGGCTAAAGGACTTGAGCCTGAAGATCTCCTACAGGGATAAAAAATTAACTGAGGAAGTATTCTTGTCAACTCTGGAGTTGAAGTAAGCCCTTTGCAGCTCATCTGTTTTAGCGGTGCCACTGAAACAGACTCTTTGTTTCTACCTGGGGTGCAGGAGAACCTCAAAAATCCTAAAATAGCACTCTATTTTAGTCAGTCTGACCAAAGCACTCAGACTGGTGCTTTTCTTTTGGGATCAGTGGCTCATGGCAGGAAGCATCCAGGGATATTTTAAAAGACCTTTCTATAAAGAAGTGTTATTTTCTGAAAGCAAAGAACAATGGTCTCAGTACACAGACATAAATGTGCAGTAGCTGAAGTGAAAGCAAAAGTTGGCTGACTGAATAAAAAAGTCAGTTTATTTGCTAAACCAGAATCCTAGAGAAAAGTCGTGCTTTTAATATTTTAGCAATTCCTCTTCTGTCAGGTACCATGGCTAGGGTATTTCTTATGCCATGTTAAGTCAATTATGCAGCCTAATAGTGCAATTAGCCACCTGCAGCGCAAGCCCTCCCCAGCAGCTGAGCAGCAATGCTTTGTTACAGCATGCTCAGTGCTGTCCAGCAGCCAGGCAGTGGGCACATACAGGCACATCCCCCCCATCTCCTGTTCTTCCTGCGCTCACAAGCTGGTTTGGAAAATGACAGGGCACTGACAACGTGGGTCAAATGTTTATCTGGCACTGCAGTTTGTGCAGATGACTCAGGGGCTTCTACTGAGGTGATGCTAGCCACCACCGACTGCACCAAAAGCTCCTCTGAGCTTGCAAAAGGCAAGTACGTACCTTTTGACTTGTTAGCCTACAGCAATGTGACCAGTCTGGCCCTAGGATTCTGGATGCTACCACCACTGGATACTCTTCAGCAATCACAAGTATTTCTGCAAAAGCATGTGCCCAGAAAGGATACTCTGGCAGAGGAAGCACACCAGTATTATAAAATGGTGTGTGTTGGTGTGGTTACACTGGACGGGATGATCCGGTCCAATATCCATTACTGGAACTGTGAGGTCTTGTCATCCCACCTCTGCCAGCACCATACTGCTGCTGCTTCCTTTAAGTTCTGGTGTTAAGCAGATGCTTCTCAGATCCAGACCAACTCAGATTAACCCAGAAGTAGACATGGCAGAAGATAGATTTCTGCAGGACTTGTGAGCTGAATTAGCACATGTGAGGGTCTGAGTCCAGCAAATGCTAAAGCTGGCGTAAGGGTGAAAGGTGACAAATTAGCAAGATCTTCTGGTCTAAATTTGAAAAAGCTCTGCCAACTCTTCTTTTAAGTATCTTCCCATTACTGATGGAGTATAAACAAAAATACTGGAAAACAATCTGACAGCACAGCCCAGTCCTTTGAGATGAGAATTGCTGAAGGCACGAGGAGACTAACCAGTCCCTAAGGAAAGGAATGAGGTGTACACTCTGGAAACAGTACTGCTCCATGTGTATATGGGGTATTTCAATGATCTCAAAGGAAAACACACTGACTAAGGTTATAGAACTTGAAACTTGGTCTAAAAAATGCATGTCAAAATGGCTGTGCATGAATATTTCATAATCATTGATTACAACTTCAAAATAAAGCTGCCTGTAAAGAATCTTTTTCCAATTCATTCCGGGGTTGACTTTTCTGTCTTGCACATCACTGCAATAAAGACCTTGCAATGGAAATCCAGAGAACATATTTGCCAATAACATATAAATTTGAAGAGATTCCTGTTCACTGTGCTACAGTTGTACTGGCTTTGCAGTGCTACATGTGGCAAATGCTAATTTCAAGCAGCAAGTGAAGAGACAGGGCACTAACAAACACAAGGCAGCAGGAACTATCCCCTATTTGAAAGCAGAAATGCACTGAGGAGTCCAGAAGTATTCAAATGGAACAAAAGACAGCAATGTTCTTGGTATTACATTCTGCTTATCATGACACACAATACACAGCAATGCAATAGCCAGAAGAAGATGAACCAACCTCTGCGCTGAGCAGTAGAGAGATGGAAAATATCCCCTTTCAGCATCAGAGGCTGCAACATACTTATCTACAACCCCTTCAAAATGTGCTGCCTCCAGGTGTGCTGCTCAGCTCCACCTCCACTGCCCTCCCACAGATTACGCGCCTGTAGGAACCAGACCCTTTCAGAGGGATCCCCAAGTGCATGCTTCTTTTCAGGTGATGTCACTTCAAAGTGACGTTTTACAGGCTCCAAAGAAACCCTAAATGTCACTCACTGGACCCTTCAGTCTGGCCACATGCCACAGCTGGGGCTGTCCAACATTCATGTGACACCTAGACTGCAATAAAACAGTTAGAAAAGATGGCTCAATGACATACAGTTCGTAGTTTTGATCTTCTGTCTCTTGCTGCACTGACAGCTCCTCCAAAGTGGCATCAATATCCAGCTGATTCGTCTCCAGCTGCCGTAGCAACGTCTCCCTCTGAAGAAAGGAAAACAAGCTGGGTCTGAGCAGGAAGGGTCATTGTAACGGATCTCTGTGTGCTCACAGGGTGCAACGAGATCTTGTGTCACCACTCTACCCGGAGCAATGCATTAAACAGGAGCTTCGGTCCCTCTCACGGTGTTCAGTTTAAATACAGAAGCACAAAGGGAAGCTGAAGCAGTAGCAAAAACATCAATCCAGAAAGTCTGTGTGTAAGAAAGCAATTTGTTCTATGAGCTATACTCAACCATAATTCAATAACGTGTGATTTTCAGGCACAGCATTGCCAGTTGCATTTGGAGAACAGTATCCACTCCTGTGGAGAACAGTTGTGCAACCCATTCATTCTGATCTTTTATTTTTTGCTGTACTGAAGAAGTCCCACTGTGAGTAGGACCCAGTTGATGCAAAACCTCACAAAAATTTTCTTTTTACTGTCACAGTAGATGAGTGAGCACAACCTGTCAAATCAGTAAAATTTTAGAAGTCACTGCCCCTCTGCCTTCAGTTGTTGCCCCACAGATGGGGAACAGACACCACAGTCCATTTCAAACGCACAATAAAGTGAGTTGGCTTCACTAACGTAACACAGGGTAGCTTAATTCAGTCCTTCCCTTTCCACATTTCCAACAGAATCCAAGCAAAAATCTCAGCTGAGGGGGAAGCGCTGGATTAAAAGGCTCTAAAATAATTGCAAATGGTCATGGGACACTCCTCCAGATAGCCCGGGTGGCAACAAGAAGGGATGAGTAACCACACACACTGT
The DNA here is from genome assembly GCF_965140245.1 of Athene noctua. Lineage (NCBI taxonomy): Eukaryota > Metazoa > Chordata > Aves > Strigiformes > Strigidae > Athene > Athene noctua. The sequence goes on along the minus strand of NC_134056.1, from coordinate 12,807,444 downwards.
GCCGAGACTGCATAGGCACGGCAGCTCCTAAGGCTCACCTGCAGTGGATCCAGCACCTGTCTGCCCAGCAGACCCAGCTCTGGGATGGCCCCAAGCCGCAGGGCTAACACAGTGCCCATTTCCACAGAAACACGATTCAGGATCCCCTGGCCAAGACTAGAACTGTCTGTGGCCACCGACCTACCCCACAGTACAATCCAGGCCCCAAAGCTCAGACGCAGCTGCTGTCACACAGCTGGGCACTGGGCACAGCACCGGCCCCCGCCCGAGCAAGGGGCACGCGAGTCAATTTACACACTGAATTCTGGAGTCAAAAGTCACGATGCTTGGTGCCTGAAAGCGCCTGTCCTCCCTCTCCCCCTGCCTACATACTGGATGGCACAGGCAGCTGGAACGGCTTGTGCCGAGACGTGTCCGATGGCTCACTGCACAGTGCCTGCTCAAGCAAGGTCCACCAGTGCCACGGGCTGCCAAGCTGCTTCACCGTCCAGACAGGAGGAGACAGAAGAGAAACACCAGGTTTCCTCCAAACTACAAAGGTTTTTGCTTTCATAACTGCCTTATCCTCAGTGTACATTTAAGCTTTCTACTATGACAAATATTTTTGAAGTTTAGCATCAATAACCATGGTGAATTTTTAATTCCATGTTTGACAACACATATGCTCACTGCAGAAAGATCCCATTCGAATAAAAAGCACAAAAGGAAATCTACTACATAATTTACAGAATAAAACCCCTATGGAAAGACAAACATTTGGATAAAGCAGTGGCATTCAATGACCATGTGCATATCCTATTGGCAGTATAATTTCATAGGCATGACAACTTGGAAGCTATCAAGAAAGCGTACAAATGTAAAGAGCAAGTAACTCATCTGCCTTATATAAACCAGACCACGCTACACTGTTCAAGGGAATAGCCAGGGCACAGCTTGAGCCCTCCATGGAGCAGGCTGGTTTATATCAAATTCTACCATGATTGAAATCAGCAAGCAAGGCTTTAGTAATTTTTTTATTATATTATAAGACAGGTGATGCATAGCAGTTGATAAGATTTAAACATGCTAATTTACTGGAAGGTACATTCTTCCTTGAAATTTAAGAGCTTCTACGATCATTTAAGCTAATTTACTGCTTCCAAGGGATTTAGATTCTTCATTTTTACCTCTGCCATTGTGTTAAGAGCTTGGAGAGATCCGTATTTCCTTTTCTAGGTAATTTTTATTCATCATATTCATAAGCTCTACGCAGATGAAAATTTGACTTCAACTAACATGTATACAAAGAATTATGAAGTCATTAGTTAACTTGAATTCCCTTTAATGGAATAACAGACAAGAAAATTTCAGCAAAACACACTATAGATATTTAAACTTGCTACACTAACAGAAGTACTAGTAAAGATGTTAGAGTTCAAATGCTAGATTTTAGAGTTCAAGATTCAAGAAATTAAAGATTTTAAAAGTAATAGGTTTTATCCTTTTATGTTATTCATACATTACGAGACAAAAAAGAGGAAGTTTTCTGCTTTTTTATCCTCACTTTCCTGAGATGAGTGAAATAAATGCTGAGCAAATCACCTGAATAAACAGAGACAGAAGCCTCTCTGATGCTTACCTTAGGCACTTAGATAATGGCTTTTATTAAACAAGTGGTTTGCTTTTCCTCACACTTCAGCACAGACATATACCAGAGTTTTATTTATTTCAATTTTCACAGATCACAGTAAATTAAGAACTTAGATTTAATTAAGAGATACTTGCATTTAATTTTGTAAAATATAAATAACAGACTTCCAAATCCTTAAAAAATAAATTCTATTTTACCATGCTGGTATTAAAAATATGAAAGAAACAGCTTATTTTTAGCAATGACCCAAAAGAAGGTAATAAATCATGTGCTACAGACCAACGTTTTGGCTGAATGCCACTTTCAAGTGCTTCCTGGGAAAAGGCAATTTCAGCTGTCTGCAGAATTTTGTCTCTTTCCAGCACAGCATCTGAAGGCCTGGTTGACCTGATCACATTTGTGCATTATGTGGGCCACCAGCAATACCTACAGCTAAACTGCATTCTCAGGTTTGACAATCCTTCCCCTGGAAAGGAACTGATAAATAATTGACAAGCCTGGGCTGCTAGAGGGAATGTGCTCTGTACTGGGGGTATGAATTTCAGCCACTGCTTTCTTCATGAAGGATGCATGAATGTAAACTGAACACAAATACGCAACTTAAAACCAATGCACTGAACACCAATCCTGCTAAAGGACAACCTGGAATCTCACATACACTGAACTCTTCCCCTTGAGAACTGTGGGAGGCCAGGCCAAGGAACACAGAGAAATCTCAGAGGTCAACTGGAACTGATTAAATCGTATGTGCATTTAATACTTGGTAGCGCTCCTCTCCTTTAACTCTGCTTTGCTCCAAAGTACCAAGGAAATTAGTCCTTTCTGGAGCCTGTCACTGGCAAATCTCTCTGAAAGTATAAGCAGAACCTTTAGGAATTAAGTCTAGCTGTGATTTTCCTGCAAACTTTAACATCACACTGCACTGGTTGTTAATGGGGCCAGCCCTTGCTCCCCATGCACTCAAAAGCAAGACTCCCAGTGGGTCTCCAGGAACAGCAAAATGCCTGGAGCAACCCAGCAGCAGCTACTGCAGAGCTCTTCTAATAAACCTGTGGCACAAATGCAAGTGGCAATGGACAAACTAAGCGCAGCACATCTCGGCTGAAGTTTGACATCAAGTAAAGCCCCAAAATCTGCAGGGAAGCAACCAAAAGCTTCCAAATTTGCAGTGTCACCTACCTTGACACAGAACGTCAAGGCCAGGGATCTCCTGCATGCCTGAGGGAAATGAAACAAGCCATCTCCACATTGGATCCTATGCTGTGTTTTTGATTAGAATGCACACAAAAGCACCTGCCTGCAATCCCTGTATGAGGACAGAACTGCAGGAATTAGTTTTGGCATTGCTGTTTTAAAAGAAAAGCCAGACAGCTATGATCTGATCACTCTCTTTGAATGACAGGCACGTGACAACCTCCTCAACTGCTATCTTCTGTGCTGACGTACAAAGAACAGAGCAAACATATTTAAAAGCATGGTTTCCATGTGCTCATCCAAATCTCCCCTTGCACATTTTGGGAACTAAACTGTAATGAGAAGTCTTCCAGTTTGTTTCTGCAGTGATGAATTATTTAATTACATTTCATGAAAAACACAGGATTTGGGAGTCTAATTAGGTGGCACCTGCACCTTTCGGACTACTCCTAGTGGTATGCCCAGCCCACTGAGCTAGAGAACAATTGTGGGCTAGTCACCCCATTTCCCTCACCTCTCCTAAGCAACCATCACTAGAATCTCCAGACAACTAAAGGTTATATCAGATTTACTTTTTCTATTTCCCTAAAGACCAAGATTTGTCCAAGTAGTTCTCTGGCTTTGGGGACAATTACTTATCCAAGTGTCCTAATTACTTTCTGTCTCAGATTAACAGATCATGCTTACTTATACAGCACAGATTTAAATGAAAGGTCCCCTAAGATTCACATCCTAAAGCTGCTTCCAAGCAAACCCAACACTATGTATGTTTTGGTATTTCCTGCTTGTAACTACAGCTAGGGAAATCATTGCATATACTGACTATTAACAGTATCATTATGAGCAGCTTTTAGAAACAAAACTGGCAGAAGGTCATCTTATCTATTTGAATAAAAAAGGAGAGATCTACAAAACAAACAAAAGTAACCTGGGAACTAATTATTCTGCATGATTTCCACAAGACTTCACTTTACCATGGGAGCTGAGGTTATAAAACCAAACATTTAACGAACACCATGCTGGTAGATTTCAATCTTCTCCACTGAGCAGCAAGTTGGGTTTATAGGTCAGATTTCTACAACCTCCTCCTCCAAAGTTTATTGTTTGACTTGTTTTACTGGGCTTTTTTGCATTCAGTTTTCTTATCCTGGTTCTTTCTGCTCTGCAGTCCGAGGACATGGTAACATCCACTAATATATCCAAGCTTCTTCTGGACTAGCATTTCAGAAAAATACACACAGACATTTCATTTACTGGTGAAAGATAATCAAGATCAACTGTCTGTTTTTTTTCCATCCAATAGAAAACAATAATACAACATCATATGTACCCCCAAGAAGTGTACAGTATTTATCCCAAAGGACTCCTGTATGATCACCCCAAAAAGGTCCTCTTCTAAAGGACCACAGCTGAGAATTCCACCCTTCCATGCCCAGTCAGCCTTTGCCTTCCACTCAGTCCACCCAAGAAGCCTCAATTACGAAGCAAGTATGAGACTCAAATCTGTGTGCACAGGATCCAAGCAGATCAGTTACCATTAGGGCAAAGCATTTCAGCAGTTTTGTTCATGAAAACTCTCTTCAAGTTTTAATTGAACAGAATTTAAATACAAAGTTTAACAAAAGTGCATATGGAACTTTGACTTAGTAACTACACCACTGGATGCAGTTTTCTTGACAGTGTTATTCATTGCCTTGGAGCCTTTCTCCAGAGGTAAGCGTTTGTGAACACAGCAGAGAAGAGTCCTCTCACAAGCAGAGACATGTTTAAGTCCCAGGCACTGACATACTAACATACTTTTGCTATAACAACTCCAATGAAAACAAAAATCTACTCAGGATCTGTTAACAACAAAGAAACCCAAAATACCGAATTCCCATCTTAGAGACAGAGAAAATGTCCCACCCACCCAGCACACTAGGGAAATACCTTCTGTCTTACCTGCAGCTGCAAGAAGGGGATGTTGAAGAACTTGTGCAGGTACTTGAGGCCAAAGCTGTTCTTCATGGAAGACTCAGCATAGCGAAAATATGAGGAGCCAGGGGGCCTGTCTCAAACAGATAGGTAGAGAGAAGAAAACTGTACAACGGACGCTGACTGCATATATACAGAAGAGGCACTTGCTAAACTACATAACATGAATAATTCTCATTTACAAGCCAACCTCTCAGTGCCCAAATGTAGGCTAGCAGGTCATTCTGCTAGGGACTCGTTATTTTGTTTACAGACAAAATGCACACTTTGTTCCTCTTGAAGGGTGGCAGAACGTGACTGTTGTGCTGCAGTGTCATGTGGCTGCCAGACTAAGAAATACTATGTCAGCACACTGGGACACTGGTTTACTAAACTGGTGGTTTCACAGCTGTACAAGCTGTTCCATTTCTCAGTGAAGGTTTTGCTTTAAAACCACAAAACAAGCCTACATAAGTCACATATAGAGATGAACTCATAAAAAAAGTATTATATCAATACATATTATACATATCAAGCCTTAAACCAGATATAATTTCTGTGTGCCTGACAAAGGCATAAACAAATAAAGAGATTAGGAAAAAGAAAAAATGCCTTAAAAACATAAAACCACACAAAAAAGCTACAATCTATTGAATCCTGACCAACAAATAGTATTTTATATTAAATAACAGAGCACCTCAGATCTCTGCATAAGGGATAATCTTGCCTGACTGGCAAGGGAGGCGTGTGACTTGGCTGTGCCCAGTAAATGCTGCATGGGGATGCTCTCAGAGGAAAAGCAAGGAAGCCAGCTGCACTAGCTGGCTGGCTCTCTTGTAGCAGAATTATTTGGAGTAGAGAACAGTTGTGTTGCAGGGAGAGGATTCTTTCACAAGACAAGGACTATCCAGAAAGCAGATGACTTCTTGGGAAAACTACTTCTGAAAGGCACCTGCTGACAGGCACTCACTGTTTCCAGGAATACAGCTAACAATCTGCCCAGAACAGGCTCTGAGCTCAAAGTGTCCATCATGCAAACTGAAGCTGCTGCATGAGACACTCTGAGCTATGCAAGCCCAAAAGCTAGGCACAGGGTCAGAGGATCAACGGGATGTGCATCTGAAACACAGCAGCAATACGGTTATCTATGGTTGATGACAGAGAGTAGCCAAGGCCTGCTCCCCTGCCTGGTGACTGTGGTGCCATCTTACCTGTTTAAATTGTCGATGAGGTCCCGCACATCGCCAGGCAGAATGACCCGGTGCTCCCCCATGTCTCTGTAATTCCCAAGCACACACACTGGAACATGGGTCGGCACTTTAGGAAGCTCCCTCAGAATATAGTTAAATGTCCTTCACCATAGGAGAGAAAAAGGCAGACGAGTGGGAAACATCATTCTGTGAGCAGTTTCATGCACAAGTCACAGAAAAAAAAAAAGCAAAGTAAAACATTTTTTTCCAAAATCCTTTCACAACTGTGGCTTCTTTGCCCCCCTCAGAAAAATATATTAACTGTAAGTATATTTGTATCATTCTTTATTCAAAAACTAATTGACAAGTTCAATAATCCACTTCCACCAGCAGCTCACATCTCCTGCAGCAATATTTCCCTCACTCGTACAAAATTGTGTGGGGTCAGCAGAAGAAAAGGACTCCCTCCCTTCAGCTGTCAACAAGCTCACTGACCCATACCAAACCTGTAAAACACAAGCTTAGCTATAACGCAGGAACTCTTACCACCTCCTCTTTCCACTCTGGCTTCCATACATCACTCATCACCCTCAGCAGCTGTGCAAAATGAACAACAGTTCATTACTTCTGTACATTAATTCAGCCCAGGGCATCTGAATAATCCTTACTAATGCCAGTCTTCCTGGGAATTTCTCAGTAGCATTCCCCTTTCCCTTGTGTTCTGGAGAGCAGGAGTTTGTAACATGCCCAGCATACTTTGCACCTGTGACAACACTAATTATCAAGCCTCAGACAGCAGTATATCAGAAACTGCAGCACACAAGCCCACCGGGAGACTGCTTGTTTGAAACAAGCCCAGGAGGGGAGTATATTAAAAGACATGTCAGAAGATAAAGCTATTATTTTAAGAGATACAAGCTTGTTTCAACTCATTAAGCTGGTTATCAGCTCCAGAGTCCATCTGGGAATCAAGAGGTCTAGAAGTCATTTGTTTTCACTAAACAAGTGAGAATCACATGGTGCGTGCTGCTGAAGATGTCTTACCACTGTTTGGTGATGTCAAACATCATCACTACACCATTGCAGTTTTTATAGACATCCAAGAATTCTGCATCCAGAGCCATTTCTGACTCTGCCTGAGGAAATAAAGGTAAAGAAGCAGTAAATAACTGGATTCAATGTCAGGCTTGTACAGAGCACAACTGATACAGCAGCGAACAGGAGAACTTTCTAAAGTGACAGCCACTAAGTTCTGTGGATTTCACATCATCATCATTTAAGCAAGATACCTGGTGGTTCACAGCTTCCATAGCCCACAGGAGCAGAATGTGAAACACCTGCAAGTCTCTGAAAAAAACATGTCTGAGAGCAAATGCTAAAACCTAACTCTGCCCTGTGCCCCCAAATCCTGCATTGACAAGATAACTCCATATAAGCTACAGGATGGAGGACAGATGACACAGCTTCTATTACACCTCTTTGCCAACCCAAATATTGACTGTACTTCTAATGCTAAGCAAGGATGTAGTTTCTACTGAGTTTTTCCTGTGCAGGGCTGAAAGTATTTGCTAGTACTTGATTTGCTATTCATCATTTGGATTCTGCATGCTACAAAGTACAGTACTGGTTACAACTCGACCTCCAAGGCTCCTGCTGCAATTTGGTGCCTATGGAACAATTCTCACTCATTTCCCAGGTGTGGAAAATGCACCCACATTTGCACAGGAAGAAGCAGCTGTGATATCTGTTCTCATAAAGGCTTATTCCCATAGGAGAATATTTTTAAAGAAAATTCTCCTAATCTGACTGCACAGATTGAGCAGAACTGGCACCCTGGTGAAACAGGTACTGTCCTGACCCATGCCCAGGACAGAGTGCCCAGTTCTCTGCACACCAGTGATGCTGCCTCTCCCATCAATTTCAACAAAGCCGTTATGGAGCGAGTACCAGAACACCCTCTGTGCACTGAGCCCCGAAGGGCACTGACGCAGAAGCAATAAAGCTCTTTAAGAGCTGCAGCAAGATCATGGGATCAAGGGCCTTTAAAGTGAATTTTTCTTGAGGACATCTTTTGAAAGAAATGCCATGGAAGTGCACTGGCAGCCCAAATGTGGTTTGGAGAATGTGGTAGTACTGTCTCCCATACAGCACTTTGTTCTACAGCAGAAGATCCAAAGGAAACACATTCATGCAAGAGTCTTGAGGAAGCCACTCTGTTTACTTCTATGTGCTAGGTAGCATTTCTATCACCCCTTCCTCCTCTATATTTCAAAGGGTGTTAAAAGGTAATTATTAACCGAGTTTTAAGGAGCAGCCAGAGAGCACCGCACCAAGTGACTTCTTCAGGACTCACAAGAAGTCCATTACAAAAGGACTTCCTGCCACTGACCTCGTGCAGGCAGGTACAAAGCTACTGAGTAAATATCCAGGGCACAGTCATTCCCAAAAGAAAGAATGGAAAACAGCAGGAGAGTTGTGGTGAGGGCAGGAACGGGGACAAAATGCACAGGTAAGTGAGTGAAGAGTGTTAGGGATCACATTGCTCCTCATCTGCCTGCCAGGCTGTCCTTAAAGCAGACACAAATACAGAACTTACTCTCCATGGACCAAAGATGGACTAGAGGCCTCCTGCTAAGAGGCAGACATCTGCATTCAAGGTGACTCACCTCCTGAGGGTCATTTTCCAGTTTCAAACCATCTCCTCGTTTTTTGCATTTTCCTTAAAGAGAATTATAAAAAAAAAAAAAAAAAAAGAAAAAAAAAGGCATTACACTGTGTAGAGAACTCCAGGATAGGTCTGGGCAGGACCATAACATTTTGAACATGACCTTAAAGCAGATCCAACTTCAACTATAAGCATGAGGAATGAGGAGGGGTGGGACAGGCATGCCTCACTGAGGAATACCAGCTATCCTGTTCAAGAATACCAGCTAGTCTAATTCAAAGATAAATAGGAAGATAGTCTAGGGTAGTTTAAACCATGTTCTTCACAACATAAAGTCACAATGACTGAATAATACAGGGCTTGGTGCACTCCCTGACTACAGAGGGAAGCTGCTTTGTTGTGCTAGTGTTGAAGAAGCAAAAGATTGTGGAGCTGCTATGACTTGAACTGCACAACTACATACACAGCCCTCCTGAGATGCTATGATGTTGTTGTGCTATGTCACTGACCTGAAGCAAACAGTCTTGTAGATAAATGTGATCTCAGAGCCTGTCAGGTGCTTTGGGCTGACTTGTGACCAAAAAAAAAGGGGTGGCAGGAGACCGTGAGAATTTAAGAGCCAAAAGACAGAACTTATACAAGGGGAAATCCAAGTAAAATCAAATAAACTGTGGCAAGGCAGCTGTGGAGAAATAGAGAGACAGCCTACACGTGCATGAAAGGCCAGAGACAGAGGGTCAGGTCTAGCCATCACCAGCAAAGGTGCAGAAAGAAAATCCTCCAGAGGCACCATCCACAGCCACGCGCTCCAGAGACATGCACACAAAAATAAGCTAGAGGACAGGTAAACTCTGATTAAGCTTACAGGAAAGTGCAAGAGGCAACAGGATAAACACTTGGAGAAGACACTAGAAAACCACTATAGAGATTTGTCCTGCAGTCTCACAACCACAGTCCCATCTGGAAGAATCTACAGGTTTCTCTCCAACTCATCCGCTTTCTCTAAGGCACATGCTAAAATGCAGCCCTTATACTTAAAAGGGCAGATCCCACGAGACTTCTCCCTTTTCTTACAGCTTCAGTAAGCACTGGGTAAGTTCACAAACTGACATTTTAAAGTACCATTGGCATTTGACTCTGTGCCCCCACAAAAGGAGTCAGTGTTTTTAAACCTCAGGCTCCCTGAAAATCTCGTGTTAATCAGTCACACTGTAATCGTGTTTCTGAACCTTAAAGCTTGCACCCACAGCAGACAGAGAAGACACCATGTATCTGTACCTAGGATTAGCAGCATGGCAATCAGCTAAGGTGATTTTCTGGTGTAGACACTGAGCACTAAGGGCTGCTTAGGAGTCTCAATATCCTTCACCGCGTGCTGAAGAAGTTTAGTATGAACATACCATGAAAAATCTGTCCTTGCGCCCCACATATCGTTTAAACTATGTACAGCAGTTTCCAGAGTTTTATCAAATGATGAGCACTGCACAATGAATAACCATGCAAGATCTGGGGTTATGTTTTACAGATACCAAATATCTTCCAGATGTTACTGACAGTAATTAAGATCTGCACTCCTGAATTACCTTTGTTTGGGATTTTCCTAGTCTAAACAATGAATTAACTAAACTATAATGGCAGAGACGTGAAATTCCTTCTCATAATTTCTAGAAATTCCCTGTGTCACCAATAACAGAACATGTTGGCAGCTCAGATGCACCCACAAAAACCCTCCCATTGACTCTTTAAAAATGACTCTGCAACACTGGGGACCAAAATAGCTTCCACCAACTATTTAATTTTGCTGATTAACTTGGAGCAACTACTTGTAAAATTCATGGTTCTGCCAGACACTGTATGTGAAACAAAGTGTTTCATTCTTTTTGCACACAGGTCAAGGATAAATAGGTATGAAATACGGAGTTATTAATGAAAGTTGTAATGCTGCAGGATATGGCAGGAGATTCCAGTCCCTATACCCTGACAGTGTGTCTGGTGGGTGCATATGTCCACTGCTGCAAAACGTTTGCCCGCCCTGTGGCATCTTACTGTTGAAATCTGAAAGTAGCAGAAATATTAATCCTGATCCTTCCCTGTTCATGCATTGAGTTTCCCTGGAGGATCCAAGTATGGGGTCTGATTTTTCCCAGCACAACTGAAGGTGTGCAATGTCTAGGACGTACATGTCTTTTCCCACTTTAGTTAAATTCATTTCAAATCAGTGGCATTCATGTGGCTTCTCTGAATATCAAAACATCACTACTTCTGCAGTTACTGCTAAATTATACTTGGCATGACCTGAATTTCTAGGTATTAAAACAGAAGCCCAAGCAACCACAAATACTCTTTATAGTTCCTCCCATCCTAAGCAATTAAGGTGTCTTTCTAACCTGGACACATTTACAACCAATGCTTTGAGACTGAATATATGACTCACATGCCTTCCCCTGCCTATGGTTTTATATGTGTATCAAGAGGAATGAGTAATATTCTTACATGATGCTCGTCACTGTTGTAAAGGAGGTCATCTATAAAGGAGTAACAGAGCTGAAAAGCGCATGTGTGTACATATTCATGCACAGTGTCTATTTTTGGAACCAAAACTGCAGGATGAGCCAGATAAAGAAAAGATGTATGTAGTGAGAAGATGTAATTCAGCCTGTAAAGGCAAGTGCACAATGAAGATTGTGTTGTCAGGTGAACGAGGTCCTATGTTTAAGGTTGCACTGATATGTAATCTAGGAGCCTCAACTAGAAAGGGTCTTCATGTCCCTCTTGCTCAGCTTCTCTACCTAGAACAATGACTGCTCCTTATTTACAGGCATAATAGCAACACCGAAACTAAGTAACCTTGCAGCAGTGCCCCAAAGCCTGCACAACAGTTCCTACTGAACACCAGAAGACTGGGTTCGTGGCCAGCACCTGAGGGCCTCTGCACTTCTATGCACCAATTGTTTTTTTGCAGGATAGCTAGGATTTGGCAAAGCTTTCCAACAAATGTTCTCCGCAGCATGAGGGAGATGCTTCTGTTCACCATTCGAAACCATACACTGAGAATATTTGCATCCCCAGCGTTACCTATGTTATAACATCTGAAATTAACAGAAATACTAATTCTGATCTTTCCTCCTCCTTATAGCACGTTTTCAAGAGAAAGAGGGGTGAAGGGGAGGGAGAGGAAAGGAATCTCCAATATGAGAGAAAGAGTTTATGCTATTTTGGGGGCAACAGAAAAAAACATTATTTGATCCCTTCAGTTAGTGTATGGTAAAAAATGCAGGAACCAAACCAGCAGAAGTTACAAGACAGGAGATCAGAACTGTTCTTGAATCACCTGCATTCAAGCAGCTTCTTTGCATTCAGTTTCTGTTACAGCTTTATGACCTGCAGTAGTTACACAACTTGCTGCAAAGCCAGAAAGATGAGTCAGGACTGTGACTTCTGCTGAGAGATC